>NC_044033.1:458982692-459323869 GCF_901765095.1 Microcaecilia unicolor | reverse complement strand
ATCCCATACCATTTTTGTAGCTTTTCTTTGCACCGCTTCAATCCTTTTCACATCCTTAGCAAGATACGGCCTCCAAAACTGAACACAATACTTCAGGTGGGGCCTCACCAACGACTTGTACAAGGGCATAAACACCTCCTTTCTTCTGCTGGTCACACCTCTCTCTATACAGCCCAGCAATCTTCTTGCTACGGCCACCGCCTTGTCACACTTGTTTCATCGCCTTCAGATCCTCAGATACTATCACCCCAAGATCCCTCTCCCCATCTGTACATATCAGACTCTCACCGGCTAACACATACATCTCCCGTGGATTTCTACTCCCTAAGTGCATCACTTTGCATTTCTTCGCATTGAATTTTAATTGCCAAACCTTAGACCTAGAGATGGGAGTAATTAAATTTGCTGATGACACAAAGTTATTCAAAGTCGTTAAATTGCGGGAGGATTGTGAAAAATTACAAGAGGACCTTAAGAGACTGGGAGCCTGGGCGTCTAAATGGCAGGTGACGTTTAATGTGAGCAAGTGCAAAGTGATGCATGTGGGAAAGAAGAACGTGAATTATAGCTACGTCATGCAAGGTTCCACGTTAGGAGTCACGGACCAAGAAAGGAATCTAGGTGTCGTCGTCGATGATATGGTGAAACCTTCTGCTCAGTGTGCTGCTGTAGCTAAGAAAGCAAATAGAATGTTAGGTATTATTAGGAAAGGAATGGAAAACAAAAATGAGGATGTTATAATGCCTTTGTATCGCTTCATGGTGCGACCGCACTTCGAATATTGTGTTCAATTCTGGTCGCCGTATCTCAAAAAAGATATAGTGGAATTAGAAAAGCTGCAGAGAAGGGCAACGAAAATGATAAAGGGGATGGGATGACTTCCCTATGAGGAAAGGCTAAAGCAGCTAGGGCTCTTCAGCTTGGAGAAAAGGTGGCTAAGAAGAGATATGATAGAGGTCTATAAAATAATGAGTGGAGTTGAATTGGAAAGCATCTGTTTACGCTTTCCAAAAATACTAGGACAAGGGGGCATGTGATGAAGCTACAATGTAGTAAATTTAAAACAAATTGGAGAAATTTTTCTTCACTCAACGTGTAATTCAACCCTGGAATTTGTTGCCAGAGAATATGGTAAAGGCGGTTAGCTTAGCGGAGTTTTAAAAAGCTTTGGACGGCTTCTAAAGGAAAAGTCCATAGACCATTATTAAATGGACTTGGGGAAAATCCACTATTTCTGGGATAAGCAGTATAGAATGTTTTTGTACTTTGTTGGGATCTTGCCAGGTATTTGTGACCTGGATTGGCCACTGTTGGAAACAGGATGCTGGGCTTGATGGACCTTTGGTCTTTCCCAGTATGGCAATACTTATGTACTTATATGCCCATTTGTAGAGAGATCCAATATTTAGAAATTGATCTCAACTCACAATTGACTATGGAGCCTCAGATTCAAAAGGTGATAAGGAGCTGTTTTGTTGTTTTAAAGCTATGTATGCAGTGTAGGCCATTACTTTCTTCAGCTAACTTTTGCAGGCGATGTGCATGACAACTATTGAAATACCATTTACTATGGTTTGCCACCATCCTCTGATATACTGGCATTCATTTTCCTTTCTGTTTTTAGACTGTGCACCTCTTTGATTTGGCTAGGAAAGCTGGTCTAGCAAGAGTTTAATAAACTAAACTAAGACATTTCAATCAGCATATGAACCACCATGTTCTGCACTAACTCCATGTGCATGTTTTCAGTATCTTATACTGAGCCATTGTGCATTAGATTGGTTAGCAGTGTTAGCTCAGACTCAATTTAAAATGCTGATTTAAACACTTAAAGGGTACCAAAGTTTTGTGCCAATGTCTCCTCTCAATTGTTCTGTTCTTCACAAAATGTTTTTTTCATTGAAAGTGATGCACAAGGCCTTTACTACAAATTTTGTTGATCCACACTTGTAAGTGTATTCCATATGAGGAAAGGTTAAGAGGTTAGGGCTCTCCAGGTTGCAAAAGAGACAGCTGAGGGGGGATATAAAATCCCGAGTGGTATAGAACAGGTAGAAGCGAATCAATTTTTCACTATTTCAAAAAGTACAAAGACCAGGGGACACTCAATGAAATTACATGGAAATGCTTTTAAAACAAATTGGAGGAAATAGTTTTTTCAAGCAAAGAATAGTTCAGCTCCAGAACTCGCTGCTGGAGAATGCCATAATAGTGGTTAGCATATTTGGGTTTAAAAAAAGGTTTGGACAAGTTCCTGGAAGAAAAGTCCATAGTCTGTTATTGAGATGGACAGGGGGAAGCCACTGCTTGCCCCGGGATTAAAAGTATGGAACGTTGCTACAATTTGGGTTTCTGCCAGGTAGTTGTGACCTGGATTGGCCACTGTTGGAAACAGGATACTGGCTACATGGACCATTGGTCTGACCCAGTATGGCTATTCTTGTGTTCTTACATACTTTGACTTCAATCTCATATTTGGCCATTTCAGAAGGGATCACGCAGCTCTTACTCAAGCAGTTTTTTGGGTGCTGTTAATCAGTGAAGGAGAAGATTTAGTACTGTGATGTTTGTAATTCTGTAATTAAGTGAATAAGCCATTGCCTAATATATATATATATATATATATATATATATATATATAGTTCCTTGCCTAGAATGATGCAACATATAAACTTGTGACCAGATGAAGAGAGGATGTCTCCAAAGCTAGTCACAGTCAAATTTACTCCAATTACTAAAGGTATCATCTACAGTTCATTTACACATATCCAAAAGGGCTACCAGCAACAGAGTGAAGGTTAAAATACTGGGCTGAGAATCAGGGAATTTCCACCTATACAAACTCTTCTACAGAATCTCAAGAAATACTTCAAGAAATCTCACTGGAGCTCCTCGGGATCTTGGACAAGTCATCTAACCCTCCAAACTTAGGGCTTCTTTTACTAAGCTGCGGTAAAAAAAGGGGCCTTAGTGTGCACTTACATGGGTTTTTCCCTGCACGTTAAGGCCATTTTTACCATAGCAAGGAACTGGCTAAAATTTCCTTTTTTTTTTTTTTTTTTTTTAAATTAATGGCCATGCGCTAGTGCTGTGGGAGCACTTACCAACACCTATTTTGTAGGCGGTTCGGGCTCACATAGTAATCCTGCACAAAGCATTACGTGGTAGTGCAGACGGACTAAGGGGTCCCTTTACTAAGCTGATGCGAGCTGAGGCCTCCTTTTGCCGCAGCAGGTAAAAAGGCTGTCTTTTTCTGAGGACAAGAAATGGCCATGCAATAAGTGAACCACTTGCCGCTTAGTCGTTTCAGGGGGAAGAGGAGCACTTACCGCCACCCACTGAGGTGGCAGTAAGGGCTCCAGCGCTAACCCAACGGAAACCAGCAGCCTGATTACCACCAGGTAAGCACTGGCATTACAAAAAACAGAAACTATTTTTGTAGCACTGGAAATAGCGTGTGCTGGGGGTGGGAGCTACTGCTGGGCTCCTGCAGTAGCTCTGGATTGACGTATGTGAAGCATAGCTCTGGATTGGCATATGGGAAGCATGTTACCGCAACCCAACCCTTTAGTAAAAAGGCCCCTATGCGATTAGTGTGGGAACACCTCTCCACCTACCAGGCATGCCCCCACCAACAAAAACTATAAAATATTTTTTTTAGTGCATAGGTAGCACATGCAGATTTGAGACTTAGCACAAGACACCTGAGCCCACCCCATAGTAAGCCATTTTAGGGTGTTGTCAGTGCATGCTAGCACTTACTGCAGCTCAGTAAAATGACCCCTTAGATTGTAAGCCTTCAGGGGATAGGAAAGACCCTGTACCTGAATGTAAATTGCCTAGAACTGCAACTAAAAAAAGATGTGAGCTAAAAATCTCATGCCAGGCACACTTCCTTGCTCCCTGGGCCACACCACTTTCCTTCTTAGCAGAAATCCCAGAAAGTCTTCTCCCTGTTCAGAAATTTCTCATTTCTTACAGTTACGATCCATGAGATATAGCACAAGGGCTCATCTATACAGTGGTTAAGTATGTGGATTACTAAAGTGACTGTTAGGTCACTTCCCTCATGTTTCCCCAGACACAAAGAGAAAGTACAATAGTTCAGCAAGAATTCCTAAAACATAAAAAGAATGCATTGGAGTTGTAATGGTATCGCAATAGGGGTTTCTAGGTGGAACCACACATGATCCGATTATATATCCCCATTTCTTCCAATCAGAGACGGACTGACAGTGATATGGGCCCCTGGGCAGTAAAGGTCATTGCCCCCCCCCAGCCACTGCCACCAACCCCACCGCCGTGCTGCAGCCGCCACACCCTTCCCACACACTACAGCCCTCCAAGTCTGAGTGGGCTATTCCCTGTCCTACCTTGAAGGGCTCTGCTGGTAAAGTGGCTTCTTCAGGGGAAGGAAAAACCCCACTACTGCTATTCTGCCCGGCGCTGCTGTGTTTTCAAAATGGTGGGTCTCGACAGTCTTATGAGACTTCCACAGGGAGTCTCGGCAGCCATTTTTAAAACACAGAGGCACAAGGCAGAATTAACGACCGCAGACAGGAAAGAGTGTTGTTCTTTCCTGCCCCCACAGAGGCCACTAGACCACCAGGGCTCTTCAAGGTGAGACTGGGGAGGGCCCCCAGGCACTTCCCACTTGCCCAAATGGTCAGTCCACCTCTGATTACAATAAATATATGTAAGCATTCCAAACCACTAGAACACATTCACCACTTTCACTCAAGCATTACATTTGATTTTCATTTTGTTTTCTCCTGCAAAATACATAATTTAGTCAACCATACTGTATATACGAATTGCAGGGTTTTGCTGCTACTGGTCTCACTGCCTTTCTCTCTGGGAAAATGCTATTTGCCTAACTCCATTAAACAAACTGAATTCAGAACACCACTGAGGGAAATAGATTTTAATAAGATAAGCAGAAAAGATTCAGCAAAAATCATCCACATAATCATTCAATTCATATTATTTAGAAAAGAGTGTACTCTTCTAGAAAGTTGGAGGGGGTTAGGTATCTGCTATTTGTGGCATCTTGCTATGAAATAGAGCCAGAGGGATGCCAGGCTAAATAGAAAAAGGCGTTAACAGGCATTTAACCAAAAAAAAAAAATAGAAATTAGATCTCTGTGCAGACTGCAGGCGAGATCCCACTGAGAATACTGGAGGCCACATATTTTTTATTTATTGCATTTGTATCCCACCTTATCCCACCTATTTGCAGGCTCAAAGTGGCTTACATAATTTTGTTACATACAGTTAATCCTGGATGTCAGGTACAATTATTATTGTGCAGAGATTAATTAAGGGAAGAAGTAGAGAGAAGAAGGAAGGAATTTAATAGGTATCAGAAATCATACAGGCAATTCAGAGGAAGGCAACCGAAACTGTACTATAGAAGTCATGAGATGAAACATCAGGACCTAGAGCAGTCACTCCTAACCCAGTCCTCATGACACACCTAGACAGTCAGATTTTCAGGATACTCACCATGAATAAGCATGAGACCGATTTTCATACAATGGAGAACATAAGAAGAGCCATACTGGGTCAGACCCATGGTCCATCTAGCCCAGTATCATCTTTCCAACGGTGGCCAATCCAGGTCACAAGAACCTTGCAGAAATCCAAAGAGTAGCAAGAGGTAGTGTAACAAATTTATCTCATGCTTATTTACAGTGGAAATCCTGAAAACCTGACTTGATGGCATGTCCTGAGGACTCAGTTGAGAACCCCTGCCCTAAAAGAAAGATGAGACTGGGGAGATAAAATACAAACATCCAAATATTTGAAAGGTATTCCTATACAATCTAGCCTTCTGAAAAGGAAAAGACACGGCAAACCCAGGGGTCAGAATATAAAACTCCAGGTAGGCAGACTAAAGAAAGACAATAGGATAGATTTTTCCTCAGAAAGGGTAGTGTATATATGTAATGGACTCCTGAACAAAGTGCTGGGAACAACAATGGTACTAGAATTCCAAAAGACACAAAATTAACACAAAGTGACAAGAGGATAGTAACAAAATACTAGGATATTCTGCAGAAAAGAGGTTCATCCCAAACTAGCAATAAAATGATTATGTGTTTTCAAAAAGGACATAGAGGGGGAGGGAAGACTACACTGAATAGAACAGAAGTTACCACCCTAAACACATAAGAATAGCCATACCGGGTTAGACCAATGGTCCCATCTAGCCTAGTATCCTCCTTCCAACAGTGGCCAATCCGGATCACAAGCACCTGGCAGAAACCCAATTAGTAGCAACATTCCATGCTACCAATCCCGGGCAAGCAGTGGCTCCCCCCATGTCCATCTCAATAACAGACTAAGGACTTTTCCTCCAGGAACTTGTCCAAACCTTTTTTAAATCCAGATATGCTAACCACTGCTACCACATTCTCCGGAAGAGAGTTCCAGAGCTTAACTATTCTTTGAGTGAAAAAATATTTCTTCCTATTTATTTGAAAAATCGATTTCTATGTAATTTCATTGAGTATCCCCTGCACTTTGCACTTTTTGAAAGAGTGAAAAATTGATTCACTTCTACCTGTCCTACACCATTTAGGATTTTATAGAGCTCAGAAAAAGTTTCCAGACCTTTCACCTCGCAGGACAGATTGGATGGATCATGTCTGTCTTTATCTGCCATAATTTACTAGACTACTAGTAACTGCAATGCTTTAATATTATTAATCACAGGCTATTACAACCATACCTGGCAGTGTGAGGAACTGAGTTCTCATCTCTATTAAAGATGGAAGGAACCTAAGTACTGACTAAGTACAAAAGAAAATTGACAGCAACTACTTTATTAAAATTTGATTTTTTTCGCTCCAAAATTTACACGACAATTGCCACAAATATATGTACCATTCTTTTTAACTCTGTCACCAATCTAAGCTCCCCTTGGACTCACTGATACAGACAGGAAAAGTAGAAAAGTAAAGCTAAGAGCCTTCTAGCCGAAAAACTAATTCTCCTCTGGATGTTCAATACGGAATCCACAAGGCTCGATACACAGTGACAGCACAGATGAAAGCTCATTTTACTACTGGAAATTATTGCTTTATAGGATCATTGAAAGTTCTTAGACAATTTAAAGATGCTAAGGAAGAAATGGGAAAGAACCATGGAAAAAGTGATATTTACTGGACCAAATTAAAACAATCTGCAGTTAGCACATCAGATACCTCCAGGGCCATCTTTGCCTTCACCGGCCTCACTAATGGATTCTCTGTAACACATTCCTGCCAGAGTGTTTATCTTTCTAAGGTGCTACATTGCCCATAGTGATAAATGAGGACTTTGTCCACTGAAACAAGTGAAAATGATCAGATTATTTAGTTCCTATAGCAGTGAAACTTTCAAAGCTTGAACAAAAGAAGTAGTACTCCAAGGAAACTTTGAAAGCTTGAGCAAGCAATTTGCCAGATCTATGACAGTCTGCGAGGACTACACTTCAATCTGCTTCTTCCAGTGGCCGATTAATGCAAAAGGAAGGCTTTTCTCTCATTTGTGTGGCAACACCCAGGCATAACACCCAGACATTGCACAATCAATCTGATGATGTGTCTTTCAATTTCACCAATAATCACTCAGAGACACTGCAGTCATATCCATACCAATAACACAGGTCAGCTGACTAGTCTGGAAAATGCAGTGCCTCCCACTCACTGTACAGACACAAGGGCAAGGAATTTAATTAAGTTTGGAAGTAAGCAGGAAGTCACTGCAGTCTTACACTATGAAAAAGGACACTGGAAAAGTGGCAAGTCAAATGTAGTTAACAGGAAATAATTAAAAGGAAAGCTGTGGTCTCTTAAAATGTATATCCTGTAAAGAAATGCATGTTAATTAAATTAGGTGTATTTACAATAGGTGTGGATGAGAGTAATTAGGCCCTAATGGTTAAACCTCCCGCACCGTTCTGAATAGCACCATAAAAATACTGCCGGAACAGTGAAGAACAACGCCCTAATACTCAGCACTAATGAGCTGCAAATATAGGCATGATCATAGTGTTGAGTATTAGGAGTTCGGTGGGAGGATTGTGTTTGGCGCATGCGCAGAAGAGTTCCATGGTAAGCTCAGATCCTGTGCGCATGCGCCTGGTAAAACCCGAACATGAAGCACACATTGGCGTCTGTAATCTGTGGACTAAATATAAGCTTTTTTTCTTTTAGCTTGGACGCTTACATTTAGACACAGGAAACAGACACCAATGTGTGCTTTCACTTGGGTCTTCTGTTTCACACGACCAGCGCTCAAAGACTTCCACAGGCTTCCTTCTGTTTCCAAAAGCAATCAAAACCAGCAGATTTTGCAGAAAGAATCATGAAAGAAGCATGAGAATCATGAGAAATCCTCGCTTCCAACAGCCTAACGCCTGTGGTGATCTGGCGTTATTTTTTTTGCAGCGTTAAGGCAGTTTTGTTTCGGGCGCTCTATTCAGAGCATTGTGGAGGAATACAAAATGATCTCATTAACATGAGCTTGACTACATTAGCATGCTACCTGCATTGTTCATCTGCGCGCTCGTATGTTCCCACGCTTCAGGCCTCTGAACATTCTGCGCAGGTAAATGTGGCGCTAGTACGGTGCTAATGGCCTCTAGTGCTTGCATTTACTTTTGAGCATTGGGGCCTTAGTCATCCCCTGGCCCTCTCCCTCCCCCCTTACCTTCCCCCACCCCCTCAATCAGCACAGGGTTGGTTGTAAACTGCTTAGACGACTGTCCAGGATCAATTTGCGGTATATAAAAAGCGTGAAATAATAAATTCCTTTATAAAATGAAGGCTTATAAAATTAAAGACTGCTAGGCATGGCAGACTTCAAGTATTTTATTTATTTATTTATTTATTTATTTCCTGCTGCAGCTCCTTGTGACTCTGGGCAAATCACTTAACTCTCCATTGCCCCAGGTATCAAATACCTGTATATAATATGTAAACCACTTTGTAACCACAGAAAGGCAGTATATCAAATTTTATCCCCCTTCCCTTCCCTAAAGGACTGATAATCTCCCTTCTTCCCACCCCCAAATCCAACATGTCTCCCTTTTCTCTTCTTTCCCTCCTCTCCTATTCCCCCAAGTCCATTATCTCTTTCTTTTCTGGGGTCCATTATCTAACTCTCTCTCTCCCCTCCCTCCCATTGTCCATCACCTCCCCCTCCCCTCCATCCCCAAGAGCAGCAACACAGACTTGGTGGCAAGCAGCACGAAGCTCATCTTATGGCTGCTGGAGCTCACCACCTCAGCCATAGCTTCCACCGGTGGCCCCTCCAATTATGCAGCTTATTCCCCTCCCCCCACCTGGGATTTGGCATCTGCTCTCCTCAATCTCCCCCCCCCCCCCCTCCGCTGGTCTTCTATTAGTACCTGGCACTGGCAACATTATACATATACTGCCTATGGCCTGCTCCGAAGTTTTCCCACTGGCCTGTCTTGCCTCATCCAATGTTACTTCCTGTTTCTGCATCGGCGGGCCAGTTCAGAAGGAAAGCTTCGGAGCAGCTGCAGGTAGCATATGTGCAACACTGCCATTGCCGGGGACCACCTTTAAGGTAAAGAAAAGGGAAGAGAAATAGGACTTGATATACCACCTTTCTGTGAACTACATTCAAAGAGGTTTACATAGTATATACAAGTACTTATTTTGTACCTGGGGCAATGGAGGGTTAAGTGACTTTCCCCGAGTCACAAGAAGCTGCAGTGGGAATCGAACCCAGCTCCCCAGGATCAAAGTCCGTTGCACTAACGACTACGTAGACTGGCCAGGGGCGTGATTTTGAATCACTGGTGGGGAGAAAGATGCTGACCATGCCGAGGACAGGAGTGGGATTGGAAGAAAGCAGAAGAGACATTTAGAGCAGACAGGAGATACTGCAATGCAATTAATTTTTTAAAATCGCAATTAATAATTAATGCAGTAATAGCGAGTTAACTGTAATTAACTTGCAGCCTTGCGCTGTGAAGAAGCAAACTCTCAGCAAACTGATTAATAGTACTGCATGATCTATGATCCCCCGAAGAAGCCATAGCAAAACAGGTCCTGTTGGGATCGGAACTACAGATAAGTGCTGTTTTGCCTACTGAATACACATCAGATGAATCTGTATTCTGCATGATAAGTTTTGCATTTCAAGGAAAAGTTTTGAGTGTTGCATCTTATTAAAAAATTAAAATGGTGGAGGTTTTTCAAGGCCAGTGATTATACTTTACCCATATATGCTTTGTGTTAAGCCCTTTAAAACGATCAGGGTTTGTTTTAACACTGCTGGGTATCTGAAGTCTTTTCCCAACCAGTAATTGGACACTGCATGAATTCTTGACATCATGCAATTGGTTCTTCACAATTGGTATACGTGTTGACACAGAGTATTGGTATGGAACTTTAATTCGTCCATTTGGCTATATTAACTTACAGCCCTACCATACCTTTACTAAACAAAACAGCAGTCTAAGTACTGTGTCCTTGAACAACCTTTGAACTAGTCGGTGCATATAATCTCAAGATCAAGGGTCAATGGCATATCTGTGAATTTCACATTTGAACTGACTTACTGTACAATGAAAAAAAAACACTGACTAAGGATTTTATATTAAGACTTTATACAAAACCTTGGAAAACAAACATCCTTTTTAGTTGTCTTGCACAATAAATATAGCTGTAGTTCTCCAAGTTCTAAATTTAAGATGGCTCGTTGTGCAGTCTAGCGAAAGTAATCCCCTAGCTGAGCAATAAGTTTTAGATCCAAAGTGATATGAGGCAGCATATTCTGAAGTGAGCTAAGAGAATATAGCACACAACGCCAAAATTCCCTGCTCTGATTTAGAGCTTTCCAAGAGTCAAACACGCCTGCCTTCTAGGAGGTCAGCCTAATCAAAGACTACAGAACTTCAGTCAGCCAAAAAGTAACTTCCTTGCTCAGAATCATCTTTGAATTCTGAGCATACACTTCTCACCCAATCCTCTATTCCACCTGCAACAGCATTGGTCTCTCTCAATTTGAGCACAAAATTCAGGGGCAGTGGATCACTACAAAAGGGGGGTCAAACAAACCACCTACGCCCCTTCTGCACCCCTCTCCCATGTTCCCTAGCTCCTGATGCTGTGTAGGACAAAAAGCTGATCGAGCTACAGTGGCTCACCCCATTTATTTATTGGGATTTATTAACTGCCATTATGATGAGATTCATCTAAGGCAGTGTACAACAGGTACAGTTTAACAAAAAAAACTTACAATTTTATTACCAGCATAACAATAGTAAAATAACCAAGAATAAACATAAATACAGTAAAAAAGGTAAACTTGAAAACAATAAATTGAAACCTAGAACTACCGTGAAACAGTATCAAAGATACACACATTTAACAGCAGTGGAATTCAAATACCAGAGATATAAAACAATGTTAGCATAATACTAATAATACACCTAATACGCATGCATTAGAGCATTTAACTAACATAGATATGATGCTAAATAGTTTCTACAATACAGCTTTACCATATAGCTAAGGGACCAAGCGCAGATATATGAAGGGCACAAGATGCGTGGCACAGAGTCAGTTGGGATAATTTGATGGTTAGCTAAAATCAAGGCAAGTTCTTTGTATAGTTAAGCATGAGATAAGAAACTGATCTAAGTTACAGTATATGTAGCAAGCTAGTCTAGGTGCAGAATGGGTGTATAGTCATTCCACCGCCCATGTTCTCAGGTGAAGGTAACATTCATTTTCTGCCCAGCAGAAGCAAAACCTGGCTTCCTTGGCGTATGGATGCACTCCAACAAGCAGGATTTGCAAGATGGGTAGCTGCAAACAACTACACCATTGTTTCAAAAAAAACACCATTCAGCAAAGAAGGTAAACTTGTCTGGATGCTTGTGATCCTAAACAGGATCTCCCACACTGAGAGCTATAATGCAAAATGAAATGGGTAACGCCACTGTCAAAATCTGGAAGGGGTCACTGCCTAATACAGTGATTCCCAAACTTTTTATTATAGCAGAGCCTCTACAATATTTTCATACACTGAGGAACCCTCAATTTCTGTAAACATATAGGCGTTCTTGCAAACAGATTCTATAATCTAATTTCTAAAGGAATCCAATGTGGGAATCACTTACCTAATATATTCAAAACTGAGTTAAAAACTGATGTCAAAATCTACCCCCCAAAAAGTACATAAATAAAATGTGCTCGTATTGATTCCTGCATTAATCCCTCTTCAAAGGCTAGAATGGTTCAGACTTTCCCAGGTGGTTAGCCAGAAACTTATTTTTTTGAACAGAAGATAATGTTTCATATGCATTTTGTTCTCTTATTTTATCACAGTTCTGAGCCTTGTGGTGTTAAAATGTTGATCAGAAGATATTGAATACCCACCATTTTCATTCCATTTAAATACAATTTATTTTCAAGGCAAATAGTGGTCCCCAACCCTCTGATTGTTTCGGAGGTACTTCTAAGCCATGTTTAAATAAATAAAGCAGAAATTCATTTTAATGCCAATCACACTAGCTGAGGGCGTCTAGCCTAATCACTAAGCTGACAACATGCACCTAAGGAACATTTTTAAGCCAGGACTAGGTGATCTGAAGGTGCAAAACAGAAAAGTGAAACACTCCGGATAAACCGGACAAAAGTTCGAAGTGCGATGACTCTCTTAAAAGTTTTGTAACAAACGGGGGGGGGGGGGGACTTTTGCACCACTCTAACTAGTATCACACCACATGCAAGCAGTGCCGGAGGGATGGGCGAGGGATCCGGGGTCTGCTCCCCGCTTACCTTGGGCAGCTCCCGCAGCTGGTTGGCGTCCAGCAGCAGTTCCTCCAGGCTGCGGCTGTAGCGATAGACCTCGTCGGGGACAGCGAGCAGGGAGCAGTGCCTCTTGTCCAGCGACTCCACATGACGGTTGCACCGCCACAGGGGGATGCACTGCAACATGCCCGAGAGCTGGCCGCTCCCCCCACCCCCTAGCCAGCTAATCCAGCCCAGGATCGCGCGAGTGGAATCCGAACCCCAGCAGTGGAGGTGGCAGATAATGGGCGAAGGAGATGTCTGTCTGTCTGTCTCTGCTCCGGGAACAAAGCCTCAGCCGGCGGGAAGCTCCTGCGATCTCCCGGTCATCGGGAGTTTCCGGGCTGGCGCTGCGTGCTGGTGGTGGCTCCTGCTGTCCACTTTACATCGCGTGCGTCCCCCCGATCCGATCGCTTCTCCGCCCCCTCCCTAGGCTGGCTTAGCCTCTGCTTTCGGGCTCGGGCTGACCCGGAACACACGGCTGCTCCCTCCTTCCAGCCTGACGTCAGCAGCACTCCCGGTCACTGCCGCGCCCCGGGACAGAGGGGGAGGGGTGCGGCCAAGGCGATCCCCGGCGCCCGGGACAGAAGGGAGGGGGGTGTGGCCGACGCTTTCCCCGGCGCCTGGGACAGAGAGGAGGAGGCGCGGCCAAGGCGATCCCTGGTGCCCGGTCAGACTCAGAGGGGGGAGGGTGTGGCTAGTACGAGCCCAGCGCTTGCTTGGTGGGTGGTAGTCCAAATCGAGCCAAACTTTTCGCCTTCCACCTCTTTCTGCGCGATCCCGTCCTAGAAACTCTCTCTCCTTGTGTGCCTCATGGACTAGCATATTAGTTTGGGGGTAGCACCTCCTATTGGTCTCTCAATGGGAGTGTTGCAGGAAGAGGCTTCAATCAGGAGTGAATCCCTATTAGGATTCCCCTAATCTCAGTACAGATGATGCTTCTAAGCAAACACGAAATGTTGCGGCGGGTAAATCGATGGGTTTTTACTTTTGAGGCGGGCACCGTAGGGTTAGATATTAGGAGACGATGTTTCTTAAAAAAAAATTGTGGCTAGCTCTCTGTGTATTGAAGGGTCACCTTGTGGGAGAATATGAGTCATTCAAAGTTGTCGAACGTGGACTCCAATTTTGCCATGGTGCAGAAACGCTTACCTTTGGAAATTAAAGACTTCATTTGTATTCATTTGAAACTTGAGATGTTGGAGAATGCTAGTAGAGGGAGGGAGGGAGGAAGGAATCTACATTTTTTTAAATTTTCCTATCGTGCATTTACAGTCAGCAGAGATTCTCCAGGTGGGATTTCTGTTGCTGATTGCTATACTCCTAAAAAGTTTTGTCTGCAGAGTGCAGACACAAAAGGTTGTTGATACTTAAGAACATAAGAGCAGCCATACTGGGTCACAGGGCCGTGCCTAGGGTCTCTGGCGCCCCCCTGCAGACTATCAATTGACGCCCCCCCCCCCCCATGAAAATGATCGCTCACCACTTGCCACACTGAAAGGAATTGTCAGCAATATTCTTAGAAACAAATTGGTATACATTGCAAAATAAGATAGCAGATGTAAATTCTCAAAGTGGACATATTCCAAATGCTAAAATGAAAATAAAATGATTTTTTTTCTACCTTTGTTGTCTGGTGACTTTCTTTTTTCAATCATGCTGGTCCAGTATCTGATTCTGCTGCTATCTGTCCTCTTAACTCCATTTCCAGGGCTTCCTTTCCATTTATTTCTTTACTTTTCTCCTTTCTTCTTCATTTCTTGCTCTATATCCATTTCCAGCAATTTCTCCTCTCTCCCTGGCTCCTGCCCTCCCATCCATGTCCATTCTTGTCCCTCTCTGCCCTTCCCTCCTCCATCCATAGCCAGCAATCCTCCTCTCTCCCCTCCCCTCCATTTCCAGCAATTTGTCCTCTCCCTGGGCCCCCATGTCCATCCTTGTCCCTCTCTGCCCTTCCCTCCTCCATCCATAGCCAGCAATCCTCTCTCCCCTCCCCTTCCAGCAATTTGTCCTCTCCCTGGGCCCTGCCCTCCCATCGATGCCTCTCTGCCCTCCCATCCATGCCTCTCTGCCCTTCCCTCCGCGCCCTGGGGCCTTTAAATCTTTACTTCTGGTCGCAGCAGCGTCAGTGAAAGCGGAGCGCTGCCGACATCTCCCTTCCCTTTGCGCTCTTGGTTCCCTCAGTGTCTGCCTTCTTCTGACGTCAGAAGAAGGCGGGACACTGAGGGAACCAACGAGTGCAAGGGAAGGGAGACGTCGGCAGCAGTGGCGTAGCTAGGGTAGTTGACACCCGGGGCCGGTCATTTTTTTAACACCCCCCCCCCCCCCCAAATCCAGTACTAGGCATACCGAGAATACAAACACGACCTATAGAGCAATTTTACCATACCATAAGCAGTCGTTTCTATGAGTCACACAAGGAAAAGGAAAGCATCTTAAGCACTACAGTGAGCACTAGAACATCAATTCACCTATTGTAAGACGAAACCAGACAGAATAGTACAGATCGTCGATCCTGCACAGTCAATGCCAACTGAAAGCCATGTCTTTTTCACAAACAGATACACCCTAATCCACTATAGAATAAGTAATCATAAACTTTCTATTTAGACAAAAATTAAACTGAACCCCCAATGCCAGACTCTGCATACAATGCAACGCCACAGAAACAGAAAATGTCTCCTAGTACTGTGCAAAATATAAAGACAGCAGATGTAAATTTGAAAAAACTAACAAATACCAATCACCACTTTACAAATTAACAAATAGAAATAAAACAAATACAGAAAATAAAATAATACCATTTTATTGGACTAATACATTTAACTTCCAGAGGCCAAAATCTCCTTCCTCAGGTCAATACAGTATAGTGCTGTTACAGTATCCTATCCTGATCTGAGGAAGGGGGTTTTGTTCTCTGAAAGTTAAGTCAAAATGTATTAAAATTAGTCCAATAAAAAGATTACCTTATTTACATGTTCTATTTATAAACATTTATTAACACAGCTAAAATACTATATCCTAAAGCAAAATAATAAAAATATATATTTACAGTTTGTTGTCTTTGGTTTCTGCTTTCCTCATCTTCTTTTCACCGTCTTCCTTCCATCCAGCATCTGTCTTCGCTCTCTCTCTGCCATCCAGTGTCTGCCCTCTCTAATGTGCCTTCCATCCACCATCTGCCCCAGTCTGCCATCTCTCTCTCCCCCTTCCATCCACCATCTGCCCTCTCTCTCTCCTTTCCCTCCAGCATTTGCCCTCTATCTCTGCCCCTTCCATCCACTGTCTGCTCTTTCACTCCCTTCTATCCACTGTCTGCCCTTTCTCTCTGCTCCTTCGATTCACCATTTGCCCTCTCTCTTTCCCCCTCCCATCCATTCAGGGTCTGCCCTCCCTCTCACTCCCCATTCCATCCAGGATCTATCCCCCCTCTCTCAATGCCCCCTCTTTTCGGCTCCCAGTTCCCACCTGCGGCTGCCCCTAGTTCCAGATCCATTGATTCTCCCATCCACCCCTGCCCCAGGCATGACCCCATTCTCCCTCCTGCTCACTTTTCAGACCCCAGTTCCAGATCCATGCCCCTTCTCCCATCTGTCTCCCACCCAGTCCCTTCTGCCCATCCAAGTCCCCCTCACCCCATCTGTCTCCCACCCAGTCCCTTCTGCTATCCAAGTGCCCCCACCCTCACCCCATCTGTCTCCCACCCAGTCCCTTCTGCCCATCTGAGTCCCCCTCACCCCATCTGTCTCCCACCCAGTCCCTTCTGCTATCCAAGTGCCCCCACCCTCACCCTGTCTCCCACCCAGTCCCTTCTGCCCATCCGAGTCCCCCTCACCCCATCTGGCTCCCACCCAGTCCCTTCTGCTATCCAAGTGCCCCCCACCCTCACCCCATCTGTCTCCCACCCAGTCCCTTCTGCCCATCCGAGTCCCCTTCACCCCATCTGTCTCCCACCCAGTCCCTTCTGCTATCCGAGTCCCCCCCACCCTCACCCCATCTGTCCCCCACCCTCACCCTGCCTCGTCTTCTCCCTGCCACCCGGTCTTTAAAAATAAATTGCCGACGCGATAGGGAGCGCAGCACCTCGTGTGCAAGTAAAAGAAGCGGATCCGATCATCTCATTGGGCCTTCCTTCACTGTCCCGCCCTAGAGGAAATAGGAAGTTGCGTCAGAGGAGGGCGGGACAGTGAGGGAAGGCCCAATGAGATAATCGGATCCGCTTCTTTTACTTGCACACGAGGTGCTGCGCTCGCTATTCGCGTCGGCAATTTATTTTAAAGGGCTGGTGCGGGGGAGGGGCTGCCAGGAAGAAGAGCAGCGGGAGCGGCGGCACCCCCCTTTCTGATGACACTCGGGGCGGACCGCCCCGCCCTTGCTGGTCGGCAGCGCTTTCACTGAAGCTGCTGCGACCCAGGTAAAATATTTAAAGGCCTTTGCGGCGCGGGGCGAGGGTAAGCACCGCGGCGGCGCCCTCCAGAGGTGGGCGCCCCCCTGCGGCGCTTACCTCGCTTACCGCATCGGCACGGCCCTGCTGGGTCAGACCAATGGTCCACCAAACCCAGTATCTGTAGTGGCGTTCCCCCGGGTGCATTTTTACCTGCTGGGGGTGCCGCACACCTGTTGGCCCCAGGCAAAGGGAGCACGGAATGAGCGGAGCCGACAGGCGCGCGGCACCCCCCCAGCAGCATGCACCTGGGGCGGACCGCCCCCACTGCCCCCCCCTTGGTACGCCACTGGTATCCTATTTTCCAGACAGTGGCCAATGGTCCATCAAGCCCAGTATCCTGTTTTCCAAACAGTGACCAAGCCAGGTCACAAGTAGTGGCGTACCTATGTGGGGCCACGGGGGCCTAGGCCTCCAAATTTGGTCTCAACCATTGGTTTGGCTGGCGGGGGTCCCCAACCCCTGCCAGCTGAAGCCTTCATCCAGCGCTGGTCTCCAGCACCAACGCATTGTCTGCCCTGCTCTCTCTTCCCTTCATGTCTGGCATGCTCCTTGTAGTGAAAGGAGACCAGCGCTGGATGGAGGCTTCAGCTGGCGGGGGTTGGGGACCCCTGCCAACCAAGGTATTTGTGGCAGCAGTGCTTTAACTGGCAGGGGTTGAGGACCCCCCGCTAGCCAAGATGTACAAATGCGGCAGTGGGTGGGGAGCGACGAGGCGGCGGCGATAGGGTGGTGTACCAAAATGTGACACCCCCCCCCCCCCCCACCTTGGACTCTGGCCTCCTCCAACCTCAAAGTCTGGCTACGCCCCTACTCACAAGTACCTGGTAGAAAACCAAATCGTGGCAACACTCCATACTAAAATGCCAGGGCAAGCAGTTGCTCCCCATGTGTGTCTCAATAGCAGACTATGGACTTTTCCTCCAGGAATTTGTCCAAACTTTTTAAAACCCAGATACGCTAACCACTGTTACCACATCCTCCGGCAAAGAGATCCAGAGCTTAACTATTCGTTGAGTGAAAAAAATATTTCTTCCTCTTTGTTTGTGGAGCTAAGATACAGCTGTTCCCAGATGTTGCTCAGGCAACTCAAAGTCCATAGAAAAAAAATTCTTTCATTGAAGTTTAGGGTATTAGCTTTGGGAGCTACTTTTTTTTTTTTTCTTAAATTCTCCTACCAATGTTTGGTTTTGTTGCAGGGGAGTTAATTATGTTTTGATAGACCCTAGTCAATTAGAGAGATTTTTGGTTGACCATCAGAGTCAGTAGCTCCTGTGGTTTACAGTTAAAAGGACCTAGTTCGTACACTGCAGTTATGTAGGAGATCAATGCTTCTTTTTACTTATTATTTCGCTCTTCTCTCATGATGTGGGCTAGAGTGTTTCTTGTTGTGGTACTTTATATTTGGCCATGAAAGCCTGATCATTTCTTCATTTGCTGCTTGATTTCCTGTTGTATTTTTGATGATATAAATTAAAACAAAATCATCTACTGATTAATTGAATTGAAGATATTTGCAGAAGACTGTTTATCATAACGATTGTGGCTGCTTCTAAGAACTGATTAATTATTTTATTTTTTTAAAAATTGATAATGGTGTTAAGAAGAGGCACATGATTATAACTGAACCAAAGGCTAACAGTCTGTAATGTCTAATCATAGTATAAACCTCTATATTTTTGGAATATGGGATTGCGTTTTAACATTAAATACAAGGCTTTTTGTAAACCTTTTTGAGGTTCACAGGTCCTTTATATATAGGCATCAAATAAGCACCTTTTTGTTACTGTGGCGTATATGCCCTGTTATAAAATTACCCCCCTTAAAGTCAAGCATTGAACACTGCGGCTAGTAAGTAGCCTATTAAAATTTTGGCTATTCAAAATATAAATAGTTGGAATAGCCTTCTGTGAATTATAAGGGTTAAGACAATAGGGGAAAGTATACAATTTGTGAGGGCTGGATTTTCATTTTAGTACTGTGGCCTCAATGCTCAAAAGTACCACAGATGTAAGCAAGCAGTTAATGCCAGGTTGCACACATGTGTGCCAACCCCCGGATTCTATATATCGTGCTTAGAGATCCGTGCCTAAATCAGCATGGATTCTATAACAATGCGTGCAACTTAATTGGCTTAACAAGCTAATGAGCACTGATAACAGGACTTAACAAGCAATAATTTTTTTGGCGCATTTTTACCCCACATTTTCCCACATAAGCAGGCACAATGTGGCTTACACAAATTCAAGAGGATACAATACAATTCAGAGAAGGCACAGATTCGGAGCGTGACAGGAGGGGAAGGAACATGGGATGGCACAGGTTAAACATTGGATTAGCCAGTGGAATAAGCCTTGTCGAATAAGAATGTTTTTAAGGACTTCTTGAACAGTTGATGGTGGACACGCTGTTTGAGTGTTTTGGCAGGACATTCCAGGATTTTGGACTGATGTAGGGGAAGGACGAAGCATAAAGGGTCTTGTATTTAACATTCCTGCAGGTGGGGTAATGTAAATTGAGGTAGGTCCTTGCAGAAACTAGGGCATTCCTAGATGGGAGATCGATTAAATGAAGCATGTATTCAGGGGCTTCCCCATATATGATCTTGTGCATTAATTAGCACTAATTGGCACTGATTAAAATATAGGTGCACAACTCGCTAAGCGTATTCTGTAATGAAGTGTGCTGAATTTCTAACACGTGCAGGCAAAAAGGGGCATGGTTATGGGCGGGGAAATGGGCGTTTCGTGGGTGTTCTGAAATGTGCATGCGTAGTTATAGAATATGGCCCAGTGCGCGTAAATCTACATGCTGGGATTAACGCCACATTTTCGTTGGTGTAAATGGATGCACGTAGATTTAGGCGCTGAGATATCAACTAAGCGTATTCTATAATCGGCACCTAATTCTAGGCACTGATTATAGAATATGTTTAGTCGACACTGATTTTAGCACTGATTTTTTTAAGTGCCATATATAGAATCTCGTCCTGAATGCTTAGAGGACTCAAGCGTGCATGGTACAGATGACCACAGATTGTACCAAAATGTATTAAGATGGATGTCAGTGGGGTCAGTAAGCAATCCTCTGCAATGCATAGAAGGAAATGATGCCTATAATGCTGAAAACTTTTCACCAGGTCAGGGGCAGCGTGGAAGGTTTTGAGGAGAAGATTTCTTGCCAATTTTTCATATTGAACTGCCAGTTTTGTCTGATTTTACAAGTGGAAGGATGCTCCTGCAGACAAGAAGTAACACACATGTATGTTTGTCTGAACAAAACTGAAAATAAAGGCCCACATCCATACTTGTTCTTGTCAGGGGCGTATCTGCGTGGTGCCACGGGGGCCTGGGCCCCCCTAGATTTGGCCCTGGACCCCCTACTGCCAACGTCTTCAACCCCCCTCCCGCCGCCAATCCTCCCCCGCCGCCACTGGTACCTTTGCTGGCACTGCCAGCCGAACAAGTCCTGTTCTCCAGCGTGGATCTGCAAGGGCAGGCTTCGCTTCTGTGAGTCTGACATCCTGCACGTACAACGTGCAGGACGTCAGACTTACAGAAACAGAAGCCCGCCCTTGCAGATCAGCAACGCGGCCGCGTGCTTCTGTTTCTGTGACGACGTGACGTCCACACGGTCCTTCCCGCCGAAGTCTGGCCTGATCTAGTCCGGTCCAGGTCAGCCGCCGTCCAACTCCACAATTCTTCCCGCTGCCGCCCTGTTGCTCACCGCCTTGTCATGCCTCACTACCGCACTGGCTGGCTGCTCACCGTGACCCGCCTCGTGCCTCACAAGTTCGGGTTCACGAACTTCGCGCCAACCAGTTACCACTCACCAGAGGAGGTGGACTTTAGCACTGAAGAGCCCACCACCGACCAGAGCCACCATTCGCTGCCTAGCCTGCCTGTCACTGCAGCAGCAGTATCAGTAGTCCTCCGGGCTCCACACTGCCCTGCCTGCTGTACACTCCAGAGTCCAGACTGAGAATCCAGACTCTCCAGGGTAAAAAAAAAAAAACTTTGGGGACACTGGCGAACAGGGGCGTATCTGCGTGGGGCCACAGGGGCCTGGGACCCCGTAGATTTCGCCCTGGACCCCCCCTACCGCCGTCAACCCTCATGTGCTGGGACATCAGACTCCGAACTTGATTGAACAGCTATCAACTACAGCACGGCCACGGAGGCCGAAGAAGAACTTTAAAGACGTCAGGTCGGCTGGCAGGGGTTGGGGTCCCCTGCTAGCTGAAGAAATATCTTTAAAGGCGGCAAGCAGACCTCGGCTGGCGGGGGGTGGGGTCCCCCGCCAGCAAAGGTAAGCAACGGCAGCGGGGGAGGGTTGGCAGCGGGGGGGAGGGTGGAGAGTCGTTGGTGGGGGGATCTGGCAATGGCGGGGGGGTTCTGGCAATGGTGGCGGGGAGGGTCGTTGGGGGGGCTAAAATGTGCCCCCTTCTTCTGGCTCTGGCCCCCCCCCTACCACCGGAGTCCAGATACGCCCCTGCTGGTGAAGTGATGCTGGGTTGGGCTGGTGTTGTGTGTGTGGGTTGTGGAACTGGTGGAACTGCAGAGTTAACTCGATGCTGGGTGATGTGGGGTTAGTGCCCCCCCCCCCCCCCCATTTTAACTCTGGCCCCCTCAAAATGTCAGGTCTAGATACGCCCCTGGTTCTTGTGCTCCTAAATATGAGCCTTGCAAAAATTCCATCTGCTAATAATATTTGTGAAACTCTTATTTAGGAGCTAAAGAATAAGCACAAGAGCCACACTTACCACAAAATCTTTGTGTAAGTGTGTCTGACATATTCCTCCCTGCCACAAGTTTTCCTTTTAATAGAAAAAGTGAGCAAATTACTCCTCTTTTTAAAAAAAAAATTTGAACTGGCTCCCAGTAAATTACAGAATTCAGTTCAAAATCTTTACTTTGACATTCAAGACGCTCCATACTGGACTTCTGGATTCTCTGTCTAAACTCACAATTTCATACAGCACCCCCCCACATGCTTCATTCTATTAACGACTATAGGCTTATTCTGTATAATCCTTCTCGGGCCTAATGGGAGTCAACACGGAAAAGTGCATTTTACTTTCTGGTGCCATTCCTCTGGAACAATCTCCCCCTTGGGATTCGAGCCAAGTCCTCTCTGAAAAACTTTAAATCGCGTCTCAAGACCCATTTATGTAATGAGGCCTTCAATTCACCTATGGTTTACCCTGCAGGAGCATACCATTGTGTGCGGACTTAAGTCACGTAGATGTGCATTCAGCTTTCAGCTGGTTTCTTCATTCTAAATAATAAAAATTGATTTTGCGAATCGTTTGCCTTGCTGTTTTCTTGGACCACCATTTATGTGGGCCCTTTTTTTTCCCCAACATTTACTTCCTCCATGGGAGCCTGAATTAGAGGGAAACGGTTACTTTCCCCTGTGCAACTGTCAACTGATCATTTCCCACAGGCACTATTACAAAAGGAAGGATATTGCTGCTACCTGGTCTAAAGCACCAAGGAAGTGCTTTAGATCAGGGGGGTCCTCAAATTCAGCCCTTGAGGACTGCAACCCAGTCCAGTTCTCAGGATTTCTAGTGTTGACATGCATGAGATCTAGTTGCCTACATTGGCGATAGTAAATGGAAATTGATTTCATGCATCTCAGCTGTGGAGATCTTGAAATCCAGACTGGGTTGCAGACCAAGAGGAGAAAGGATAGAGGATGTCACTAATCTGAGTTGAAGGGAGCCCTCAGGTATCTGCACACTATGATCTTTACTCTCCAGACCATTCTACAGGGTCTTAAGGAGCAGAAAGTATATTGTAGGTACTAGATGAGTTCAGTAGCCATAAGGGAGTTACATAAGGTAGTGAAAAGAGACATTGTTGCACTGATATGCAGTATACCTGGCCTTGCTAAATTTCTGAGCTTTATTACATTTTCTGGCTCTGAGTCATTTCAAATTTCTGTTTTCCAGAACTGAATAGCCTGTCTTCTCCAGCTGTTTCTGCCAGGTGCTCTAAACTATAAAAAGCAAATTACAAATTGCAGGTTTAGATTTCTAACTCCTTAGACTATTATGGAGCTTGGTGGTAAGGCATGACAAGATTGGGATAAGTACATAAGTTTTGTCATACTGGGACAGACCAAAGGTCCATCAAGCCCAGTATCCTGTTTCCAACAGTGGCCAATCCAGGTCACAAATACCTAGCAAGATCCCAAAAAAAGTACAAAACATTTTATACTGCTTATCCCAAAAATAAGCAGTGGAGTTTCCTCAAGTCCTTTTTAATACTGGTCTATGGACTTTTCCTTTAGGAAGCTGTCCAAACCTTTTTTAAACCCTGCTAAGCTAACCGCCTTTACCACATTCTCTGGCAACGAATTCTATGGTTATCTGTGCAGGATAGTGGAATGACAGAGCAGTAATATCCTGTAGGAAGGTTAACTGGGATAGATCCCTTATGTTCAATTGGTCTTTTTCCGATCATCCACTATCTGGACTTGACCCTAGGAGGCATGGGCCTTGATGAATAATAGGGGCATGCATGGCTCTCCCTGCATGTTGACAGGAAATTATAGTGCTTCTATGGCTGTGCCACATCCCTCCCAATGCACAGTGCCAGGTGGTAACCCCAATCCCCCTAGCCCCTCCTCCACACAATGATTACTCTGGAGATCTTATTAGAAATGGCTCTTCCAGATTTTCTGCTTTGCTACAATGGAACTTATGGATTCCTTACTGTATTTTAGAAAAAACCATTTATTCCAGGATAACAATTATCCAAACTTAAATTCTACTTACTATGAAATAATTTTAGTTCCAATTTTATCATCAAGATTGATAGTTCTACAGCAATATGGAGTGGTTTCTATAGTAGGTTATTCAATTACAGTTACCAAGGTTTCAGGGACATTCCCCTTTAACAGATATACCAAAGATAACTTTATCATGTAGATCATTCAGTCACAGAGTAAAGTCACATTGAATGCTTTAAAAAAATTTCCAGTAGATGGCCATCAGATGAAGGAGATTTTCACATATGAGGTGCAATAATTTCCACTTTAATGTTGTTGGGTCTTTCTGCAGCTATCTATAATTCCAGTGCTTTATGTACGCTTTATAGCACTATTTCCAGCAGCATTTCTGTTGTATGTGTATGTAGGTTGATATTCCAGTGGTTTGTTCAGCTAACATTTGGAGTTAACTGGACAAACCCTTTATATTTGAAATTTTTTTCCCACTGGATAAATTTTGTCCAGATTGGCCATATAGTATTCTCTCAGATAAAGAGCTTGTGCTGGTAAACTTTCTCAGACCATGGTTAAACTTTAGCCTGTCAACACTGTTCAGTGATGACCAGCTACCAGATGAGTCTGGTCAGAGAAAACAATTGTCCTAAAGATATCAGGTTAGTATTTATCTTCCTAGAAGTACTACAGGATAGTTAGAGTGCATTTCCAGTTAAATCTGATCAGAGCACTAAATAAGATTACTCCCATGTCAGCCCATTTTTTTGAATATGGATTCCTGTGAGCTGGGGCTGGGGGGGGGGGGGTGATGGTACTATTTGCGGCCTTTAGGCCTACTGGGAGGCTTTCTGCCTCACTGTGTATTTCTTCTACTCTGTTCTCCCTTCATCTCATGTCCTCCTTGCCTTTCTTGTGACTGTTTCTGGTCACTTCAGCCTCTCTTCCCTCTCCTTACTTTCCTTTTCCAGTCACTTTTCTCCTGTGCTTTCTTCCTCATTTTTATGCCTTATCCTCTAACTTTACCCCTCTTCTCGCCTACATTCCCCTACTCATCCTCTCAACTCTAGCTCTTTGTCCTCCTGCCCGTATTCTTGTTCCTTTAACCCCGTCCCTCCTGACTATTTCACCCACTCCACTTGTCCTCTTACCAACTTCTCTTCATAAATATTCTTCTCCCACTTGTATTCAGCCTAGTGGTTAATGCAGTGGACTTTGATCCTGGGGAACCAAGTTCGATTCCCACTGCAGCTCCTTGTGACTCTGGGCAAGTCACGTAACCCACCATTGCCCCTGGTGCAAAAATAAGTACCTGAATATGTAAACCGCTTTGAATGTAGTTGCAAAAACCACAGAAAGGCGGTATATCAAGTCCCAATTCCCTTTCCCTCATTGTAACCCATAGACATTCAGCCACTCACATGCTGCATTTTGGCTACAATTTGTATGGCAAGGCACAGGATTATATCTCTGGCATGCACCTTCCCCCTTTCCGAGGACCCCTTCCCCTTCCTTGTGTGTCTTTCTGGGTTAGGTATGCTCTCCGATGCCTTCTGTCATGGTCTGTCTTTGTTCCATGTCAGTGTTCCTCTGTCTTGGTATTATCTTGTCTTGTCTTGATTAGTCCTGCTGGGTCTGATAGGGTCCCTCCTTCTGGACTAGCATAGTGCAGCATCATTGCTTGTGCTCCTGGTTCCTGCTATGTGTCTCATGTTTTTCCAGTTCTTCTTTGCTGGATTCCTGCTTCAGCTTTTGTTTGTTTTTTGGGTCTTGCCTTACTTTGTTGTTCATTTCATTGGTATTCATTCTAGGACATTTGTTTGGGCACTTGCTAGTGTAAGTGTTGTGTTTTAACTTACCCTTAGCCCTCAAGCTAGTAATTAGAACTGCCTTTTCAAGTTCAGTAGGTCAGCACTGTTTTCTTTCCTTGCTAAAGGGGGGCCCTTTCTTAATGGCTGCCCATGAGCCAGCCAACGTTCCTGACAGCTGACATTCATAACTTTCTCCCCCTGTTCAAACTATGACAGTGACTAAACAGACTCTGATACAGATCACATATCACCTCCCCTTGCTCATAGGCACCCACTCAGAAGAAACCAGGAATAATAAGTAAAAATGTAACAAGACATTATACTTTAGGAAAGGAACTTGATATACTGCATCTCTGTGGTTTTTGCAACTACATATTATATACAGTATTTATTTTGTACCTGGGACAATGAAAGGTTAAGTGACTTGCCCAGAGTCACAAGGAGCTGCAGTAGGAACTGAACCCAGTTCCCCAGGATCAAAGTCTGCTGCACTAACCATTGGGCTACTCCTCCAATCCAAGTTACTCGAAACATTAACCCCCAGATTCTATACATAACGACTAAAGTTGCATGTGAAAATTGGCTGCGCAGCCAATTTGCACGTGCAACTTCATTGTTTAACAAGCCAATCAGCGCCAATAATTGGCCACTAACAAGCAATTATCGGTACTAATTGGCACTAATTAGAATGTATGCTTGCAACTTTCCAATTGTATTCTGTAAAGTGGCGTGTATAAATTCTAATACACAGATCTCAAAAGAGGGCATGGGCGGGTCATGGGTGTTCCTAAAAATTATGCGCACTGTGATAGAATGCAATCGATCTGTGCCTAAGTTAGGCATGGGCATTTATAGTTAGCATAAATGGTCCTGCCTAAATTTTAGTCACAGGGACGTGCACGGCGTATATTCCATAAACCGTGCCTAACTTTAGATGACATTTATAGAATAGTGCTAAGTGCATTTTTTTTAGGCATCATATATTGAATCTGGTCCAAGCAGGACAATTCTATAAGTGGGTCCCTGAAGTTACATGCATGTGTAAGTGGCACCATAGTGGTACTTAACCAGGTCAAGTACTTTAAGCACTATTCTATAAGGGATTGCATAAGTGCTATGGCATGTAACTGTGAGGAGGCATGAATGTAGGTGGAGCATGGGCAGGACATTGGCATGTCTTCTACTTACAGCATACTATAAGTTGCATGCACTCTATTCCACATTTAGGCATGACACCTTACAGCAGCGTGTGTGTGTGTGTGTGTGTCAGTACTAACATATGCTAATACTAGCCGTTAAGCCCGTTAAAATGGGCGAGATTTGTGTTTTGCAAAATGTAATAATTCTCACCTCCATCCATCCATGTCCAGCAAACCTCCTCTCTCCCCTGCCCTCCCCTCCCCCGATCCATGTCCAGCAACCCTGCCCTCCTGTAACCCCTGGCCTCCTCCCCCCTGTCCACCAACCATCCTTTCTCCCCTGCCCTCCCCCCATATCCAGCAACCCTCCTCTTTCCCTTGGCCTCCCCCCCCGTCCACCAACCCTGCTCTCTCCCATGCCCTCCCCCATGTCCAGCAACCCGCCTCTCTCCCCTGCCCTCCCCCATGTCCCCTGCCCTCCCCTCGATCCATGTCCAGCAGCCCTCCTGTCTCCCCTGGCCTCACCCCGTCCACCGACCCTCCTCGCTCCCCTGCCCTCCCCCCATATCCAGCAACCCTCCTCTTTCCCTTGGCCTCCCCCCCACCCTGCTCTCTCCCCTGCCCTCCCCCCATGTCCAGCAACCCTCCTCTCTGCCCTGCTCTCTCCCCGTGTCCAGCAACCCTTCTCTCTCTCCCCTTGCCCTCCCCCCATGTCCAGCTGTCCTCGCCGCTGCTCCCTCCCCCCTCCATGCCGGGCCCACAGCACTGACATTAGAGTGCCTCTCACCTCTGTGTGAAAGCGCTGCAGGCAGCAGCAGATCGCTCTGCTGCTGCCTGCAGCACTTCCACACGGAGGTGAGAGGCGCTGTCATGTCAGTGCAGGGGGCCCGATACGGAGGGGTGCGGGAGCGACGTCAGGGATGGGGGTGGAGGTTGGTGCGCCGGCGATGTTCCTTTGTCTCCAGGGCAGGCGGCAGTGGCAGCGTCCATTTCCCTCTCTGTTCCGCCCTCTGACATCATCACGTCTTGACGTGAGGGCGGAACAGAGAGTACTGCGCATTTGCGGGTGAGTCGGTCACTTGTCATGTATATGTTTGATTCTATAATGGAATCTTGACACCAAAATACTCTATAGAATTGGCACTCAGCTCACAGCACTGAGATGCTTAACTTGAGGTGCCAAGTTTAACAAATTGCTCCTTAAAGATCTACTTCAACTTTCCCCTAACACTATCACAAAACCTATTACCCTATTCCAGGTACTGCCTTCCTTCTCCCAGAACTGACTTTGAAGGCACTTTTTTTTGTTGTTTTGATGTGTTTATTTATTTACAGTATTTATAGCCTGCAAGATCTCCAGAATTCTCAGCGGGTAACAAGTGCTTCATACATAATATCCATAAAATAACATAAAATCGGACCATACTACATAAAATAACATCACAGAACTAAAACCAAATGCAATAAAATTTAATTTGCTGTCATATTTTGAAGACAGCAAATTAAATTTTATTGCATTTGGTTTTAGTTCTGTGATGTTATTTTATGTAGTATGGTCCGATTTTATGTTACCAGTTTATTTAGGGGTATGTTTACTAAGGTGCGTTAGCGTTTTTAACGTACCTGTAAATTTAAGACATGTTAAATGCTAACGTGTCTATACATTTCTATGGACGCGTTAGCATTTAATGCATGTAAACCATTTACATGCATTAAAAACGCTAACATGCCCATAGCACCACTTAGTAAACATAGGCGTTAATGTGCTCCAGAAAAGGTAGTCTCCCCCCAAAAAAACCTGTTGGAACAAAGAAAGTTTTCAACTCTCTTTTAAACACCTCAGTGTTTTGAATTGCTCTCAGCTTCTGTGATAACATGTTCCAAAGTCTAGACCTTGCAATATTGAAAATGGCCAGTCGATATTCCACCAATCCAACTGATCTCAAAGCTCTGGGAGGCTGGTATATCCTCAAAGTTGTAGAAGTAGTGATAGAAATGGTGTTAGTAAAGACTTTTAAAAAACAGCAGTAAAATTTTACATTTTATTCTATACTCAAAAGGAAGCCAATGATGCCTTTTTAATATTGGAGTAATACGGGAAAATTGTGGGCAACCAAAAAGAACTTTAGCTGCTGCATTTTGAGCTACTTGTAATGATTTGTAGAAAGCACTAGGCAGTCCAATTAACAATTCATTACAGTACTCAAAAGCATGGGCTAATCACACTTTGAATCACCAATCTTAAAATTATGATTGCAATAGCCAGGAAACAGAATGAGGTTGTTGAACACAAAGCTGCATCCACAGGTTATGCAGTCAGGAAGACAACACTTTGTTTGAACCCTCTTACAACACATCTTTCACCTGCAGAATGTTGAGTTGACTTTCAATAAACCCAGTGTAAAAACATGTTTTTCTTCTGCAGCACGTTTCCCTTGGTGAATCTATTCCTTAATGGTGCTGTGGATACCCTGCAGCAGTTTAAATACAAGACACGTTTAATTTTTTAATCTGCTGCACACGTATAAAGTTCAGTATGAAGCATGAAACATTTGGAGCATTGTTATAAAAAGTGTTAAACAAAGTCAAATTCTACTGCTTGATCTAACCTGTCCCAAAATATATATATCAGATTTTCTTTTCTACTTAGTGCACCTGTATATACTGTACCTCCAGTACACTTAAATGAAATAATTGTTAGTGCTTGCTTAAGCATTGTTTTATTGCAGAACTCTATTTGTTTAATTCAGTCATGAATGACCAACTACAAAAGAGCTTTTTAATGCTTTGTGAAGGGTTTAGAACTAACCACAGCATGTCTTAAATTAACAGTTCAAATGAAATTAGTAACTGGTCTGGCCATGTATAATACTATTTCTAGTGACACATAGCAAATGGCTAAGCCAGAAAACGAACAGCTCAGTGCAAGGATGTATTCCAGGTCATAGAGATTTCACTAGAAAATCTAACACGAATTTCTATCTATTTCCTGAATACTAGGGCCTAGGCTCTAATTGTTTTTATTATTATGTACCCACTAAGAAGCTTGCTGTGGATGCTAAACCCTTACAGGAGTAGTTATTAAGATGTGGCCTTTTACCACATCTTCATTTTATTGTAGGAGTCACTAACTTGTGGTATCTCAGTAGTGCAGGTTACTGACTCTTGCAGTATATGAATAATGCAACTTGCTATAAACCTCACAAGCGTCTTATCTCCCACAAGCATTGGGCTACTAAGCCATTGCCTGATGCTCCCAGAAGGCACCTTAAAGAGCCCTTAGCAGGCCCCTGGTTCCCCACTACTCCTACGGCTGTTCCCTGAACATGACTTCCCCCAGAAGAGATTCCCCACTCCTGAGCAGACCCCCTTCCCATGTAGCTAAGCTCTCCCCACATGTCAACTTTAAGGGATCCCTGGTATCTAGGTGGTTTGGAGCAGGGCAATCCCCTTGTCACTCCTGCCCTGTGCTGGTTCTGGCTTTAAAATGGCAGCCACAACCACTAGCCGTAGTCTCACAATTCTACTGCTGCGGCTCAAGCTTATATATATATATATATATATATAAGCTTGAGCCACAGCAGTTGTATATATAACCTGGCTCTCAGCAAGGCATTTGGTCATGGGAGGAGCCAGCATTCATAGTGCACTGGTCCCCCTCACATGCCAGGACACCAACCGGGCACCCTAGGGGGCACTGCAGTGGACTTCAGAAATTGCTCCCAGGTGCATAGAGCTCCCTTACCTTGGGTGCTGAGCCCCCCAACCCCCCCCCCCAAAACCCACTCCCCATAACTGCACACCACTACCATAGCCCTAAGGGGAGAAGGGGGGGGCACCTAGATGTGGGTACAGTGGGTTTCTGGTGGGTTTTGAAGGGCTCACATTTACCACCACAAGTGTAACAGGTAGGGGGGGGATGGGCCGGGGTCCGCCTGCCTGAAGTGCACTGCACCCACTAAAACTGCTCCAGGCACCTACATACTGCTGTCAGGGAGCTGGGTATGACATTTGAGGCTGGCATAGAGGCTGGCAAAAAATATTTAAAAACATTTTTTAGGTTAGGAGGGCGTTAGTGACCACTAGGGGTGTAAGGACACGTCATTCCCCGATTCCCTCCGATGGTCATCTGGTCAGTTCGGGCACCTTTTTGAGGCTTAGTCGTAAGAAAAAAAGGACCAAGTAAAGTTGCCCAAGTGCTTGTCAGGGACACCCTTCTTTTTTCCATTATCAGTCAAAGAGCCCTGATCAGGAAATATTAATAAAAGACTGAAGTAACAGCTGACACATAGACACAGTAAGTAAATAGAAATCTTAAAATAAGATGATTTTTGGCCTGAGGGAGGCAAGATCCATGCACTGAACTGAAAGAGATCCCTGATCTCGGAGTTATTGATAGTGGCGCTTACATCAGCTTTTATTAGCAAACACTGAGTAATCTGACATGTAATAAGAGCTGGGAAATACACCATGGCTTCTGATGTGGATTCTCCATGCCGCTTTCATAGATCTGCAATATCCTTCAGTATTTATGTCCTCATGAGCAAGAGATGTATCTCAGCATCTGTTGTGCAGAAAAGGATGATCCCTGTGCACTTTGTAAGCATAGCACTTGCACAGATGCTCTTACTTTGTGTGTCTATCTGTCTCTGCTCTTGTCACAAGACTGTGACAGCACATAGGGAAGAATCCACAGGTTCAGAGTAATATGACAGGGGCTTCTGCCATGATGTGGATGTGAAGCGACTGTTCACGCTATCCAAAAATACTAGGACTAGAGGGCATGAGTTGAAGCTACAGTGTGGTAAATTTAAAACGAATCGGAGAAAATTTTTCTTCACCCAACGTGTAATTAGACTCTGGAATTCATTGCCGGAGAACGTGGTACGGGCGGTTAGCTTGACGGAGTTTAAAAAGGGGTTAGATAGATTCCTAAAGGACAAGTCCATAGACCGCTATTAAATGGACTGGAAAAATTCCTCATTTTTAGGTATAACTTGTCTGGAATGTTTTTACGTTTGGGGAGCGTGCCAGGTGCCCTTGACCTGGATTGGCCACTGTCGGTGACAGGATGCTGGGCTAGATGGACCTTTGGTCTTTCCCAGTATGGCACTACTTATGTACTTATGTACTTATGTACTTATGACTCCTTGGAGTGCACTAAGGCCACCAACTCATCTCACATAGGACTCCTGGGCTGGGATTTGAACTGCCAGCATGGAGGTGAAAGGCTGTGTAAGACACTGACTGTATCCTTTGAGCAACCCAGTCTGCACACTGTAAAGCCCTCTGTGTAACTATATTTCTTCTTTGGAGCTTGTCACAGATTCCAGTGCAGCAGGGATAGAAGGAATGGTTTCGTGGAATCTTAGCGGAGATTGGGTGGTGACGCCGGTAATTGGGGAAACAAGCGGGAGCTGGGCAGACTTCTATGGTCTACACCCTGATCTTGACTGAATAGATAGGGATGGGCTGGAGTGTAAATTTTAAGGGGCTTCGACATTAGCTTCAGAACTTAGTACAAGAAAGGTACTGGGCAGACTTCTATGGTCTGTGCCCTGAGAAAGGCAAGGACAAATCAAACTTGGGTATACATATAAAGTATCACATACCATGTAAAATGAGTTTGTCTTGTTGGGCAGACTGGATGGACCGTACAGGTCTTTATCTGCCGTCATTTACTATGTTACTATGTTATGTCAGGTATGTATCCACTTGTGTTAGGGATCCAGAGAAGCATGGTTTTTCTTGGGTTCATGCAAACTTTGTTGTGTTTAGCCCATTCTTGAATTGATGTTAGACAGGTAATTAGTTTATTCAAGGCTGTAGGTAAGTCAGGTTCAATGGGTATGAGTAGCTGCACATCATCCGTATAGATGTAGAACTGAGTGTCCATTGACTGAATCAGCTCAGCTAGTGGCTTGAGGTAGATATTGAACAGAATAGGTGACAGTATTGATCTTTGTGGTGCCCCCCAGGTCAGTGTCCATGGTGGTGATGAGTTGCTGCCAAACATTATGGATTGCTGCCTGTCTGATAGATAGGATCTGAACCACGCAAGTTCCATTGATACCTGTTTCCGTCAGTCATACTAGCATGATATTATGATCCACAGTGTCAAAAGCTGCTGAGAAATCTAGCAGTACTAACACCGAGGTGAATCCCCTGTCTTGGTTTCTGTGAAAATCATCGAGTAGGGATACAAGGACCATTTCTGTTCCATAATTGGGTCTGAATCCAGATTGACATGGATCTAGCCAGTTTCTCTCTTTTAGCCAATCATTAAGTTGAACACAGACTGTTTGTTCTATGAGTTTCCCGAGAAATGTGATGTTGGATACTGGCCGGTAACTTTCAAGTTTGTCCTGGTCAAGGTTGTTTTTATTTAGCAAAGAGTGAACCACTGCCCTTTTTAATATTGTTGGTAGTTGCCCATTAGAAAGAGAGGTGTTCACAATTCTTGTGGCACCTTCTATGAGGCCCATACTTGCCTGCTGCACTATCTTAGATGGTCAAAGGTCTCTTAGAATTTTGTCAAGGCTCTCCTCTGTCATTGGGTTAAAGGTGTCCCATCTGTCTCTGTCAGTTGAGGGCAAGTTTGTGCACCCCTGGTTGACTGGTTGGGGACTGGGTGGGATGCCTGTAAATCTTTGTGGAAACTTAATTTTTTTGGCAAAATATGCAGCAAAATTATTGCAGTTTAGTTTAGACTGTGAGGACTGCAGTAGACTGTTTACTATACTGAACAACTGCTTGGTTGAATTGGCAGCCTATGGAATGCATTGAGAGAAATGCTGTTTTTTGGTTGCTGTTAAGGCTTGGCTGTACTTTGTCGTGTGCTTCCTACAGTCTTCATCCAGGCTTTATAGGCCTCTTGTAATTTTTCACAATCCTCCCGCGATTTAACGACTTTGAATAACTTTGTGTCATCAGCAAATTTAATTACCTCACTAGTTACTCCCATCTCTAGGTCATTTATACATATGTTAAAAAGCAGCAGTCCCAGCACAGACCCCGGGGGAACCCCACTAACTACCCTTCTCCATTGAGAATACTGACCATTTAACCCTACTCTCGGTTTTCTATCTTTTAACCAGTTTTTAATCCACAATAGAACACTACCTCCTATCCCATGACTCTCCAATTTCCTCTGGAGTCTTTCATGAGGTACTTTGTCAAACTTCTTCTGATAAATCCAGATACACAATATTAACTGGCTCCCCTTTATCCACATGTTTGTTCACCCCTTCAAAGAAATGTAGTAGATTGGTGAGGCAAGATTTCCCTTCACTAAATCCATGTTGACTTTGTTTCATTAATCCATGCTTTTGAATATGGTCTGTAATTTTTTTCTTACTAATAGTCTCTACCATTTTGCCCAGCACCAACATCAGACTCACCGGTCTATAATTTCCCGGATCTCCTCTAGAACTTTTTTAAAAAACCGGCGTTACATTAGCCACCCTCCAATCTTCCGGTATCATGCTCGATTTAAAGGATAAATTACATATTACTAACATACATATTTCTCGCCCCTTTGTTTCTGGTGACTTTAGTCACCTTTTCTCAAAGACAGTCACAAAGAGCATGTGGCAACTACACAGATTATGTGTGCTTGCAAGATAAATGGTGTAGAGACCTCTGGTGGCTATAGCAAGTATAGGTGAAATTCTCTAAAATATAACACTACAAAATTGAGAGGGTACAGTAATATCTACTGCCCATACCTGTTTGTATGCCTAAGGTCTGCGTTAGTCAAACTAAGGCCTATGAACCAAGCTATGTCTGCATCATAACTATCCTGTCATGGATTCCTAATGCAGTGCATGATGGACATTCCAAGGACATGTTGTTGTGCAAAGGCACTGACTTGGCCTTTGTTTATGAGGCCTGGGACTTCCCACAAGATATTTTTGGGACAGTTCTTAGCAACACTGTAAAGTGGTCTAATATTTTTTTTATTTATTACATTTGTACCCCGCGCTTTCCCGCTCATCGCAGGCTCAATGTGGCTTACATATCATAGTCCATCCTGGCCTGTGTGTTCATCAGCACCTCAGCCTTTTAACATGTACACCTGTGCCAGACATGCCAAGTCACATGCATTAAGCATGTGATACAAGCATTTGGCCCTCTTCTCCAACTCACATACAAAAGTGCCCTTCCCTCCAGCATTGGCACCTTGTTCCTTGCCTTTGCGGTAAGGCAGCTTTCTCCCCTTCATTTGGCATCTCTTTTTGCATGCTTGCTCATGCACATCTTCCCCGCCTCCCAGTCCTTTAAACCTCTCATTCTAGGTCCCCAGCAGTGGCAGTAGCAGCAGTGCTGAAAATAGACTGCATCAGCCAACTGCAGGTAAGGTTACCATATGGCTCCAGAAAAAGGAGGACACATTGATCCAGTCCTGGTTTTGCTTCCATTAAAAGCAATGGAAGTAAAACCCAGACTGGCTCAATCAGTCCTCCTTTTTCTGGAGCCATATGGTAACCCTAATGCAGGTACCTTCCCTCTGCCGCCCCACCCCTCCAGCAACAGAAAGTAGAATCAGAAGAGGCCAGACCGGCAAAGAGATGGTCCTGCAGCTGGCCAATGCAGCTTATTTTCAGCAGTGGTGCTTCTCCTGCTGCAGGTGATCTAGGATGAGAAGTTTAAAGGACCAGGGGGTGAGTGAGTGAGCGAACAAGAGAGAGATGCCACACTGAGAAGGGTGCTAAGGAAGGGACAGAGCTCCCACACCTGGAATGGGGGTGGGGAAGAAAGAGTGCTACTCTACCACAAGGAAAGAAGGGGGTAAAGGAAAGAAGAGAGCTGTCATACTACAAGGGGAGGGAAGGGGGGCAAAGGAAAGAAGAGAGCTGCCATACCACAAAGGGAGGGGGAAAGGAGAGAGTTACTATACCATGAAGGGAGGGGGCAAAGGAAGAAAGGGAGCTGCCATACCATGAGATGGGAGAGTGCAAAATGATGTTGGGATCTGTGAGGGAAGAGGGGTAATTACTGGAAGGGTGAGGGTGGGGATGAGAGTAGGGAGTAGGCAAGGAAAGAATGTTGGGACTTGTCCTGTTTGGGGTGGAGAAAGAGAGATGGGTATTGGAGCCATGGGTGTTGGGGCAGACGGGGGGGGGGGGGGGGGGGGGAAGAGAGAGAGAGACAGAGAAAGAGAGAGAAGAACATTTCCTGTTTGCTGAATTCCCAGGGAAGAAGGTAAGAGGAAGATAACAGAAGGGGAGAGATGTTGGACTCTAAGGAGGGAGGCTGGACATGGGGGAAGGACAGGGATATAGAGAGGTGCTGCATGACATGTTAGGGGAAGGGATAGTGACAGAGGAATAATGCTGGATGCATAGGTGGGGATAGGGATACAGAGAGGTGATGATTGACATGTGAGGGGGGGATAGGGAATTTTATTGCTGTTTGTTGAATTGTAACCGGTGACTATCTTTGATGCGAATGCCCATATATAGAGAATTACAGTAATTTAGCTGGGCGATAACTAGACAGTGCACTAGTATATTTAATGCAGGAGGGTGTATTAATGGTTGGATGGATCTAATTAACCTAAACGTATAGAAAGAACATCACACCACCTGAGCTATTTGATGTTGAAAAGTGAGTTTGGCATCCAAATGAAAACCTAGAATTCATGTAGTCTGCATTTGAAGAACAGAGATATTATCAAGAAGTATTGGAGAGGGTAGAATGATTTGGTTCTGATCAGTAAATAGTATTATTTTAGACTTGCTAGGATTTATACCAGCTTATTAGTGGAACCATTGAGATTAACTATTTCCAAGAGATTGAAAGAATTTAGATGTCATTGGCATAGACAAATATATTAAAGCTGAGAACTTGAGCTAAGGTGAGGAGGGGTGCCAAAAAGAAATGAAATAGCATTTGAGAAACGATTGAGCACTGTGGTACCCTGGATACTAAGGATTAGAAGTTGTAGTTCTGGTCGCCGCATCTCAAGAAATAGCATTTGAGAAAGGACTGAGCACTGTGGTACCCTGGATACTAAGGATTAGAAGTTGTAGTTCTGGTCGCCGCATCTGTGTTCAATTCTGGTCGCCGCATCTCAAGAAAGATATAGTAGAATTGGAAAACGTGCAGCGAAGGGCGACTAAAATGATAGCGGGGATGGGACAAATTCCCTATGAAGAAAGACTAAGGAGGCTAGGACTTTTCAGTTTGGAGAAGAGACGGCTGAGGGGAGACATGATAGAGGCATATAAAATAATGAGTGGAGTGGAACAGGTGGATGTGAAGAGTCTGTTCACGCTTTCCAAAAATACTAGGACTAGGGGGCATGCGATGAAACTACAGTGTTGTAAATTTAAAACAAGCCAGAGAAAATATTTCTTCATCCAACACATAATTAAACTCTGGGATTCGTTGCCGGAGAACATGGTGAAGGCGGTTAGCTTGGCAGAGTTTAAAAAAGAGTTAGACGGTTTCCTAAAGGACAAGTCCATAAACCACTACTAAATCGACTTGGGAAAAATCCACGATTCCAGGAATAACATGTATAGAATGTTTGTACGTTTGGGAAGCTTGCCAGGTGCCCTTGGCCTGGATGCTCGATGGACCCTTGGTCTTTTCCCAGTGTGGCGTTACTTATGTACTAATAAACTATATACTGTTTGTTGTCAAGATATGAAGAAAACCAATCAAGTGCTGTATTGTTCACCCCTATTTCAGGAAGATGAGTGATGAGAGTGGGGTGGTCTATAAGGTCAAATGCAACAGAAAGGCCAATAGAAAGAAGGAGAACAGGTTAAGATGTATCTCAATGAGCACAAATAAATGTTGTGATTCCTAGGAGGGTTGTTTCTGTACTATGGTTATTATGGAAACCAGTTTGGTTGGGGTGAAGAAAATTTGTTTTAGTAGTGAAGTCTGATAATTGTAAATGCATTATGGTTTCAGTGACCTTAGCTAGGAAAGGAAGGTTAACAATTGGCCTTTAATTTGAAGAGTCAGTTAAAGACTGGGTTTGATCTTTAATCTTAGGACGTATACAGGCAGTTTTTCATGCAGGTGGAACCAGTCCTGAAGTAAGAGAGGAGTTAATCATAAGCGAAGGTATGCAAGGAAAGTTGACAAGACCGTCTTGAAATAGTAATGAAGGAAGAGAGTCAAGTGGGGCAGTAGTAATATGCATATCAGCAATAGTTCTAGTAAGTTCAGTAGAGGATGGTAAAGTAAATGCTGAGAGAGTGCTACATGGAACAAGAAGGAGCTGATGGCTTTTCCTGAGGAGATCCTGAGGTAAGTAGAGATGTGAGACCACAGAAACTCTTTAGCGGAGAGATTCTGGGCTCTTAGACACTTTTCTCTAATGAGTGTTACTTAACCATCTAAGTTGTAGCTCATGGGCACTTAGGGCCACATTCGATATATGGCACCTAAAAAAATCTGCGAGGTAAACATTTCCACCTAAGCATGTTCTATAAGTGGCATCTAGATTTAGGTACAGTATATAGAATATGCTTAGTTGATATTCCAGTGCCTAAAACTATGCATATCCATTTACACCAACGAAAATGTGGCATAAATCCCTGCACATAGATCTACGTCCACTGGACCATATTCTATAACTATGCATGTAAATTTTGGAATGTCCATGAAACACCCATTTTCCTGCCCATACCCATGCCCCTTTTGAACTGCGCACGTTAGAATTTAGACGCAGTTCATTATAGAATACGGTTAGTGAATTGTGCGTGAAAATTCTAATTATTGCCAATTAGTGCTCATTATTGCTTGTTAAGTGATGTTATTAATGCTGATCAGCTTGTTAAGCCAATTAAGTTACGCACGTAGTTATAGAATACACCTGGATTTCTATGCGGATCTCTAGGTGTGCTATATAGAATCCGGCAATTGGTGCTCATAAATGTACCTCACTAGAACTACAAGAATGTGGTGTACTGAATAAAAACCAGTATTAGCATCCCAGTTACACTAAGTTACTGAGAAAAGCTGCATGCTGATAGCATACCAGCAGTACTGTATAGTAACTAAGTAAATGTAACTAGCTACTGTACTTAAATTTTTGTCACTTTTACATATAAAGTATAGGAAACTTTTTCACTTTTACTGAAGTAATAATTTCCCCAATTTTTGCTACTTTTACTCAGTTAAATCTGATGCTTGCAGTTAAATGTATAAAGTAAAAGCGGAAGGAAAATGTAAATGGCAATTTATCAGTAAACCAAAATAAACCAGCAAAATAGGGAACAGGATTTTGCTATTGCAAACCTCGACACAGAAACAGTGAACATAAGAATCTAACAGTTGCCATACTGGGATAGACTGAAGGTCAGTCAAGCCCAGTATCTTGTTTCTAACAGTGGCCAATCCAGGTCACAAGTGCCTGGCAAGATCCCAGAACAGTAAAATAGATTTTATGCTTCTTATACTAGAAATAAGCAATGAACTTTCCCAAGTCCATCTTAATAATAGTTTATGCACTTTTCTTTTAGGAAATTATCCAACTAACTGCTTTTACCACATTTTCTGCCAACAAATTCCAGAGTTTATTGAGTGAAGAAATATTTTCTCTGGTTTATTTTAAATTTACTACTTAGTAGCTTCATTGTGTGCCCCCTAGTCCTAGTCCTAGTATTTTTGGAAAGAATAAACAAGGATTTACGTCTATCCATTCCACTCCACTCAGTATTTTATAGATCTCTATAATATCTCACCTCATCTTGCTCTTCTCCAAGCTGAAGAGCCTTAGCCGCTTTAGCCTTTCATCATAGAAAGTCATCCCATCCCCTTTATGATTTTTGTTCACTTTCTCTGTACCTTTTCTAATTTCGCTATATATTTTTTGAGATGTGGTGACCAGAATTGCACACAGTATTCAGGGTGCAATCACACCATGGAACGATGCAAAGGCATTATAACATTCTCATTTTTGTTTGCCATTCTTTTTCTAATAATTTCTAACATTCTATTTGCTTTCTTAGCTGCCGCTGCACACTGGTCACAGGGTTTCAAAGCATCATCAACGATGGCACCTAAATCATTTTTCTAGGTGGTGAATCCTAATGTGGAACCCTGCATTACATTGCTGTGGTTTGGGTTCCTCTTTCTCACATGCATCACTTTGGACTTGCTCACTTTAAATGTCATCTGCCATTTGGAATCCCAGTCTCCCAGTCTTGTAAGGTCCTATTACAATTTTTTCACAATCTTCTTGCAATTTAACAATTTTGAATAACTATTATCAGCAAATTTAATTACCTCACTAGTTAATACCATATCTAGATCATTTATAAATATGTTAAAAAGCAGCAGTCCCAGCATAGGCCCCTGGGTAACCCCCACTATCTAACCTTCTCCATTGAGAATTCTGACCATTTAACCCTAATCTCTGTTTTCTGTCTTTTAACCAGTTTTTAATCCACAATGGCGCTGTTGAGCCACTGATGAGATCAGATGCTTGAAGAACTCTATCTCCTGTTCTTTTCTAGAAAATCGTTCCAAACTATACTTTAAACAGAATTTTTTTCTTCTAAAACTGCTTATACCAAGAACCTGACTGCACAATGTCTCTATCTAAATTAACAAAACTGGAATCTCCGAATTTGCTGCAGTCCGGATCTATACAAACAAAAACAGATCCTCCGATGCCAGAAAAGGCCACACACACGAAGTTACCATCTTCCGCCTCAGATATCATCATGGAAGAAATTTGCACCTTAGAAGAACTTACAACTAAGCATTACCAAACTACATTTGATCTGAAAACGGAGCTGCAAAATCTTACCTCTTCTTTATCAGCTTTTCAGGTCAGGATTGAAAAGCTAGAAACATGTGCAGATCATCCTGCCCTCAATATGGCACAGCATCAGGAAAAAACAGATCAGCATATTCGCAAACTGGAATTGGAGATAGAAGACCTCTCCAACAGAAATCGAAAAAACAATATTAGAATTATCGGTTTAAAAGAAGGAGCAGAAGGGTCGGACATAACTAAATTCCTTACCATGTGTCATCCCCAAATTCTACATTTATCCTCTGATCTTCCACTGCAATTCAAATAAGCACACAGATCACCAAAGCAGCACAGGCAAGGATTACAACCACCATGACCAATTGTGGCAAAACTCCTGTGTTTCCTGCAGGCGCTGCAGATTTTGACTGATGCACAGAATTCTAATAATCTGAAGTTTGACGAGAAACGCTTCCTAATTGTCCCCAACTTGGCCAAAACCATGGCTAGGAAAAGGAAGGCTTTTCTAGAGATGACGGCCCGCCTCAAGTCCTTAGCCGCCAGGTATGGATTACAATATCCTGCTCGTATGACAGTAACTTTACATAATAGCACTACATTTTTTGATTCTCCTGAACAACTTCAGCAATATCTAGATCAACATCAATCAAATGGAATGGCTACGTGACTCATCCTTTACTTTAGTAATGGTCGACCATCTCAGGTATTAAGCACAAGTGCTTTTCAAAATGGGGTCTTCTTTTTTTTCCACCCATTTTGCAGGACTCTCAAATTTTTTGATTGCTATTATATGGATTTATATCATTGTTACTTCTTCACGTTAATCAGGTTTAAATCCTATTTCTCCAAAAAAGGTGTTATACTTCAAATGATTATAAATACTTTACTATTTTTCTTAGTTAGAAGATTATGAAGGATGACTTCTCTCTAGGTCTGTTTGCATATATCTAAGATTATGTATGCATACGTATGTATGTATGGACGTGTGTATAAGTGCTTTTGTGTGAATGTTTGAATATATAAATGCACGAGCATATGCATGTTTGCATGTACGGGTCTCCGTATATACTTATGGCACACTAATTTACTATTTCTTATCATCGAAGCGTTTCATTCTTTATGAGAAGAATAATTCTGTTATCACAATGTGAAAAATTGTTATATTTTTATTATATCTGGGTTTGGATAGATAACTTTTGGTCTCCTATTGTAGTATAATACAGGGATGTCTGAGTGTTTTCTCATCTTTACTCTCAGTCTCACATATTCAAATTTCATTTTTCTGGTTGAACTAGCTATTTAGTTCTTTATGCCATTTCTTTCTATCTCTTGTCTAGTATGCACAATGTATTACAGTCAACACTTTTGAATCAATCACTATTTTGGACTACTAACATTTGACGTGTTTCCTTTTGAATTATGACGTCTGAAAACTATACTGATTTTCATATTAACATAGTAACATGGAATGTAAATGGTTTAAGGCACCCTATTAAAAGGAAAAAAGTTCTTATAGATCTTTAAAAAACTCAAACCAGAAATAATTTTCTTATAAGTAACCCATTTTCTTAATACCATACAATTTATTAAAGTGTAATTGGATCTCCTCCTACATAGACTCTCCTGCACAAGGTAGGAAAAAAGGGGTTTCAATTTTATTTCACAAAGATAGTAATCCAACTATTCTGGACCAATACATTGACCCTGATGGTAGATGGATAATTGTTAAAGTTTCTCTAAATAACAGTCAAAATTTATTCTCCAAATATTGACTCCCCTGATTTTTTTCTCTAATGTCTTCCAAATTATTCAGTCACTAGATCCTATCCTATTATTATGGCTGGAGATTTCAATATTCCTATGGATTATTACCTAGATAGACACTCACAAACTATCGCCTTCCAAATCATTCACCACCTTACACTCCTTCATAGACCAGTTGCACTTTGTTGACCCTTGAAGATTATGCAATCCTATCTCTAAAGAATTCACTTTATTTTCTGCACCACATAAAAGTTTTTCCAGATTGGATTATTTTTTAATTTCCAATTCTCTAGTTGAGACAATAAAGGCCTCCTCCACCTCACCTATAGTAGTTCCCGACCATGCACCAGTCTCCTTAACTCTAAATTGGTTAGCCTTTTCTCCCAGGAAGTCTCCGTTATGGAGATTATCCCCTAGTCTTCTTAATGACAAAGAAGTATATACAAAAATTAAATCTTTTATTGAGCAATTCTTTTTAAATAATACTCCCACTTCGATAAACACAAATACGGTTTGGGAAGCTTTTAAAGATGCCCTAAGGGGTGAATTTTGTTTCTTTGGCTTCATGCAAGGCAAAAAAAGAGAAAACTCAAATTAAAGTTACAGAAGCTAATTATATTCAATCAGGGAATACCCTCTTACTCAATGCCTTATGCAATTTAAAATATAAATTAAATAAATTGCTTAGTCAAAGCAGGACAACAAATTTTTGAACTTCACTCCAAATATTATGCTGAAAAGGACACTATTGTAAGGATGGTGATGTCTGTACTTATATCACTTGGAAGGTGAAGTGATGTATAATGAGTGTTTATGTATAGCCCTTTCAATTTATGGGCACTTCATATTATTTACTCATAGACTGTGGTTGGTCTCTACTGAAATCCTTCTATATTTTACATATATTATTTTGTTTGATGCCCTCTTCCTGTGTGGTACTTTGGGTGGGTTGTTTAGTGTTAATCATTAGTTATTAGCATCATATCACATTGGGCAGTATGCTAGTTATGTAAGTTTTTCTCACTCTACTGTGTATTATTGCATACTTTCTGTAGCTTTACGTTGACTATGTGTATTAATTTGTTCAGTTCAATAGGCTCCTTACATACTTTATAGTGCTACCATTTTCAACACATACCTTCATCTGTATAAAATTTCTTTAATTAATTTGTTATATTTGTACCTCACATTTTCCCACCTATTTGCAGGCTCAATGTGGCTTACACAGTACCGTAAAGACATACGCCAAGTCCGGTTGAGAACAAATACAAGGTTATGTTGTAGTCGAATAAGGTAGGTGCGTTTCAGGCACCATGAAGGTTGAAGGGAGGGAAGATTGTAAATTGTCCATTGTGGACATTGGTTGTGTTGTGTTGCCAGGTGTGGGGATTTTACGTTGGATAGGCAGAGTAAGTCTTTTTGAAGAGGTTGGTGTTTAATGATTTCCTGAAGTTTAGGTGGTCATGAATTGTTTTCACAGCTTTTAGAAGTGCATTCCATAGTTGTGCACTTAGGTATGAGAAGCTAGAAGCATGGGTTGTTTTATATTTGAGTCCTTTGCAATTTGGGTAGTGGAGGTTTAGGTATGTTCGTGATGATCTGGTCCTGTTCCTGGTTGGTAGATCTATTAGGTCTATCATGTATCCTGATAGATATCCTAATAGATATTTGTCCATATATAGATGGTTGGGGTCTTTTGGGTTCTCTTGCTTTTGGCGCCAAAAGGGCCCCTCTAACAACACATGCATGTACCTTTCTTGATTTTTTTCATTGTAACTAAGATATGTTGTTGACTTCTCTGGCAAGCATACTGAGCTTTTGCTTGATATATCCCTCTTTCGATACACACAGTACTTTTTGGTGCACTGGTATCATTATATTCTTTCAATACCGCATGTTCTCACACAATTTGTATTTGTAACTGTTAATCTGATCATGAGCCCTTGTGCCTAGGCCAAGGCTTAGGAAGGACCTTGGCCAAGGCCTAGAGTAGACCAAACAGGCGCTAAGCAATACCATGGGCCACAAAGCCCTGCATACTCAAGACAATCAACAAGCACCAGCAGAAAAGGGAGATAGGTCACTCAGGTGGGCCGAAAGGCCGATCCGGAACCCACTCATACAGAGTCCAAGCATACATGCCTCACTGCCGAACTGGAACCAATTCATACACTAGAGAAGGGAAAAGAACAGCGCGGGGTCCTCAAAGGGACTGGAGCTCATGCAACGCACTCAGCGCCAGCCAGTGACACAAAGGGAAGGGCGACAGACAAAACTGGCAGATACAGCCTATGACCAGAGCAAGTGGATACAAACAAAGGCTACACAGAAACTCAGGTAGCAGAGGGCAAAAGCCCACACTGGAAAAGGGAAAGCCGGGGACAGAATGGGACACTATAGACATGGAATCTACAAGAGCGAAGCTCCACAGGAATGGCTAAACAGGGAAAAACAGACTGATGGAAAAGGCTGCTTTGAAATAAGGACAGGAAAGAAGCAGGTACACAAGAGTACAGAAAGGGATAAGGCAGACAGGGCCGCCGAGAGCCAGAGCCGGGCCAAGGCCGCCCCCGGGCCCCTCCCCCCTCCCACCCCACCCACCCAAGGTCATCATCACTGCTGGGCCCCCCTCCACCCGCTACCGGGCCCTGAACTAACCTTAAACGCCTCCTTCCTTTCCTTTCACCACCTTCACGGCAAGCAGCAGCAGGGCAGACCTCGCCTTCCTTCTGTGCTCCGCCCTCGCCGACGTTATGTCAGGCGAGGGCGGGACACGGAAGGAAGGAGTGGCCTGCCCTGCTGCTGCTTGCCGCGAAGGTGGTGAAAGGAAAGGAAGCAGGCGTTTAAGGTTAGTTAGTTCGGGAGCGACGGCGGGTGGGCCTGACTGCGGTGGCGCCGGGCCCCCTCCGGGACCATTGATAGACACCTAATACTTGAGAACCATGCGAAAAACACAACCAAGAAGATGTTTCACTCGATGTGGAAATTAAAAAGAATAAGATCTTACTTCCCAAGGACCGTCTTCCGTAACCTAGTACAATCAATGGTACTCAGTCATCTAGACTACTGCAACACACTCTACGCTGGATGCAAAGAGCAAATCAAGAAACTTCAGACAGCCCAGAACACTGCAGCTAGACTCATATTCGGTAAAACAAAATATGAAACTACACTGGCTCCCACTTAAAGAACGCATCACGTTCAAAATATGCTCCCTAGTTCACAAAATCATTCACGGAGATGCCTCAGCCTACATGTCAGACCTGATAGACTTACCACCCAGGAATGCTAAAAAATCATCTCGCACATTCCTTAGTCTTCACTTCCCCAACTGTAAAAGTCTAAAATACAAACTAACACACGCGTCAACCTTTTCATACCTGAGCACACAATTCTGGAACGCGCTGCCGCGCAACTTAAAAACGATTTATGAATTAACTTCCACAAACTACTGAAGACCCACCTCTTTAACAAGGTATACCACAAACATCAACAAATGTGAACTCCTCCACACACGCTGAAACCTTCTGCTCAGTGTGCTGCTGCGGCTAGGAAAGCGAATAGAATGTTGGGTGTTATTAGGAAGGGTATGGAGTCCAGGTGTGCGGATGTTATAATGCCGTTGTATCGCTCCATGGTGCGACCGCACCTGGAGTATTGTGTTCAGTACTGGTCTCCGTATCTCAAAAAAGATATAGTAGAATTGGAAAAGGTACAGCGAAGGGCGACGAAAATGATAGTGGGGATGGGACGACTTTCCTATGAAGAGAGGCTGAGAAGGCTAGGGCTTTTCAGCTTGGAGAAGAGACGGCTGAGGGGAGATATGATAGAAGTGTATAAAATAATGAGTGGAATGGATCGGGTGGATGTGAAGCGACTGTTCACGCTATCCAAAAATACTAGGACTAGAGGGCATGAGTTGAAGCTACAGTGTGGTAAATTTAAAACGAATCGGAGAAAATTTTTCTTCACCCAACGTGTAATTAGACTCTGGAATTCATTGCCGGAGAACGTGGTACGGGCGGTTAGCTTGACGGAGTTTAAAAAGGGGTTAGACAGATTCCTAAAGGACAAGTCCATAGACCGCTATTAAATGGACTTGGAAAAATTCCGCATTTTTAGGTATAACTTGTCTGGAATGTTTTTACGTTTGGGGAGCGTGCCAGGTGCCCTTGACCTGGATTGGCCACTGTCGGTGACAGGATGCTGGGCTAGATGGACCTTTGGTCTTTCCCAGTATGGCACTACTTATGTACTTATGTACACATCCAGAATTGTCTTATAATATCTGCTCGTTATACTACTATCATGTTTTATCATTATAATGATACCCAAGATCCTTCTGTAAAACTAAATGTCTATTTTCTATCATGTTTTACTATCATGTTTTATCATTATAATGTTACCCAAGATCCTTCTGTAATACTAAATGTCTATTTTCTTATATACTGCCACCATTCAGGATGCCACATTGAGCCTGCAAAGAGGTGGGAAAATGTGGGGTACAATTGCAATAAATAAAAACCTTAGACCTGTGAAATCTCCACTAAATAAATAACTGCTATTCATCTTGGCAGACACTTTGACTATCATTAACTTCTTTTGATTTGATTCTGATGTAGTCCCCATACGCTGCCGTTAACCATAGCCCACTTCAATAATGAAACCTACATTTAACTAGCTTTAATAATGCATATTTCAAATCTATATATAAGAGAAGAACAGTTTTCAAGGGTTTCTATATGGGCAAACAGTTTTCAGAAGCTATTGCAACACTCATACTTTACCCATAGGGGAAAGGGTGTGGGACTAGGGTGGGGGAGGAAAGGCATGCACAGTGATTTGTTTAGAAATGCCCATGGATTTTTGCAAGTGTATTCTTTGCATCTGCAAAGCCGGTCCTAAATCTACCCTTGCACCCTTGGTGTGCAGGCCAGTAGTTTGCCTCTGTATATGAGCATGAAACATACAGTAAGGAATCTAAAATTTGCCCTTTTAGGTGATTCACTGGATATAGTTTGTCTGTCTGTTATTGATAGAATTTCTGTTTGATGCAGTATTATTATTACAATCTTATAACCCGCAAAACATCATAAAGTTCACAATGGGTAACAACAGACAAAAACTGAACATAAGGAATTACAATATTTAAACCAAATTATACAACATTTTCCAAAAAAAACCTCAAAATAAAATTAATAAAATTTATTAAAAAGAAATGTCTTAAGGGCTTTTCTAAACTGAAGATAACCACAGATTCTTAAGAGAAAAGAAGGAACAGAATTCCAACACTGTGCAGCCTGATATGGAAAAGTGGATTGAAAAATCCTCTTTGCCTTTATATGGCACAATGAGGGAAACTTTAATAAAAATTGATTTTTAATAGATCTAGAAATAAAATCATTCAAAAAAGCAAGATGAACACCTAAATAAGCAGGGGTAGAGCCATATAATGCTTGATAGGTCAAAGCTGATACCTTAAATTGAAATCTTGCTTCTAATGGTAGCCAATGCAAATGGAATAACAAAGGAGTAATGTGATCGTATTTGTCCACTGCAAAAATAGTTCTTGCTGCACCACATTAATATTTATCATTCTCTTATATAATTGGTCTGAAGTGCTGTTAAATGTTTATATTTCTGATATTTCTGATATTTTCAGGTTAGTCCTATTACTAGGATTCAATGGGCCATCTCCAAGTTTACCTCATTGATTGTATTTAGGTTTATATTTAATCAATTTACTATTGTATTATACTGGTAACAAAATTGTAAATTTTATGCCAAGCTGTATCTGTTGAACACTGCCTTGGGTGAATGTCTTCATAAAGATGGTTAATACATCCCAATCAATAAAATAACAATTGCCTTACTAGGTCAGACCAAAAGTTCATCTAGCCCAGCATCCTGTTTTCAACAGTGGCCAATCCAGGTCACAAGTACCTGGCAGGATCCCAAAAAGTATCAAGACTATCACTAGCCTCTCAGGAACGATACTGCCTCAATTACAATTATATTCTATTGAAGCAGCAGTGGACTGAGAACCAGAGGAGCCTGATTCAAATCCCACTGCAGCTCCTTATGATTTTGGGCAAATCACTTAATCCTCTATTGCACCAGGGTACAAAAATCACTACTACTACTACTATAAATCACTTCTATAGCGCCACCAGTCATACACAGCACTTTACAATTGAACATGAAGAAGACAGTCCCTGCTCAAAAGAGCTTACAATCCAAATCAGGACAAACAGACAGGACCAAAAAGGAGAAGGGAAGGACAGACAGAAGGACACATAAGGATAAAACAAAATCACAGCTTGTTTTACTTAGCCGAACTAGTAGTTCCCATGCAGCTAGTGAGAGGAAGCCAATAGGAATTGAATGGGCATGCTCTTGTTTACCGCACAGGGACAGAAAAGTTTCTTAATCTAAATACTCAGAAAACAAAATTATTATGGTTTGGTGATCAACATAAGGTTGCTTCAGGAACATCGCATGAACGTCAAATTGATAATCTGGTAAAAAAAAAAATTTCTTTCACTTTAAATAAATTGAGGGTAATTAGAGCATCATTAAAACCGGAAAGTTTTAGGACTGTTGTTCAGGCAGTATTTACCTTTCTTGGATTATTGCAATTCGTTATACTGTGCTATAAATAAGCAACAACAGAAGACATTACAACTTTTACAAAATACTACTGCGAGACTGATTTTTAGAATGAGTAAATACATTGAGTTTACCCCTCTTCTAAAAGAAGTACATTGTTTAAATAGAACCTCATATTTATTTAAAATTGCCTGTTTGATTTATAAGGAGGTCTTTTACAAAGCCTCGGTAAGCCCAATGGGGGGCTTACTCAATGCTAAATCGGGACTACCGCCGGCCCAGCATGGCCACCAGTGGCACTTCAACCACGAGCATGCGCCATTTCTGGGGGGGGGACCCTGGAAATGGTTTGTGCGGTAGTAACCTGGCAGTAATCAAGCATCGCCGTGTGCTACCTGGTTACCACTGGGTTACTGCAGGAGCTTTTATCGCCACCGCAGTGGGTGGTGGTAAGGGCTCCCTGCTGCATGGCCACTCAGTAAGAGTTCTCTTTCCGCATGGCCATGTTTGTCTGGGGGCTTTTTACCTGCTGCGGTAAAAAGGGCCCAGACACACAGGAAAAATGGTCCCCACCACTAATGCAGGGCTCTTTTTCCCGCATCTTGTTAAAAGGGCTTTTTCCCGCATCTTGTTAAAAGGGCCCCTAAATGTTTTTTATGGATTAAACTCAGGTATGATCGGAGGTCTACTCCTATTTAAAAAGAAAAAAAAGACCTGGCTTAAGAAGTTCAAAGACATTGTTGCTTGGTCTTCCCTCAGTTAGAGAGATGAATCGGAAATCATTGTGGGAGCGATCCTTTTCACTCCAGGGTGCAAGATTTACCGGTAGAGATTCATCTAATTACGCCTTATTTTTTTGATCCAAAAAGCTTTTAAAAACTTACTTGTTTTCATTGTATAAATAAGTTTATATGTTTTAAGGAATTTGAATTATATCTGTTTCTTTATTCTGATGTAATTCCTTTCAGCTAAGAATGTGTTATCTTTTGTAATCCACTTTGAATTACAGAGATAAAAGTGGAATATAAGTCACTGAATAGAATAGGAAAATACCTTCTGTACCTGAATTTATTTGTACACTTCTTATCATACAAAATAAAAATGGCTTAGATTGCGTCGCCAATTCGTGATAGAAGTAGGTAGACCGGGGGCAAAAGAAGACCGTGAAGGAGGTGAGCCGACAACCATGGCTGAAACAATGAGGGAGGAACAAAATGTTTCTAGTTTGACAGGAATTTCCTTACAGCAACAACAGACGGAGGTAGGAACTTTTACTTTTGCACTTCCTCAAACTTAACCTCCCAAAGTCACGTTAGACTGCCTTTGGACACTAATTGTAGATCTAGGCAGAGAGCTAATTCCTCAAGTACAAAAAATTAAACAAGATGTTGAGCGGGTAGAAGATAAAGTAAAACAACTGAATATACAAGTTGAAAAACAGGAGAAAGATATACAACAGTAGCAAGAAGTTCAGCAAACTATGCTAAAAGACTTAACTAATTTAAGAAGAAAAACAGAGACTCTGGAAAATTTTTCAAGAAGTAATAATTTGCGCTTCATAAATTTTCCTTATTTAAATTTAATGGCTCCAAGGGAAATGTTAAAATTGTACTTCATGGAAATTCTCCAGATAAAAGAGGAGAATATACCTCCATTAGTACAAGTCTTCTATCTACCACCTAGGAATCAACAAACTTTGGAAAATCAACCCCTTGATGTATCAGCTTTGTTAGAATCCTCAGACACAGATCAAGTGGTACCAGCTACTTTCGTGGCTACGGTAGCTCTGTCTCCGGACAAACTTTGGATATTAAAACTATTCTTTAAAAATCGTGATAAGATTTTCAAGGGTTTAAAAATTAATGTATACCCCGACGTGTCGAGGGAGACACAGGCGCGCCGGAAAACATTTCTCCAGAAGAAGCAGGAAACGATACAAATGGGAGCAACTTTTTTCTTAAAATTTCCGTGCAGATGTTTAATTACCTACCCGTCTGAAAAATTTGTGTTTTATGATCCCTCTCATCTAGAAACTTTTATAGCATCTAGAAGGATGGTTGGAATAACTTCTCCAACAAATAGTAATGTTTTAAATTTGAAATAGTGTCTAAATTATGTCTTCCTTCCAGTTGTAGTGTGTTTTATTTTCCTGAAATCTTCAACTAATTGTACGTTTTGAATTCCCCCATAGTGGACTTATATTGGTTTGAGGAGAATGTAGAAAATATTTTTCCTTTTTGACAATGTAACCTCATTCTGCCAATTTTCTCATCAAGTTTATGTACTTGTAAAATTGAAATGCAATAAATAAAAAAAAAATGGCTTGGCCACAAGAGGTCACTGCTTGACAAGGTATATTAAGCTTTTCCTGATTTTCTGTCAAGGATTTCTTTTATTCATTACACACTTTTCCCCATAGATGAAACAGATACTAAAAATAAATAAATAAAGACTTACTTGTCAATGAACAAATAGCCTAATTCTTAAAGTGGTCTAATGGTTCAAGTGATGGATTGAGAAATTGAGAAGCCCAATGACACTTCCAATGACTTTGGGTAAATCACTTTCGGGCCCCCTTTTACTAAAATGTGGTAAAATTTGCAGTTACTGCTGCTTAAGGCAGGATTTTACCACTCAGTAGATGTACATTTTATGTGGCACCTTTTGGGGGTGTTCCTACTATTTTTATTGCAGGGTGTGCGTTATCATTAACACATGAAGCAATAAGGACCCATTGATCAAAGGAAAATGTGAGTGCTAGAGGCCACTAGTGTTGGACTAGCACCCGCATTTACTAGCACGATCTTGTGCAAGCGAGCCAGGGAATACCGCAGAGCTCATTTAAATATTTAAATGACCCGCTGCAGTATTCTGCCCATATGATCAGAGAACTACACTCTGATCTTATGGACGGAACAACACCTTAACCTACCCCCTCCACCGACATCTAAGGTACAGGGGGAGGATGCGGGAGCACTTGACCACCAGATGTGGGCTGGAGGTTCGGTGACCTCCATCTCTGTTTTCTGTTTGAGGGGGGGGGCTTGGGGGTACTAGGCCACCAGGGCCTTGCCTGTGGGGGGTCCAGGGGTCCTTGGAATGTTTGACAGCCCAGACTTGTCAAGCAAGTGCGGGACAATTATGCATAAGTGCATGCCCAGGCACAATCCTCCTGCACTCCCCCCCCCCCCCCCCCCCCGATGATAAACGCTAAGAACATGCTTAAATTTGCATGTTATTAGCATTGATCAATTGGGAGTTAATTCCCTGGGCTATTCTGCTGCTATTTTTAAGACAGTGTTTCAGAACAGCATGGGAAATTGATCATTGGGCCGTAAGCACTATTCTACAAATGGAGCTCCAAGTTAATTACCATTTACAGAATAGCACTTAGTATCTATTTTTGCACCAAAAATGGCCTGTGCACATATCGATCAGTGAAGATTTTTCACACCCATATTCCTACACCAAAATCAGTGATAACATTGGTGCATAATGCGTGATCATGTCATCTGTGCAGGGACCATAGAAAAAATGGCATTGTTCCACAGGCAGCTGAATTTCTCTAAGGCAGACGCCCTCCTGTTGGCCAGGTTAATCCTGAAAAAAGCCAAAAAGGCTCTTCTTTATCCCCAGTGTTGTTCAAAGTACTAGGTCAGAGTACTTAAGTAAAAGTGAAAATAAATGTATATTTTAATACTAAAGTACAGTGAAGAACACATGAAAAAATGTACTGCTTAAGGCCAGAAAAACAGACTTCCTCTCTAATGACTATCAATCCAATGGACAATAACCCCAATATAACATTTTCCATCGGATGTCCAGCACTCTGTTGTTGTAGAAGACATTTGTCTGTTCCCCAAGAATTGCTAAAAGCTTCAGCTTTATTTCCACTTTAATGACCCAACTCATCACTATTTTGCTTGGCTGAAGATCAATAACTAGTTCAACAAACACATGCAACTTCACTGTTCTCATAGGCTATATTCACTGAATAGCAAAATTTAAGATGGGATGATCCACTGTTTACATGGTGAGATTTGAAATAGCAAAATCCTGTTCCTGGTTTTGCTGTTTTAGTTGGGTTACTGTGGAATTGTCATTTACATCTTGCTTCTGCTTTTACTTTTAACTGCAAGCACTGGATGTAACTGAGTAAAAGTAGTAAAAATTGGTGAAATTATTACTTCAGTAAAAGTAACAAATGTTATCCTGTACTTCATTAAATGTAAAATTAACAAAACTTTTACTTAAGTTCATTAACTAGTTACATTTACTCAGTTACTATATAGCACTGCTTATCCCTGGTCACAGGCGGTCATACCTGTATCTATAATATAGGTGGGCGTGGCAGAAGTTCACCACCTCCTAGCCATGCTATCTGAGGGAAAAATCTGAAAATTGGAGTAATGCACAGTTTAATGCCCAGAAACAGGAAACCTACTGTTTAAAAAAAGCTCTTAATACGGTTGCGCAGTTGCCTGTTTCTGCATGTTGACCATACGTTAAGGGTTTAACACCCTTTAGTACAAGGGTCCCTTTATCTTTCCTTGCCTCAGATGCCCAGTTTGATTTTGAGGTCTTTGGGCAAGAATATAGTCAAACAGGACATTGTTCTGAGCAGCTAAAGTTGATATGGATGTTCTTATGGACAAGTGGACTAATCCTCAATTTTGCTGATCTGCAGCCTTTTGGATAGAGTGCATCAATTTTTACCTATGGACAAGTAGACTAAGTTAAAAGCAATCTAGTTTGCAGATTTTTGCACATTATTGAATGGGTCAATCACCTCAGGTGTGAAAAATGGGTTAATTTGTGTTGCCTAAGGGCAATTAGATCTTCATTAAGCCTTTCAAGCTTTAGAATGATAGAGCAGGCACTACTGACTTAGAGGTAGATGCACTAAACGTTTTTCATCGTTAAATGAGCCCTCAGGGAAGAATTTCCTATCCTTTCCATGCACTTAAGCCTATTTTCCGACGACAGTAGCAGCTAATGAAAACGGAATGGAGATGAGCAATTAGTGTGAAAACCCCATTGAAACGACATGCACTAACCTTTTCCGATTGCCTTTACGCAGGAAAAAGGCAGGAAAACTAACGAGAGGTCTGGACCACTCGTTAGGACAGCTCTGTGCCAGGAAAAATCATTAAGAGAAAAAATAAACAAACTTTGAGCCAATCCCAGCGCATTAGCAGAGCTAAAAGCGCTGTGATTGGTCCAAAGGACGTCAGAAAAACATAAATAAATAAAAATAAAAAAAGGATCGGGAGGGGGCAAGGGCGCTCATCAGGAGCGTCCTGTACGGACGGCCTTGCCCCCCCCCCCCCCGCTGCTCCCCACTTTCCGCCGCTCCCCCCACCCCGAAAAAGCAAAATTCAAGCAGCCCCTGCCCCCCTCCCTTCCTCACTACTCTCACCTCAGCTCCGCCTCCCGACATCCTCCGTCCTGTGCCCCGCCCCCTTTTAGGGTCGTCGCCGCCATTCCCCTCCTCCATCGGGCCCCCCTCCCTCTTACCGGGCCCGTGCAGCGCCTCTCTCCTCTGTCCGAAGGCGCTGCACGGGCAAGAAGAAAGCCTGATGCCTGCCTTTGCCCAGCTTCGATGGCGCGTCTTTCTCCTGCTGGGCCCGCCCCTTTCTGACGTCGGTAACCTACGTCAGAAAGGGGCGGGCCCAGCAGGAGAAAGACGCGCCATCGAAGCTGGGCAAAGGCAGGCATCAGGCTTTCTTCTTGCCCGTGCAGCGCCTTCGGACAGAGGAGAGAGGCGCTGCACGGGCCCGGTAAGAGGGAGGGGGGCCCGATGGAGGAGGGGAATGGCGGCGACGACCCTAAAAGGGGGCGGGGCACAGGACGGAGGATGTCGGGAGGCGGAGCTGAGGTGAGAGTAGTGAGGAAGGGAGGGGCAGGGGCTGCTTGAATTTTGCTTTTTCGGGGTGGGGGGAGCGGCGGAAAGTGGGGAGCAGCGGGGGGGGCAAGGCCGTCCGTACAGGACGCTCCTGATGAGCGCCCTTGCCCCCTCCCGATCCTTTTTTTATTTTTATTTTGATTTGGGAGCCATGTGCTTGTGATTTGACTGTGTTTTGACTGTTTGTGGCATGCGCAGAGCAGCTAACATAACGCTTGGCTGCTCTGCGCATGATTTGGGGGCCGATTAACGATGTGTATTGTGATTCTTTGATACATTGTACGTTTCAATACCGATCTCAGCATGTGTGACTTTTTTTTTTGGTGCATTTTTCGTTATTTTAAAATCGTTAGGGACTTTAACGATTTAGATTTTTTTACGTTTGGTTGCTGCATCTGCCTCTATGAGGCAGATGCACTAAAGCTAACTGAGCCTTTAATGACCCTCCAACGAGGAAAATTTGATCCGTTGCATGCATCAAAGGGCTTTTACCGAGGAAGCCAGCAGCTAACGAAAACGGAATGGAGATGAGCAATTAGTGTGAAAACCCCATTGAAACGACATGCACTAACCTTTTCCGATTGCCTTTACGCAGGAAAAAGGCAGGAAATCTAACGAGAGGTCTGGACCTCTCGTTAGGACAGCTCTGTGCCAGGAAAAATCATTAAGTGAAAAAATAAACAAACTTTGAGCCAATCCCAGCGCATTAGCAGAGCTAAAAGCGCTGTGATTGGTCCAAAGAAGTCAGAAAACACATCAAATAAAAAAAATAAAAGAAGGATCGGGAGGGGGCAAGGGCGCTCATCAGGAGCGTCCTGTATGGACGGCCTTGCCCCCCCCCCTTTGCTCCCCACTTTCCGCCGCTCCCCCCCTCCCCCCCCGAAAAAGCAAAATGCTAGCTGCCCCGGTCCCCCTCCCTTCCTGTTCCTGTGTTCTGCAGAGCTAACTCCGCCTCCCGTCATTCTTCTGCCCCGTGCCCCGCCCCCGCTGCCCCCCCTGAGGTCGACTACGCCGCTCCCCCACTCCACCGAGACCCCCCTCCCTATTAACGACCCGAGCAGCGCCTCTCACCTCTTTCTGAAGCGCTGCACGGGCAGGAAGATCTATTGTGTTGGTTGTAGTCTCCATGACGTCTCTTCTTCCCTGGCCCAGGCCCCGCCTCCTTCTGACGTAGGTTACTTATGTCAGAAGGAGGCGGGGCCTGGGCCAGGGAAGAAGAGACGTCATGGAGACTCTACAACCAACACAATAGATCTTCCTGCCCGTGCAGCGCTTCAGAAAGAGGTGAGAGGCGCTGCTCGGGTCGTTAATAGGGAGGGGGGTCTCGGTGGAGGGGGGGAGCGGCGTAGTCGACCTCAGGGGGGCGAAAGAATGACGGGAGGCGGAGTTAGCTCTGCAGAACACAGGAACAGGAAGGGAGGGGGACCGGGGCAGCTAGCATTTTGCTTTTTCGGGGGGGGGAGCGGCAGAAAGTGGGGAGCAGCGGGGGGGGGGGCAAGGCCGTCCATACAGGACGCTCCTCATGAGCGCCCTTGCCCCCTCCCGATCCTTTGTTTTTGGATTTTGCTGACCGGGTAGCCACGTGTATGTGTTGTGTCTTTTTTTTTTTTTGTTTTTACGTTTGCAGCATGCGCAGAGCAGCCAGCAAAACGCTTGGCTGCTCTGCGCATGATTTAGGGGCCGATTACCGATGTGTATTGTGATTCTTTGATACATTGTACGTTTGAATACCGATCTGAGCATGTGTGACTTTTTTTTTTTGGTGCATTCTTCGTTTTTTAAAAATCGTTAGGGACTTTAACGATTTTGATTTTTTTACGTTTGGTTGCTGCATCTGCCTCTATGAGTCAGAAAACAACAAGGCAGGCGAACCGATAAAGCAAGGAGGCAGATCTTGTAAGAAACTCACAGACTTTATTCAGTAAAACACTCCCAGGTTTTTCATCATCTGTGCCCATCATGGCCATGTTTCACCAAAAACATTGGCTGCGTCAGGGGCAGAATAACCAGCTGATGTGAGGTTTTACCTCTTACTAAATGCCTCCAAGTACACGAGCATACAGTGCTTGTGTCATTTTGTTTGCTGGACCAGACAAGGTGACGTTTGCAGTTTCACATCAGCTGATTATTCTTCTTTCCTCTAAAAGAACAGATTTCTTAAAATTAGCATAGAATGATCAATAAGTAAAAAACAAACAAACGTGCTGTTGTTGATGATTTGAGTATCCTTAGCAGCAAGATATATGTCATAATAGTTTTCAATATTTATGGTAAATAAAAATCACTTGAGAAGTTGGAATAGATTGAGGTGAGATTTACCCTCTGTAAAAAAAAGATGAATTCAAAATCTATCAGGGAACATTCATTCGTATTCCAACGTGCTAAGATGTGGAATAACATTGAACTTTGTTTAATAATGCCATACTTGTCTTTTCATAAGGCACTTAAAATATAGCTGTTTTTAAATCAGTAACTTTTATTCTCAGATGAAGTTTATTTTATTGAAATGTAATAGTGCTGTTAAGTGCTTTCTATTGGAAGTCTTGTTTAGATTGTGATCCACTTTGCACTACTTGGATAAAGGCGGAATAAAAATCAAATAAAATACAATGCAAAGTCTATAAGGCCATCCATTTGCTGTCTCTCTCATAACCTTGATGAACACATCTACAGTATATAAATTTAAACTAAATAAAGAATAGGTTTTCCAGAACCATTGTGCATTAGAACCTGCTTGTAACTTTTAGATTCAGTCTTCCAGTATCCATGTACTGGTATCAGGTGAGTTCCCACCTGGACAATTCCTACCAGACAGTTCCCACCCACCAATTCCCCCTCAGACAATTCCTACCTAGGACAATTCCCACCTAAGACAACCCCCCCCCCCCCCAGACATTTTCCACCCTCCCTAGACCTTAGCTTCTTTCTTGTATTGGGTCCCATAAGTCCTGGCGGTGTTTTGTTATTTTTTTACAGCGTCTGAAACAAGGAGGTTAGAGCAGCAGACGAATGTACACAGAGAACTTATAATAATGGAATAATTTTTCATAGGTAGAGAAGTAAATTTGTTATGAATCACAATCAGTCTGTCATTTTGAGGGGCTGAATTAGGTTGAAACCTAGTTTGGGGGTGTGCGGGAGGCATTGCCCCCCCCCCCCCACACACACACAAACTGCAGTTTGTATTTATCTATCTATTTATTTATTTATGACATTTAGATCCCAGATTAAACACGAATTAGGTTGAAACCTCGTTTTGGGGGGGGGTGGTATTGCCCGCCCACATAAACTGAAAGTCTGGAAGGGGAAAGGGATGTGTAAAAGATAATGTTGGGTGGGGTGAGGGGGTACCAGCCCCCCAAACGAAGTGGAAGAGAAAAGGGAGGGAGATTATTTGTCCTAGTGTGTTTTGTATTTTTTAGGTTATGGGTAGCAATTGTCCTCGCTGTTGTGGTGGGAATTGGTTCAGGGGGAATTGTCCAGATGTGAATTGGTGTGTGGGAACTGACCTAGAACCCATGTACTGTGGTAGAGCCAAACCTAGTTGTTGCTGTGGGTTAGAGTTTTATTTCTTTGCTTTCTATATTACCTTTAATCTGTCAATATCTAAGCAGTTTACAACTAAGAGAAATAAAATAAAAATGCAATATAAACTATGTTAATACAGCTGAGTAAATATACACCTATCAAGTGAGAAGAAAAAAAACTCTTGAAAATAATATCTATAAACTTTCAGACTCTGAGCCCTGGCCTTTTAAACTTGTTGCTGACAGTTCCTGGAGCAAATTTTGTTCTGCATATTAGCACAGAGGAGTATCAGAACAGTTCCTGGAATCTTGCAGTGGATTGCCATGCCGGTATGGTATGGTTTTACTAGAGGTAGGTTTTGTCACATGAGTCCAATTAATTTCTTTCACTGCTTGACCAAAGAGCTGGGTTGAGGGAGAGCATTCATAAGTACATAAGCATTGCCATACTGGGACAGACCAAAGGTCCATCAAGCCTAGCATCCTGTTTCCAACAGTGGCCAATCCAGGTCACAAATACCTGGCAAGATCCCAAAAAAGTACAAAACCATTTTATGCTGCTTATCCCAGAAATAAGAGTGGATTTCCCCAAAGTCCATTTTAATAATGGTCTATGGACTTTTCCTTTAGGAAGCTATCCAAACCTTTTTTAAACCCTGCTAAGTTAACTGCCTTTACCACATTCTCTGGCAACGAATTTCAACAAAGTTTTTGACCCAGTTATACATAGGCAACAAACTGAGCTCCCTTTGTATGGCCCCAAAAATGACTTCTGGGTTAGAAACTGGTTGAGTGGGAGGCAACAAAGCGTAATGGTAAATGAAGTTCACTCTGAGAATGAGTGTTACCAGTGGTATAGAACAGGGATTGGTCATTGACCCAGTTCTTTAACAGTTTTGCAAATAATATTGCAAACTAGTAAAAAAGGCCCGTTTCGGAAACAAATGAAACGGGCGCTAGCAAGGTTTTCCTCGGAGTATGTATGTTTGAGAATGACTCTGTGGGAGAGTGACTCTGTGAGAGAGTGACTGCGCGAGTGTGTGTCTGTGACAGAGAGAGTGAGATGTGTAATCAGGAGAAGCGAAAGAGATGAAAACCCGGCGATTTTAGCTGGCGAATTGTTCCGTTTTTATTTTATTTCTTCTGTTGTCCCACCTACTCTCCCCCACCCCCATGACAGCCCCTCTATACCTACCCACCACCTTGCCTGTAAATGCAAGTGTCAAAAGAGGGCACGGGTGGGGAGGAGGGATGGAGAGAGCAGCAGGGGAAACCCCTGCTCCCTGTGTCAAGATGCCAGGGCCAATTAAGTAGAGGGCATGAAATTAAGGGCAGTGGAGAGCCTTGTCTCTGTACAGACGTTGAAGGGCTGTTGTGAGGTTGTTAGGAAAGGTGAGGAAAGGGCAAGCTCTGAGGGTTCACTTCCAGTTCCAGCCCCTCCCCCTTAAGTGTACCTGCTGTGTTTGTCTCGATGTCCTTTGTCTGTCATAGATGTTGAAGTGCTGTTGTGAGGTTGTTAGGAAAGGTGAGGAAAGCTCGGAGATAGTGCTGCTGCCTTTCCTTCCCTTCGCTCTGAGCTCTGTGCTGTGACTCTCTGGTCCCGCCCTCATTTCCTGTTTCTGCAAGGACGGGAGCAGAGAGTCAGAGCAGAGAACTGAGAGTGAAAAGAAGGGAAGGCAGCAGAATCTCCGAGCTACCTTGCCCTTCACTTTTGCTGCTGGGAGCCCGGTAAGAGGAGGGGAGGGTAGCAGATGGGTGTTGCCGATTTTGGAGGGGGTTGCGACGTGCACGTAGGGGTATGGGCGGGGCCTATTTTGGGTTATGGGAGGGCCGCGGGTGGAGACATCTGTGAAACTGCGAGGGGGGGTTGGATTTTGGAGGAGGCGATGTGGAGGTAGGGTGGATTTAGCTTGGTTTAGTGTGTATGGGAATAACAGCTGCATTGGGGAGTGGAAACAGATTAACCAATGGGCTTCCTGGCTTAGTGTAGTGTGGTGATTATGACCCGCCCTCAATGCCATCACGTTTTGACGTGAGGGCGGGGCAGAGATACCTGGTTAGTAAAAGTGGTTACAGAGCTTCGAACAAACGAACCCTGAAGCCACAAAGTCAGTTTCAGAACGTTGAGGTTGCTTTTTATGTGCAGATGGGGCGTGGCTGAGGGCGGGTCTATGAGTGAGGGTGAGTGGTTCTCATAGCCTAGCCTACGAAGAGTACAGCAGTTCAGTGCTTCAGTGCCACGGAGTGAGCTTCAGAACCTTCGAGGTGGAATTTATTTATATAGATGGGCTGTTGGGTAAGGTTTGCCTTTTTGCGAATGATATCAAAATTAGCAATAGGGTACACAAACTGGAAGGTGTGAATAACATGAGGAAGGATCTAGTGAAGCTCAAAGACTGGTCTAGAATTTGGCAGCTAAGATTTAGTGCTACAAAATGTAGGGTCATTCTTTTAGACTGCAAAAACCCAAGGGAGTAGTAGAGTATAGGAGATGAAGTATTTTTGTGCATAAAAGAGTGGGACCTGAGGACGATTATATCTAATGATCTCAAAGTTTGCTCAAACAGACAGTAAAGGTGACAGCAAAATCCAGAAGGATACATAGGTAAAAGAAGACTAGCCAGCAGGAAAAAGGAGGCAATAGTGGCTCTGTCTACATTTCTGCTGAGACCTCATTAGGAACGACTATGAAGGCCATACCTTCAAAAATATATAAATACAATAGCATATTCTAGTGGTAAACCTGACCCAGTGGCTACTAAAATGGTTGGTGGTTCTAGTCAAAGTTCTAAGAGAAGAGGACATTGTTCTGGGTAAGTGACATTATTTTGCTCTGTGCTTGGTAACTTAAAGATGGGGTTTAAAGGAGGAATTGTTGGTTATTGATAAAAACGGGATTAAAAAAAAGTCTCCATACCCCTTTCCCCATAGTTTTAAAACTTGAATTTTCTGCCACAGCATTAACAGATAGACTCTTGAAGACACAGCAGGGCCTAATTCAGTCTTAGCAAAAACTAAAAGAGAAAGAAGCAAGCATTATTAACTAGTTTCCATAATGTACAACCCTTTTCCCCACAGTTTTAAACTGAAACTTTCTCTAGAGGTAGAAACTTAACAGCCAAGAGTAGTAACCTTAACTGGGATGGAGCTAATATTTAAAAAGGAGATAGAGCAGCTTTTAAACTAAAATGGGGGAGGGGAGCAGACTCACTCAGGAACATATTGTTCGGTGTGGAGTATCCTTGAAGAATACCATTGAAACAGGATCTTTAGAAAATTCTGATACAGCGGTTTCAATAATGGTGAAAGAAAGCCAGGAGTGTTAATGGGAGAACAGAGTAAAGGATGCAAATTATCCCCATCAACTGGAGTGGAGGAGTAGCCTAATGGTTAGTGCTGCAGGCTTTGATCCTGGTGACCTGGGTTTGATTCCCACTGCAGCTTCTTGTGACCTTGGGCAAGTCACTTAACCATTGCCCCAGGTACAAAAGCTTTACCCCCCCCCCCCCCCCCCCCGGTTTACAAAGCTACTTTAGTGGCTGCCGCTGCTTTGTAAACAGGGGGATTAGATTGTGAGCCCTCTAGGGACAAAGAAAGTACTTACATATAATGTGTACAGCACTGTGTATATCTAGAAGCATCCATCCTAATCAACCATCTTTTCTGCCCACTGTTAGCAGCGGTCAAAAAAAGCAAACAGGATGCTAGGAATTATTAGGAAAGGAATGCAAAACAAGACCCAAGAATATTATAATGCATCTGTATTGCTCCATGGTGTGACCTCACCTTGAGTACTGCATTCAAATCTGGTCGCCGTATCTCAAAAAAAATATAGCAGAATTAGGAAGTTCAAAGAGTGAACAAAATGTTAAAGGGGATGGAACTTCTCTTACATGAAAAAAGCTATAGAGATTACGGCTCTTCAGCTTGGAAGAGACCTGCTAAGGGGAGGTATGATTGAAGTCTACAAAATCCTCAGTGATGTAGAATGAGTAGGAGCAAATTGATTTTTTACTCTTTTAAAAAGTACAAAGACTAGGGGACAATCAATGAAGTTACATGGAAATACTATTACACAAATAGGAGGAATTATTTTTTCACTCAATGAATAGTTAAGCTCTGGAACTTGTTGCCAAAGGATGTGTTAACAGTGGTTAGCGTATCTGGGTTTAAAACAGGTTTGAACAAGTTCCTGGAAGAAAAGTCCATAGTCTGCTATTGAGATTGGTAGCATGGAATGTTGCTGCTATTTGGGTTTCTGCCAGGTACTTATGACCTGGATTGACTACAGTTGGAGACAGTATACTGTGACCCAGTATGGTTACTCTTATGTTCTTAATCAGATGATATAGGATCACAAGATGACAGAAATATACAGAATCTGAGGCTCTGCTGAAAGCATACTGCCTGCTGTACTCCCTAAACCCCCGTACTCCCCTTGATTTGGTCTTTTGTTTCCCTCTAACAGGTTCTTCTTCACCCCTTACTAACCAGTTCCTCTCTTCTTCAGGCTTGCTCACCCATTCCCTCACTACTCAACACTCAAATGGCATAGCTAGGACTGAATGGGTCCCAGACGGAAAAATTAAGAAGGGCCCTCTATAATATCATTTCTCCCAATACCATAATACCCTCCCCTTCTACCCAACATCTCTCCTCTATCTCCCTGTCCTTATGCTGTTTCCATGCACAGCATCTCTTCACTTTGTCCATGTCCCTCCACATGTCCATCTTCTCTGCTCTCCATTCCTCCTGAACTCCCACCCCTGACCCTCACCCCTTATGGTCCAATATCTTTTTCTCCCTCCCTCCATTGGTCCAACCATCACTCCCTTCTGATCCAGTCCCTTTCTTCCCTTCACCCTCCCAATCATCTCTACCCCTCTTTTCCCCCTCCCCTTGAAGGTTTCCCTTTCTTCTGCTTCCCACCCCAAGTCCAGCATTTCCCTGTAGCCCCCTTGCAGTCCTCCCAACTAAGGGGGCAGGTTGCTAGCAGAGGCAGCTCTGAAAACAGGATGCTTCTGGACAAATTTGTCAGGGCCTTTCTCAATGTGTATCCCACCCACACAAAGTTGCAACACAGGGTCAAGCTGCTACACAGGAAGGGCCCTGGTGGAGCCAGATGGAGACAGCCTCATCAGTGCTGCTTCTGGTGACCCACTACACATTGACAGAACTGCAGGGGGGGGGGGCTTCAACTGCATGCAGCCTCTACCATTATAAAGCCGTGGGCATTCTGATGGGCTTGCTCAGTGGTAGCTAAACCCCTGTCCACACACCTTAGCAGATAAGGCTCCTTTCATTGGCAGGCTTAACTATCTCAGTTTGCAATTCCCCAACCTCCCCCCATAGGCTTTGGGATCATTTCCCTGCTATGTTCTCCATGACCATGAGCTCAGGCACATCCCATGCTTGCTCCTGCTTTCCTTTCCCTTACAGTACCTTTCTCAAGTACTCGGAGATTCCAGGCTGCTAGCAGTTTCATATTTGCAGAGTCTACATGAGAAGTTACTTGAGCCCTGGTAGCTCAGCAAAGATGGTGCTTCCCGTCCTCATTTGAAACCTCAGATCAAATGCTGGATGGAACATGTTCAGCTAGCTCAATAGCTCTGGATACGGCAGCTTGTACTCCTATTAACCCACTGCATTCTGGCCTGCCTACCTGATACTGCTTCAAAAGCCAAGAAATCAGTGCCACACACATAGCTGAGTTAAGAGCTGGAAAGGTTGCTGCACAGCTTTACTAAGTGCAAGGGGGAGCTAGGCAGCTGCTTTAATGCTCTTTTGCTGAATTGAATTCAATGGGGATATTCTGAAAACCTGGACTGGCTGAGTGTGGCCCGAGGACTGGGTTGAAAACCTGTGATCTATACACATTTTTTTTTTTTTTTCGATCAATCCCTCTCAACTACCAGCTCTTGTCTATGTAGAATTTTTCAGCCTTCCTGCTCCTACCTTGCCACTAGCAGCCACAAGTTCCCAATATTTATTTATTTATTGCATTTGTACCCCACATTATCCCACCTTTTTGCAGGCTCAATGTGGCTTACAGAGTGTTATAATGATATAGTCATTACATGATCTTAAATACAATATGACTATTCCACTTTGCTTCCCCCAGCTGAACTTTTTACCTTGCCAGGGTCCTCAGTTCATAAACCTCCTGCAGTCAAGACCTTCTTTATGCCTCTATAGCCCCCCCCATCTCCCACACTAAGCCACACCACTCTTCCCATTGTTTCCTAGTAAGATCACAGTCACTGCTCCATGCATGTGCACACAGCAGTGTGCCAACTTCCAGGCTGGTGACTTATTTAATTTCTAAGACCTTGTAAGAGTGTGGACTGCAGCACTTGGCTTCCCCAGCATCTCTGGAGGTCCTTTTAGTCCTCCAATGCCTCATTAGGCCTCTGTCACTAGGCTCCACTTCTCCTCCTATAGCATGTGGGTGGGGCTGCATGAGTATGTGCTTTTAATTGGCACATGGTTTCTAGTTTTTCTGTCAACAGCTATCACAACTCAGGGGCAGGTGAGCCCTTCGGCTGTAGCTGAGTAATGACTATCAGCAGGCGAATCACTCAGGCTAAGCACAGTACTAGACAAAGTACTAGGGCCAAGATGCACTAAAAAATCGTTAAAGCCCTTCCCTTAGCGAATCGGTAAGGAACGGGTATGCATCAAGGAAAAGGAATGGAAATGAGCTGCTCATTGTAGCTCACTTGCATTCTCTATTCCATCAGTAAACAGTCGGCCAGTTGGCCAGTTGAGCATGCGCAGAGCAGCCAAGCGTTATGCTGGCTGCTCCGCGCATGCCAAATACTCCTCTGTGCTGTCTAAAGGAAGACGCTGCGCCACTCACCCCCTCCACGGCCTGCTGCAGGAAGGCTCTGATGTGGCTCGATCATAGCAGGAGATTGCAGTTGAGGACGTCCTTCCAAAAAAAAAGACGTCCTTTTTGGACGTCCCCCCCCCCCCCACCGCAATAATAAAAACATCCTTTTTGGACATGCTTCACTGAGCTGAGAGACCTTGAAGTCTCTGAGCCAATCACAATGCGTTTAGCTGAGCTAAACGCGCTGTGATTGGCTCAGAGACTTCCAGGTCTCTCAGCTGAGTGAAGCACGTCCAAAAAGGACGTTTTTATTATTGGGGGGGGGGGGGGAGGACGTCCAAAAAAGACGTATTTTTGAATGGACATCCTCAACTGCACTCTCCTGCTACAATTGATCCACATCGGAGCCTTCCTGCAGCAGGCCGTGGAGGGGGTGAGCGGCGCGACATCATCCTTTCGGGCAGCACAGGTTTTTAATAAGGACGTCCAAAAAGAACGTCTTTGGAGTGGGAGTTTTTTTTTTTTTTTCAGGTGAAGGACGTCCAAAAAGGATGTCCCTGACGACATTTTTTTTTCTTCTGATTTGCCCCAACGAGAGGTGTAAACCTCCCATTAGGTTTTTCACAGTAAGGGGATCGGAAAACCATATTGCATCTCATTATAATAGCCTTTGGATCATCTGCATTCCATTTTCATTAGCTGCTACCGTGATCAGAAAATGGCTCGGAGAAGCCTTTAGTGGATGCCAGGGTTTACTACTTGCTCATTAATGGCTCGTTAAGTTTAGTGCATCTGGCCCTAGGAAAGGCAAACAGGGCTAGACTGAAGACAGGGCTAGGCAGGACAAGGCAAACAGGGCTAAAACTGGATCCAGCAAGGCTGGAGCTAGAGGCAAGGCTGGAGGTGAGGGAGAAACTGAAGGCAAACAGGGAAGACAAAAGCTGGAGGAAGGATAAGGTTCAAGCGACTGGTTGTGAAGGTATCAAGAGAATGCCTGGGCCCAGTGGTGTGCTGGAGCAGGCTCTCACAGGCTCGCAAGGGCCGGTTGTTAAGTTTTTAAGAATTTTGGGAGCCGGTTGTTAAAGTAGGGCCCTCCATGGCTACTTTAACAACTGGCTCCCAAAATGTGGGCTTGGGCCCCCTGCTGAATTCTCTTTTACTTTGCTGGTGGGGATGCTGAGCCCTGGCAACCAAGTAAATAAACTACTGCTGCTCCCCGCTCTTTGTTTCCAGCTCTGGGCAGCAGGCTGGGACTTCTCGAGCATGTGAGAGAAGTTCCAGCATGCTGCTCAGAGCAAGACGTTGAAAGTGGTGGCAGTCCATTTATTGGCTGCCAGCAAAGGTATGCCTAGCTTGCCCACACGAAGGGAGGGAGGAGAGAGAGGCAAGTGTTGCTCCCCCCCTCCCCCCCGGCCCTTCCAACTGCAGAACTGGCTACATCCGGAGAAAGAGCCTGTTAAAAATTTACCAGCACACCCCTGCCTGGGCCTTCCTTATATAGGCCACAAACAGGAAGTTTGGTTGTCCCTCACAGATCCGGTGCTGCCTGTTCCAGATCTTAAGTCCACCTCTTTGATGCACACACGCCAGGATGCCAGCCCTGGCCGCCACAGAAGGAGCTGCTGGGAAGCACCATAGGGCCAACCAACAGAAAAGGTACATTGAGGCAGGAAGCACAGCTGTGACAACAGCAGGCATAACATTTTGAAGACAGCCATAAAATTCTATAGAGGTCTGAGAAATCCAACATACTTTCATGGCTGCTGTTCACTTTTGGCATGTTTTTCAGGATTTGAAAACATTCTGTAAGAAATTCCTGTTCTCACAGGCTCACTGGTCACTGTTTTGCAATATTATGGACCATGTTACAGTTCTAGTGAAGCTTTAGAGCATATTCTGGTAACTGACAACTTCTGTATTAAAAAACATGCTGAAAGATTTTTTAAATTGCTTGACCAAAAATTTAGTTAAAGCCAACATAAAGCTTGAAAATCCAGCAAAAAGAAAAATTACTAAACTACCAAGCTCCTCATAAAATGGGATGAAGGGTATGAAATAGTTTAATATTTTTAGCCTCTTGTCTATCTATGATTGACAATCTTCCAAACATTATAACTTTGCTAATAAATATGGCTTAACTTTGTAAATATTTCTTAATTTTCTTTAACCTTTGAAAAAAAATATATATTTTACTTTTAGTGTTGTTAAACATATATTGTCCCTTTTAATAATAGTGTTATTTTATCGCTCTTGAGTCAACAATATTGGGAATGGCAGTACAATTTCTTTTGGACAGTCAGTCGACAAAGATATAGGCTGATTTACACCTTCCTTTCCAGGTGCTCTCTATAGAATTCCATGGCTGCTTGGGGGGTGGGGGTGGGGCAGGAAGCAGTAGCAGAGTCCATGCAAGCACTCCCTTCCTGCTCCCCCTTATGTGAAAGAGAGAGAGAGAGAATATTGGGGGTGTTCCATCATCTAAAGACCTGGCGCCTATGCTTGAAAAAGGGGGGGGGGGGGGGGGGAAAAAGCAGAGGCAAATTAACTATATGATTTATTTTTTCATTCTCAAATCAACATGTATGCATTCAATGTATTCTTTGAAAAATATGCACAAGTAAATTGGTTGGTAATTTTCTTCTGCATATTGTAAAGAGCTTCAAAGTTAATCCAGTGCTAATATTAGATGCTTGGAGGACATCTGGTTTCATTTTATTTTACCGTGGCCCAATCCTGTTCTTGAAAGCCCTCATTGTTTTTGCCATCATTGGTGCAACTTCTGCAAAGAAACACACTTCAGTTAACATTAAGGATGAAAGGGATTTTCAAGTGATTAAGCGTATGCTTCTGTACACATTTTTAAGAATAATCTAAACCAACTGCTGGAGGGGGAACGTTTCCTCTTTTCCCTGTTAACTTACTTTTTACAGTTTTTTTCGCATCCTGGCTTGTCCCACTAGGGTGAGTGCTTGAGGTGGTGGCTGTGCTGATGTGACTGGATGAATCTGAGCCATGCGAGGCACCACTTTTCTCTTTTTCCGTTTTCTGTATTCTAAAATATAAATCAGAACACAAACTTTCAGAATCAGATCTTTCATAGCAAACATTTCAATCTGGGTATGCAGACTGTAAGAATTTTTTTCCCTACACAAAAAAGGTTAAGAAAATACAACAGGTAATATAGATGTAAATTAAGGACAGAGACTGACAATCCACCATTTTATAAGATACACAGTAGCACTGTCATACTTAAATGACAGGATGAGGGAAAGTATCTATAACTGCCAGGAAATGGCCAGCAGATCAGGGAGAGATCTAAGCCCTGCTCCTCACTGCCCCAGCAGAGAATCATAAGGGAGGTTAAAAACCTGGTCCGGCTGGACAAAGGGAGAGGATCCAGATTGTTAGACTCTCCGTGACAACTGTAGAGCAGGTCCGCAGGGGCAGACCAGGATCCATACTTAGCACAAGCTCCTTGGCTTACTAAGCAATGTAATATGGACAGCTGCCAGAGCTGGGGGGGGGGGGGGGGGGGGGGGGGGGGAGGGGCTCCCATGGGCAAATAAGAACTCTGAGAGGGAAGAGGAGGAAGGAGAGAGACTGGGAGGATCAGAGAATGTCTACCACTGCTAAAGATGCTCCCATCACTATATCTGAAATTTGTAAATATATTTTGTCATGAAATACATTTAATTGTTCTATAAATTTACTTCCATTAAATGTCATTAAAAAATCCATGGAAACAGGCCACAGTCGGGGACAAGAATTTAAACTTAATTCAATGGCTTACAACGCTTCACGTTGAGGGATCACTGTATACAGAGATTGTACATCTAGAGTACATTCTATTAATCTTTTGGACTTGATTGAAGTATTATTCTACCAATGGAAGAAGACTGACATTCTGCCCTTTGATAGGTGAATCACATGGTTAGCGCTCTATTAAACATCGATGCTGTATTGAAGAAAGTATATTTCCCCTCCTGAAGCAGGGCTATGAAACAAGGAGGGCCTGGATCTCTTGTTGAGGAGGAATATTGAAGTGGCATGTTTGAAGCTTCATGTTTAGGAATAGGCGGGAGTTGATACATGTCGGAACATGGACCTGTGAATATTGAGCCGTTGAATGTGGCATGGAGTTTGAATAACCCTGTCTTGGAGACTCTACAGCACAGATAAGTGACAGCTTTTCTCTCACTTCTACAAGTGTATGGCATGGCTGTATAGCTATAGCTTTTTTCTTCAAACTTTTGAATCCCATTTGAAACCTAGTTGTGTTGGTTTGATAATTTTTGGTATATATATCTCCTCTATTTTGAAGTAGTGGTTTTCTCCGGGGGGGGGGGGGTTCTGGAGTTTTTACCCAGCTGTTTTCTGGGGGCTGACCGTAAGCCTGCGATGAGATGTCCAAAAGAGGGTGTTTGATATTATGTAATCTCACCCTGAACAATTGAGGCTAGATTTATTAAAGTAAGTAGTTACTTGTAGCACTATAACTGGGTTCCAATGGGATTGTGGTAAATACTTTATTGATCCTATTAGTATACTAGTGCTTTAACTTCCATATTTTTTTGAATACTTTTATATTCTAGCAATTTCTAACTTGATTCAGTTGTTTTTTACTTTATTTTAAATAATTCTATTCTTCATGTAAACAAATTCTTTGTTATTTCCGTAAGTTATGTGTTTTTAGTTTAGTAGTATAAACATCTTAGGAGTCTGAACTCAGTACTGCTAGGTGGGAGAATATGGGGGTCTTTTACTAAGGCGAGCTCACGTTTTTAGCGCGCGCTAAAACTGGGAACGTGCTAAACGTTAGAGATGCCTATAGGAATGTGAGCATGCCTTAGTAAAAGAGGGTCATGGTTCACATAACAACATCCGGAGTATATAATATAACTTCTAACTTGAATGTCTCTGTCTTACTACTAGGTGGTCAATTACTGGTCAATCCTACAATAAGAAGTGATCTAAAAATATTAGAAGAATGGTCTATTGTTTGGCAATTAAAATGTAATGCAAAGAACTGTAGAGTGATGCACATGGGGTATAGAAACCCAAAAGAGCTGTATTTGCTAGGGGGTGAGAGGTTGATAAGCACAGAGTGGGAGAGGGACCTTGGGGTGATAGATTTAGAGGATCTTAAGATAGCAAAACAATGTGACAAGGCTGCGACTGTAGCCAGAAATATGCTAGGCTATACAGAGAGATGCATATCCAGTAGAAGAAAGGAGATGTTAATGCCCCTGAACAAGACATAGGTGATGCACCATTTGGAGCATTGTGTTCAGTTTTCGAGGCCATATTTCTCTAAGAACATCAGAAGACTTGTAGTGGTTCAGAGGAAGGTGACATAAATGATATAGGGCTTGTGCCGAAAGACAAAAAGAAAAGACGAAGACCTGAATATGTATACCCAAGAGGAATAGAGAGGTCATGATATAGATGTTTAAATACTTAAAAGGTATTATTATGCAAACTAATCTTCTTTCAGAGATGAGGAAGTGGTAGAAACTAGAGGTCATGAGTTGAGGTTGCAGGATGGGAGGCTTAGGAGCAATATCAGGAAATACTTTTTCATAGAAAGAGTGGTGGATGCCTGGAATGCTCTCCAGGGAGAGGTTGTGATGGAATTCAAGAATGCACAGATTAAAACACAGAGGATCTCTATGTAGAAAATAAAGATGGAATCCACTTAAAGGAAAACTTAAATGACTTCATAGATGGAGTGAGCTTTAACAGCAGTTTCAGAGGTTGGGAAATAAGACCAATGTTTTGCCGTAAATGACAAAAACAGATCAGGGTCAAGGCTGGAGTGGGCTCTGACGGCAACTCCAGTAGTTGGAAGTAGAACCAGTGCTGGGCAGACTTCTACTCTGTGCCCCAGAATAGAGATAGAGAGAGATAGAGAGAGTCAAAAGACTAGATTCTATAAATGGTGCCAACAAAAACCATGCTTAAAGTTAGTTGTGGTTTATAGAATAGCGCTTAGCAGTGGGGACCGCAAAAACATTTAGGTGGGACCATTTACACCAATGTAAAACCTGGTGTAAATCCCCCCTGACCCACCCATGGCCACACCCCTTATTGGATCTGCGCACTAGAATTTATATGCACCTCTTTATAGAATATGCCTAAAAAGGTATGTACATAAATTCTAATTGCCAATTTATTTTTATTAGGTTTATTTACCTCCTTTTTGAAGGAATTCACTCAAGGTGGTATATAGCAAGAACAACTCAGACATAAGCTACATACAATTACAACAATAAAAATATTCAAACAATACAAAGTATGACATAATATGCTAAATTGCAATGTCAACACAATAAAATTATATAAGAGAGAAAGATGATTAACAGGAGATAAGGGACTAATTTAAAGAAAGTTGCAAATGAGGTCAGAAAGATGCTTGAACATTATCTTAGCTAGGCTAACATAGTAAAATAGTAACATAGTAGATGACGGCAGAAAAAGACCTGTACGGTCCATCCAGTCTGCCCAACAAGACAACTCATATGTGCTACTTTTTGTGTATACCCTACTTTGATTTGTACCTGTGCTCTTCAGGGCACAGACCGTATATGTCTGCCCAGCACTATTCCCGCCTCCCAACCACCAGCTCCGCCTCCCAACCACCGGCTCTGGCACAGACCGTACAAGTCTGCCCAGCACTATCCCCGCCTCCCACCACCGGCTCTGGCACAGACAGTAAAAGTCTGCCCAGCAGATAAATATGTCCTGCTATATCATGTTCTAACAACAGGAGAATACAAATTCTGAAGAAAATATTCCAACCTGATAAAAGGAGTTTGATATATATATATATATATATATATATATATATATATATATATATATATATATATATAAAGTTAGTTTGAAGGTGTCCCTTTAAACTGATGGAAAAAAAGACTCCAACCTATGCAAAGCATATATATCAAATGGAACCTCAAACCTCCTAACAAGGGAGAATACTAAAGTATTAACAACACCGTGTATAAACAGGAGTAGGTTAATATCATAGGTTCCTTCCAAGAAGGAAAGAGAGAAAAAAAAAACCCAGACACAAAAATTCATACTAAATGAGAAAAATGAATGGGATGAAAAAAACTGTTTCCCTCTTGTAAATAGCACTTTAACGAATACCACAAACCAAACTAACCCAAACTGGCCCTAGCCCAACAGAAGACTACCTAAAGAGAGCCCCCCCCCCCCCCCCCCCCGGATCTTGAAGGTTAAACAGAATTTTAAATATGACCCTGTATCATACTGGTAGCCAGTGAAGTTTTTGCAAAAATGATGTGATGTGGTCACATCGCTTACAACTTTCTAGTAGTCTTCTGCAGCATTCTGAATCAGTTGAAGCTGGTGCAAACCCTTTGTAGTCATACCAGTGTAGAGTACATAATCTTAATCCAGTCTTGATGTTATCATGGCGTGCACAACTGAGACAAGGCTTGCCTTCTCAATGTAAGGAGACAGGCAGTGATAGAAGCTGCTCTTTAAGGTTTCTTGGATTTAGGGGATCAGAGTAAGTGTTGAATCATGCTATAGTCCAAGGTTCCTGACTTGTGATTTGAGGGGGAGTTAATATTTCCCAAAAGAGATTTTGATGTCAGGTATGTGCCCACTTTTGTGAGGAACCCATAGAATCTTGGTTTTACTTGTGTGCAGGCAAGGTTTGTTTTTATCTCATTCTTGAATTGATGTTAGACCGGTAGTAAGTTTATTCAGGGCTGAGTGTAAGTCAGGTTCAATGGGTATGAATAGTTGCACGTCATCCGCACAAACAGACACTAAAGGATCAATGACGATGTGCACCTGACTGCTAGAAAACTGAGTTTAGCAGTCTGGATGCAGGAATTCTGAAGATCCTTCACAATAGGCTAAACTATACTAAAAATTTATTTGTGCCTGGGATGGGTTTTGAAGATATTGACTTGTGTTAATCCCTGCACTGCTTTAAGTAATTGTTTCCAGCTCTATGTGATTAAACATAGTATCAGGGCATTCAAACTCACAGTTCAGTTTTATCTTAATCTCCTCTATTTGCAAACCAGACCAAAGTACTTGACTGTCTCCTCTTAATTAAACTCTCAGTCCACAATCATCTCTACATAGACTCTTTAGTCCAATCCCAGAACAGGATTCATTCACATGTGCCAAAGAAAGTCCTGCCAGAAGTGAGGGGGGAGTCACAAAGTTTGATACCTATATATTAAATGAAATACTAACTTTACATAGGAAATAATTCCTCCTCCCTTCCTGCACCATGTGCAATCATTTATTAACAGTGCACGCTAACTCTTAACATAGATTATCTAACACAGGGCCCATTTTATTCCTATGGCCTTACTGCAGATAATAAATGCTGTGTTAGTGTCTGCTGTTAATAAATTACCCCTATTATGTTTTTTTTGTTGTTGTTGTTTTTGTTACATTTGTACCTCGCACTTTCCCACTCATGGCAGGCTCAATGCTGCTTACATGGGGCAATGGAGGGTTAAGTGACTTGCCCAGAGTAACAAGGAGCTGCCTGTGCCGGGAATTGAACTCAGTTCCTCAGTTCCCCAGGACCAAAGTCCACCACCCTAACCACTAGGCCACTCCTCCACGCATGTTGTAGTAGCTTACTAGTTCTGCATGAGTGCCATTCATGTTTTTTGACTATCTACTTCAGGAAGCAAGCAAAATCTTGGTTCTTCTCCCAAGCCTTTAACGAAGATGCAACTAATTAGCTAGTCACACACAAGGAGTAACGCCAGCTGCACATAGTGTATCAAGACCTGCTTACCCACTTCTACTCTAGCTGAAATCATTTTCCTGCACCTTTTCTGACTTTATGTCCAATTTTTTTCTTAAGTTAATCACCCCTATTTTCTAACTCCTGTTACTTTATCTTATCTATCTTTTCCACCTCCATTAAACCCTATAATGTAACAGAAAAGTTTTCACATACCGTCAGCACCCATGGCTCTGGATGGTTTACAAGGCAAATTCTAACAAAAGAACTCAACAACCCTAAAAATGTCAAAACAAAATCTCAGATTTCAAAGTATAAAATCATCATAATTACAATTAATTTTTAAAAAGCCAAAACTTTAATCTTTTTTGAAAACCCAAATAGTAAGTTTCTAATCTAAGTTCAGTGGGAAAAGAATTCCATAATGAAACAGCCGCATAACAACTTCTTACAGGAAAATGTCAACTTTACAGAAGATGCAGAGGGAATAGACAGTTTACTTTTTATTTAATAAAGTCTACATGATTGAAGAGAAATTAAGGAAACCAAGTAATCTGGACTGAACCCATAAAAAAATTTAAAAATCAAACATAAAATGTGGCTGTAACTGGAAGCCAATGGAAAGACTTGAGACAGAGCAATGCTATCAAACCCAATTTTATGTAGTACAACTCATGCTGTTGTATTTTGCAGCAGTTGAATTCTATAAATTGACTTTTTGAGGAATCCCAGTAGTCAATTCTTGAGAAGATCAAGTCATGAACTATATTTTGTAAGTCATCAAAAAGAAATAGAAACGAATTTGATGCAGCATCTGAAGTTGAAAGATTGAAGATAAGCACTTCATTTGGCTGTTGCCTTTTAATTCTGCATCAAACCAAACCTTCAAACTATGAGCCTGTTTGCAAGGCAATCTGTTTACCATCCCAAATTGGGTTTGAAGATGGAAAAAAAGAATTTCCAGTTACCCATAATGTAGTTTAAGGTGAAGAATGGCCATCCAGCTTGGGCTGAGCAGACTTCTACAGTTTGCGCCCTGATCATGGCTGAACAGATTCAGCTTCAGTAACTGGAGAACAAGGCTAGTGCCAGGCAGACTTCTATGGTCTGTGCCCTGAAAATGGCAAGGAGAAATCAAGATCAAGTATACATATGTAGTATCTCATCATACCTTATACTATGAGTTTATCTTGTTGGACAGACTGGATAGTCCATACAGGTCTTTATCTGCTGTCATCTACTATGTTGCTATCTCATCAAAAAGACTTTGGATAGAATTTGTTAAAGGAAAAATAATCTGTACATCATCTGCTAGTCACACCCATAACCTGCCTATGCTCTACCCACACGTAAGCCCTTTTTGCAGTTGAATGCTATAGAATTTAGGAACTTTATAGAATAGGGGTGTAAAACGGTTATGCACACAGGTGCCAATTAGTGTTTGTTAAAGCCAATTATTGATACTTATCACCAAGTGCCAATTACCTCATTACGTTATACACATAATTGGTAGTATTCTGTAACTAGGGGCCCTGTTTACTAAGCAGCATTATAGGCGCATTAACATTTTTAACGCGCATTAACCATCTATGCACATTAACCATGTACTTGCCTATAATATCCCTATAGGCCCCTACATGGTTAGCACACGCTAAGTGTAAGAGCGCTAAAAACACTAACACACCTTAGTAAACAGGGCCCTAGGCCTGCAATTGTGTGTACCACATATAGAATTAGTGGGTATGGGTGTAGTACTTGGCTCACAGCAGTCTGTATTTTTTTTTTTTCAATACCAGTCACAGTGGGGGTGTTTTATACCACCACTAATAATAATCATTCATTTCTATAGCACTACTAGATGTATACAGCACTGTACACATTATATGCAGGTACTTTCTCTGTTCCTAGATTACTAACAAAGCTACAAAAATGGTATGGGATTTGCATGGCAAACCATATGAGGAGAGACTTGCCGACCTGAACATGTATACCTTGGAGGAAAGGAGAAACAGGGGTGACGTGATACAGACTTTCAAATATTTGAAAAAAGTGTTAATCCACAAATAAACCTTTTTCAGAGACGAGACGGTGGTAGAACTAAAGGACATGAATTGAGTTTGAAGGGGGGGGCAGACTCAGGAGTAATGCCAGGAAGTATTTTTTCACAGAAAGGATGGTGAATATGTGGAATGCCCTCCCGTGGGAGGTGGTAAAGATGAAAACAGTAATGGAATTCAGACATGCATGGGATAAACGCAAAGGAATCCTGTTTAGAAGGAATGGATCCACAGAATCTTAGCGGAGATTAGGTGGCGACGCCAGTAATTGGGAAGCGAAACCGGTGCTAGGCAGACTTCTACAGTCTATGCCCTGATCATGACTGAATAGATATGGATGGGCTGGAGTGTAAATTTTAAGGGGTTTCGACGTTAGCTTCAGAACTTAGTACAAGTACAGTGTTGGGCAGACGTCTACGGTCTGTGCCCTGAGAATGGCAAGGACAAATCAAACTCTGGTATAAAGTATCACATACCAAGTAAAATGAGTTTATCTTGTTGGGCAGACTGGATGGACTGTACAAGTCTTTATCTGCCGTCATGTACTATGTTTGTTTTGTTACATTTGTACCCTGCGCTTTCCCACTCATGGCAGGCTCAATGCGGCTTACATGGGGCAATGAAGGGTTAAGTGACTTGCCCAGAGTCACAAGGAGCTGCCTGTGCCTGAAGTGGGAATTGAATTCAGTTCCCCAGGACCAAAGTCCACCACCCTAACCACTAGGCCAGTCCTCCCTTCCAATCTAAGTTTTTTTACCTGGGGCAATGGAGGGTTAAAGTGGCTTGCACATGGTCACAAGGAACTGCAGTGGGAATCGAACCCCATCTGCCAGGATCAAAGCTCGCTGCACTAACCATTAGGCTAGCACTGAATAATCTGGGTATTGGCAATATTCAGACCGATTCCCAGCTCAAGTTAGAACACTTTTTTGCTGTCATAACTTTATTCCATGTACTTACAGTGGGGGAAATAAGTATTTGATCCCTTGCTGATTTTGTAAGTTTGCCCACTGACAAAGACATGAGCAGCCCATAATTGAAGGGTAGGTTATTGGTAACAGTGAGAGATAGCACATCACAAATTAAATCCGGAAAATCACATTGTGGAAAGTATATGAATTTATTTGCATTCTGCAGAGGGAAATAAGTATTTGATCCCTCTGGCAAACAAGACCTAATACTTGGTGGCAAAACCCTTGTTGGCAAGCACAGCGGTCAGACGTCTTCTGTAGTTGATGATGAGGTTTGCACACATGTCAGGAGGAATTTTGGTCCACTCCTCTTTGCAGATCATCTCTAAATCATTAAGAGTTCTGGGCTGTCGCTTGGCAACTCGCAGCTTCAGCTCCCTCCATAAGTTTTCAATGGGATTAAGGTCTGGTGACTGGCTAGGCCACTCCATGACCCTAATGTGCTTCTTCCTGAGCCACTCCTTTGTTGCCTTGGCTGTATGTTTTGGGTCATTGTCGTGCTGGAAGACCCAGCCACGACCCATTTTTAAGGCCCTGGCGGAGGGAAGGAGGTTGTCACTCAGAATTGTACGGTACATGGCCCCATCCATTCTCCCATTGATGCGGTGAAGTAGTCCTGTGCCCTTAGCAGAGAAACACCCCCAAAACATAACATTTCCACCTCCATGCTTGACAGTGGGGACGGTGTTCTTTGGGTCATAGGCAGCATTTCTCTTCCTCCAAACACGGCGAGTTGAGTTCATGCCAAAGAGCTCAATTTTTGTCTCATCTGACCACAGCACCTTCTCCCAATCACTCTCGGCATCATCCAGGTGTTCACTGGCAAACTTCAGACGGGCCGTCACATGTGCCTTCCGGAGCAGGGGGACCTTGCGGGCACTGCAGGATTGCAATCCGTTATGTCGTAATGTGTTACCAATGGTTTTCGTGGTGACAGTGGTCCCAGCTGCCTTGAGATCATTGACAAGTTCCCCCCTTGTAGTTGTAGGCTGATTTCTAACCTTCCTCATGATCAAGGATACCCCACGAGGTGAGATTTTGCGTGGAGCCCCAGATCTTTGTCGATTGACAGTCATTTTGTACTTCTTCCATTTTCTTACTATGGCACCAACAGTTGTCTCCTTCTCGCCCAGCGTCTTACTGATGGTTTTGTAGCCCATTCCAGCCTTGTGCAGGTGTATGATCTTGTCCCTGACATCCTTAGACAGCTCCTTGCTCTTGGCCATTTTGTAGAGGTTAGAGTCTGACTGATTCACTGAGTCTGTGGACAGGTGTCTTTCATACAGGTGACCATTGCCGACAGCTGTCTGTCATGCAGGTAACGAGTTGATTTGGAGCATCTACCTGGTCTGTAGGGGCCAGATCTCTTACTGGTTGGTGGGGGATCAAATACTTATTTCCCTCTGCAGAATGCAAATAAATTCATATACTTTCCACAATGTGATTTTCCGGATTTAATTTGTGATGTGCTATCTCTCACTGTTACCAATAACCTACCCTTCAATTATGGGCTGCTCATGTCTTTGTCAGTGGGCAAACTTACAAAATCAGCAAGGGATCAAATACTTATTTCCCCCACTGTACATAGAGGACTGAATATTGCTAACCATATAACTCCTAGCCCACTTTACCTCTACCCATGGCCCCACCCCAGCACTACTCTGATAGTTCCCAGGTGATCATTTTCAAGAGCATTAATCAAAGATGCTGAAAATCTGAGTCTGGATCATGTGAGCAGAACCTATCCTGATAAGAGCTGCTCCCACCTGGCCATATCCCACTGAATATTGACCCCTATGTATTCAGTGCCCAGACCAGCAATTTTGAGCCACAATATAGCATAGTATGGGTCTGATGAAAATGCTGGAGAATTTTGCAGAAACCTAGGAGGTAGGAATCTTAAAAATGACATCAATAAAGATAAAGTTCAAAGAAAGGGCTGTATACTATGCTGTCCACACAGCCAGAGCAATATCAGTCCCAATAAAAGAAAAATTAGGACAGCTCTAAAACAGAAATCTACTGAGCTGTGAGCACTTATGGCGCGGATGTGCAGTCCTGGTACGATTCATATGCAGAAGTATGATGTAGCTGAACAAGGGAGTGAGAAGAAGTTTATCCTTCCCACTATGGATGGAATTCTCTCTCGGCTGTCAGGAACATGACTGTTTCTATTACTCAAGGTAAATACCATCAGAGCCTGAAAGTGCCAAATATCACCCCATGTAGTCCAAAGCAAGTCAGATTGCCATTTGGATTTTCAGGTGTCCAAGGAAAAATGGCAATTGTTGCAGCACCTGGAAGGAGTTTCAGATGAAATGAATAACATCTTGGTATATGGTTGCCACCAACAGTAACATGACAAGAGATTGTTTAAGGTCACACCACCATGGAAACTGTGAGATTAAAAGTGAACACAAACAATTGTCTTTTCTGCCAGAAAGAACTCATGCAACCATAGAAGCAGAAGGTTTAAAACTAAACAAAAACAAAACAATGATCTCTTCTGACAGAAGGCATTCACTTATCAGTCCAGACATGAAAAAAAACACAAAAAGCCATCAGGTATGAAACCTACTGAAACAGTTGCTGAGCTGGAAAAAGAAATCTTGATATGGTGCACTTTGGCTAAAATTTTAGTAAATATCCTCCTAAATATAGCATATCCTTTGAAAGAACTGCTGGAGACAGATACAGCTCAGTCATAGGGACCAAAACAAGACTAATCCTGTGCCAAAACTTGACAAAAGCACCAGTATTCACTTTCTATGACGTTAGTCAACCCAGTATTGTAAGCTCCAATTCCTGAAGCCATGGATGCGTGTTTGTCAATGTAGGAACAAATCAGACAGGTTGAAAGATTATCTTTTTTTCCAAATGAAACTACTTAGTAGACAACCCAAATGTTGACAGCATATTTATAGGGATTTATTAACTGCCTTTATGAAGAGATTCACCCAAGGCGGTGTATGGTAGGTACAGTTTAACATCAAACTTACAATTTTGTTAACAGCATAACAATAGTAAAATGAACAAGTAAAGACAGGCAGAATAAGAGGAAACCTTGAAAGCAGCAAATTGAGACCTAATACTAGGACTACCATGAAACTGGATTAAAAATATACAAATTTAACAGCACTGAAAGTCAAATAACAGAGATATAATACAATTAAACACAATAGTGATGGAGTATCTAATAAGCACATAATAAAAATAATCAAATAACATTGCTATGATACTAATGCTTGTCTACAATACAGCTTACCATATAGCTGAGGGGTGAAATGCAGATATATAGATGTGTGGTACAGAGTCAGTTGGGATAAATAAATGGGTGGCTAAACTAAAGGCAAGTTGTTTGTACAGTTAATCAAGACTTTCGAATGGTGGTACACATGTTGGTTTTGACAAAATGATTATTGTAATGAATTGTACCTAGAAATTACTAAAACCTGATGTAAGGCCTTGCAAGTTATACAGAACTCTGCAGGTAAGAAGAGCAGAAGACATTACAACTTCTAGCAAAAACCATGCATTGCAGTATATCCAAGACTAACCCTGGAAGTGGAGCATGTGCCATCAGATGAACAAAATATGAGTACAGTACCCTACCCTGAACCTGAAATGGAAACCACTGAACAAGTAAAAATCAACCAATACACAAGAAATTACACAATCAACAGGAGAAAGGATAATAAAGAAACCTGAATGTTAGAAAGATTAATGCCAAATAGACATAGCAACCAACACCGGGGCAGAACAATCCCCAGGTGACTACATGCACACAGGTGCTGATGTTCCTGAATAGTTGCCCTGTTTGATTTACAAGGGAAAGGGAAGAGGATGTGATTTGATATATCACCTTTTTGTGGTTACAACCAAAGCGGTTTACTTATATAGAAATACATATTTTGTACCTGGGAAAATGGAGGGTTAAGTGATTTGCCCAGTCACATGGAGCAGCAGCAGGAATCAAACCCAGTTCCCCTGGTTCTCAGGCCACTGAATTAACAAATTAGGCTACTCCTCTACCAAGAAAGGTTTGGCAAACATAAAGAGGAGAAATGTAGTGAGTAGCTTTGTCAGCTGCAGAATGTGATGCATCCACTAGGTGGAAGGATTGCATTTCTATTTGTGTCTAGGTATAGGGACCATAAGAGACGGAATCAAATTTCCAACAGAGTTGCACAGGGGGAAAAATTAAGAGATCATTAGACCAGGACACAGGGTGTAATTTATTTGTGTTCTATTCAAAATAAAGATCCTTGCTTCTTAGCTATACTAAACCTCATTCAGTTGCAATCATCAGGCACTGCAAAGCTAAAGCTGTTTGGTGATGTTTCCAGACCTGCCAATGGGGCCTGATCATTAAGAGAGATTACAAGCCATGCTCCACCTTGTCCAGCCATGTCCCCAGACCTACCCTCTCTACCTCCTGGCTCTACTCCTTGACATATCTCAGCTGCAGCACTAACAAACAGCTTCCCCCTGGGTGGCAGAAGATGCCTTAAGAAGATCTTATCTCCTGCTACTAGGGGGCCAATCTTGCAATAAGAGCTGTGAAATCTTGCAGTTCTCAGCAAGAGACTGGTCCTGTCCTGTGACAGCAGAAGACAATGTCTTATTAACACATCTCCTGCTGCCAATGGAAGGGGAGGCTGCTCAGCAGGAGTGCGGGAGATTGGCAAATCTGTGTTTCAATGTTGCTGGACTGAAGAAGAACGGGATACAAAAGATCTCCATGGAGATTTTGCATAAGAAAGTACCACTGTTTCACACACATTTTAGGCACTTCACTCGCCAGACTTCTCTATTGGATGTGGCAAAAGCTAATGCTTGAGCTGCTGTGGTGAGAGAAACTTTTACCTAGATCAAATATTTTAATACTAAAGAAGCAATGGAAACAGAGGTCATCATAAGAACTAAGGATTGCTATAGTGCAGTGATGACGAACCTATGGCACACGTGCCAGAGAGGGCACACAGAGCCCTCTCTGTTGGCACACGCGCCGTCGCCTCAGCCAGTTCCAGCCCCCCCACCCCACCCTCCGAGCACCAGGGCCCACCTCTGAATAAAAGTCATACCTGATCGGGGTTAAGGCGGCGTCGGCGGCAGCAGCAGTAGTGAAAAGCCTGCTGACTCGGCGCGCCTTCAGCCTTCCCTTCTATCTCTCAAGCTCTGGTCCCGCCCTCATTTCCTGTTTCCGCAAGGGCGGGACCACAGAGCTTGAGAGACAGTAGGGAAGGGCTGAAAGCGCCGAGTCAGCACGCTTTTCACTGCTGCTGCTGCTGCTGCTGCCGACGCCACCTTAACCCCGACCAGGTATGACTTTTAAATTTCGGAGAGGGGCCCTGGTACTTGGATGGCGGGAGGGCGGGCTGCTCTGGAAAAGCTTTTGCCTTTTTTTGACGCCATTGGTTTTCCTTGTCAGACCAGCCTCCATGTAGGGTTGCTGGTGTGTTTTCACTATGACAGCACTACAGGATTAAATAAAACACCGTTCCGTTTGTGGGGCACAAAGATTGGCTACCACAGTAGTAGGAAAATGCTGATAGGAGAGAGTCATTGAATGAGCAGCATTCTGGTTCCTCCCACGACAACCCTAGAACTGGGAGGGAGGGAGAGGGAAGGGAGGACCCTGGCCCTGGAACTGGGAGAGAGAGGGGACCTTGTGGAACTCAGAGGGAGGGGGGATCCTGTTGAACTGGGAGGGAGGGGGACGGCACTTTGCGATAAATAATTAGGTTTTGGGTTGCTGTTTGGGCACTCTGTCTCTGAAAGGTTCGCCATCACTGCTATAGTGGGTCAGACAGAGTTCCATTGAGCTTAGCATTCGGTCTCCAACGCTGGCCAGTCCTGGTCACAAATCCCAAATTGTAATCTATTCCTTGCTTACTCCTAGAGATACACACATGCTTTCCAAACTCTGGCTAATAACATTAAGGAACTTGCTCCACTTGGAGAAAAATACACTTGACATGTTTATGAGAATAATGATACAACCTGAAAAAGCAGCTAAATCATTCTTTAATTTTTCAATGGGTCACACAAAGTTGCAGTCATCATTTAGATTTAAACACATCAAAATGCAAGTCAGCTCAACTCCCATCACTGTTTATGTTGGCTAATATCCTGTCAAAACAAATCCAAACACTATCCTAATCCTGATAATCATTTAACATTCAATAAATATATAACTTATAAGTTATTAATACTAATTTTTAAAACGTTGAATGATGTAGCTCTTGACTACTTTAAACAGATTATGAGACTATGATCCAATGTACAGACAAATAAGTACCACGCAGTCAGTCAAACACAGAAATACAGAGATAGTATCCAGACATTAAAAAGTCCAAATGTTTATTAAAGTCCAAGACTCAACACAGGCCATGTTTCGGCCTAACCAGCCTGCATCAGGAGTCTTCAAAAGAGTTTTGAAAAGATCCACTTGGAAATGTTAATAGCAAGGACAATGAAAACTTTTGCTATTAGATGCGACACACCACCAATGTTTGTACGACTTAAAATTGGTATCAGTATATATCAATGGTTCTACCATCTAATGTAGCACAAAACGCTCAGTACAGTGCAATTGGTGCTACTCTGGTGCTATTGTGATACTCAGATATTCATGATAGTGCATTGTCTATAGCCAGTTCACTCTTTTGAAATAAAACGCGAGCGTTGCCAGGCAGTTTAACATCAATTAGCGAATTTAGAAGGTGGCTAAAATTGCAATTTGTACAGGCATATGCTTGAGATGACAATAGGTTGCAGGACTGCTATTTTTTTTTTATTGTGACTATATATATGTTTGTATAATATAATACCTGTTTAAGTAATAGGTGGGCTAGAAATGTAATAAATAAAACCCCTCGCTTGAAAAACAGCAACTCACTGACCCTTTTTCTGGATTTTATTCCCCCTTTGCTTGCATTCATTCAGCCACTGAATCTGTGAAAATGGTGGGGAGCTTCTCTGCAGTCACCATATCAGGTTTCCCCTTTCATGAGATCCTGTAGTTAAATCATTCAGGGTAGTCATCCTTGCTGGTAATAACAACTGAAGCTTAAATCTGACCAGCTGATGCTTGTTTGCAAGAAACCCAAAGGGGAGGGACAACATTTAGTTTACAAGCTCAAATGTATAGAAGGGAATCCTTTCAAGAATCTTGAGAAAAGAATACATTTCCTATAAGCACATTTTCTTTTGCTGTATATTGATATGTGGTGTTGATATGCTATATCTTTCCTTAAAATCTATTACCTATGTGCATCTCTTTTAAACAAAATGTTAAAGGACTACAGGAGGTAGAAATTCTTGTTGCTGTAATCTCCTCAGGATCTAGACTAGCAGGTTTTTCTTGTAATTTAGAAGAAGTTTTTCATTTTCCAGGAAGCAGAGTTACTTCAATAGTAGGAGTTGCCCTGTAGCTGCAGCAAAATTTAAACTGAAAATAGTAAAATAGTATTTAAAAAAAAAAAAAAAAAAAAAAAAAGAGAGAGAAGTGTAACCCTGGGGTCGTTTGGGAACTATGATATAGTGAACCCTGGACAGCAAGTCACTAGGGAGTGACTGGAGGACCTTGGTGGAGCTAAGAGGTTATGAAAGTGAAGTCTAGAGGGAAATGATTGTCCTTGGTGCCTGAAGTCTTGACTATAGCCCCCTGCTAGGTTACCCATAGAATCATAAGGGGGTCCTGTATTGCTACTCTACCGAATAGGATTTAAAGGGCAGAGAACTGTCAAAGTTGCAACAGTCATTAAGGAATTGGGGAGTCAGACCCAAAACCAGGGCTTGGGTAAGATATCTGTTTACCTGTGACTGAATCAACATCTTCGAAGTAATACCTCGAAGAGAGAGAACAGTTAGAAGGAGCCATCTCTGATGGCATTGAAGTACATCAGAAGAGTAAATCTGTTCTGGGCAAGAACAGGCTTAGGGTTCTGTGTAGAACCCAGAGTCATCGGTTAACAAGTTAATAAATGTTTCAATTGTTCTAAATCCTCCAGAGTGTCGCATGATTCCTGATTTGTACAGCTGATAGGGACCCAGACCTAAGTAACAGTCTACTGAACCCACTGTGAGTTCCAGACCAATTCAACCCTAATTGACTGAATGCCGACTGTAAAAGAGAACGCTGTCTGACAAGTTAGTGTCCTGGATCTGGTGCTAACCCAGGTTTGAAGCTTGGGTTACATACGCACTTTACTGCATCAGAATTCAGCCACACCGTACAACTTCTTGGCTCAGAACTCCACTGGGGCAATTCTGTAGCACACTCTCTAGGTCAATAGCAGTGTTAAGTAGGTGCACCTACATATCGAATAAAATTTAAAATCTTTGTATTTAGGGCTTTTCAGATGGGGGCCCCACAGTACCTCTCTTTCTCGACTATCCCTTACACCCCAACACGTATTCTGACATCGTTCAATAACCATCACATGGCCCTACTTGGGCCCCAGGTGGCTCAGTTTGAATCCACCAGATACATCGCTTTTTATTTCACCGCCCCCCCCCCCCCCCCCACCCTCTGGAACTCTTTTACCATTGACTATACATAGCCACAGGTACAAACTTAGATTGTGAGCCCTCCTGGGACAGAGAAATATCCAGTGTACCTGAATGTAACTCACCTTGAGCTACTACTGAAAAAGGTATGTGCAAATCTAAATCTAAAAAAAAAAAAAAAATGGCAAAATCTCTCCTTAAAGCATTTTAAAACTGCTTTTAAAATGTGGCTTTTCCAGCAGGCCTACGGAACTTGAGCCAGGTTAGAACATGCTTGACACCATCTTGTACCGTTTGTTTGCAGGAATGAATATTTGACTTTCCATTTGTTTTGGTTTTTTTAAACTGTAGTTTCTTCCATTTAAATTGTAGTCTGTACACCGCTTTTCCTTACTTGTTAGTTAAAGCAGTATAGCAAATCTCAAATAAATAAATGTGCCACTTTAATGCATGCATTCTACAGTATTCTTTAAGTTGTATGCATGATGCTTGACATGCCCAAGTCCTGCCCATGCTCCTCCCCTGTGTATACTCCTTTCCCAATTGCGCACCATGCCACTTATGCATGAGCTTACAATATAGTGCTTAGGATGAGTGCATGCATAAGTGGTGCACACTTCAGCATTCATGCATGAAAAATACAAAGGAGACATTACAGAATTGCCCCATACGTGCAATGTGTTCCCTGTTTGGGCTACTTACTATAATATAGCTGATGGCTCAGGAGACCTTCAGTGGTTATATGCAAAAGTACTTTCCTGGTCCAAGTTTAGAAAAACACATAAAGAGTTACATTGTTCTTGATAACCAGGGCATTAAAAAACGGAAGCTACGTGATGCAGCTTACGTTAAACAAACAGAAAGGTGGAAAGGAAAAATAGTTCCAAAAGACACGGGCAAACTAGAAATAAGAACTTCTAAAATGTTTATTTTCCAAAAGTAGTAATCCACAATGTAGTAAACCCAAGTGATCCTACACGGGCTGTGTTTCGGCACGAAAGCCTTCCTCAGGGGTCGCTGTGGATTGAATCGATAGACATCACTACTGGTGGGTAAAAGTAGATATTTCAGAACGCTTGATAAGATAGGCATTTCAGAGCATTCAAAACCAAAAGTGCACCTGAATGGCGTTGCAGGTAATCTGGGCAGATTACATTACATACATACACTGGCATACCTAGACAAATATTTGAGGTGACAACAGAGGGGCGAGCTAAATATGGAGGGCAAGCCAAAGCTGGATTTCTGGACATCATGACCCCCCGCACCCCCATACACACACACTTAAATTAGTAATGTAAGACACAGTGGCGTAGCCAGGCCTGACATTTTTGGGTGGGCACAGAGCAAATATGGGTGGGCACTATGTATGAGTCCTGGGCACTATTAAAATTTATTGTTTGTGAATTTCTAGGTGGGGATGGGCTTTTCATTGCCTAGCGCAAAAGGGATATATATTTAATGAGTAAATATACTTTTTCCCCCTAGGCAGTAAAGAGTCCACCCCCCACCCAAAAACCCACCACCAGAGCCATGATTTTGATTACAAGAGTAATCAAAATGCTGGCTGGTGCCTGGTGGTGGGCTTCTGGGAGGGAGTGGGCTCTTCACTGCCTAAGGCAAAAAAAAAGGGTATATGTAACCATTAAATATACCTTTTTTGCCCTGTAGGCAGTGAAGTGCTTACCCCACCCAGAAGCCCACCACCACCAGCCAGAATTTTGAGTAATATTACATGACACGTTAAAAAAATTAAAAAATATATGTTATCTGCTGGGCAACTGCTGCTTGCAGTTGCACATGGCTCCTGTACCTGTGTTGTATGGGGCCACAGGGAGTGCTGCTGCTGCTGCTGTGATGATGATGATGATCTATTCGAGAACCGACACCCACACCAAGACTAAATCTAGAACTGGCCGGCAGGCAGGCACAGGATGGACTGACTGTGGAGGAGCTTGCTTACTTTTAACAAACCAGAGCGGCGCAGGCGCAGCAGTGAGACATTGGCGCAGGATGGCAATTACATAGCGCTTGCCAAGAGGACCAGAAGTCAGAGTCAGAAGAGCTAGACTGCCGTTTGTTTGGCCAGTAATGGCTGAGTCAGCCAAGCTGCTGCGAAAAAGTCCCTCCAAAGGAGCGAGCGCTGAAGTCAAACAGGAGTGATCATGGAGGGTAGTCCCTTCCAAGGAAGTCTTATTAAACTTCCTTGGCCGCGGGCCCCTGCCACAGATTTCAAAGTGCCGGTTGGGAAGTACTGCGTCTGTGCATTACAGGAAGTAGTATTGGGGTCAGAGGAAATAGGTGCTGGACTACCAATGAGACCTCAGAGCAGCGTGTCAGATCTGCGGACTGAAGCCGGCATGTTGTTCTGCTTTGGGCCACACCTCATCAAGCCCTCAGTGGTTTTCCTGCGGACAGAGCTGGTAAACCAGCGACCGGTGCTGCCCGGACACGTGTTGGTTTGTCCACTGTGCCCAGCTCCTCGTTTCCGTGACCTCAGCCCACAGGAAGTGGCAGATTTGTTCGGCAGCACGTGGCTTGCGTCATGGAGCATCACTTCGCTCACTACAGCTACCAGTGCCACCCGAGAGACTAAAAAGCAGGTGGGAGGTGGCTGAGCAGGCCGGCGCTGCTGTGAGGCAGAAAGGCAGTGGCTGCTCAGCTGTGCACTTTTCAGTGCTTAAACTGGGTGGGCCTGGGCCCAACCTGGCCCACCCATAGCTACACCCGTTTCCCACAAATTTGCTACCACCAACTATTGGAGGCCAGGAACAAGTGATAGATCAGCATTCCAATAGGTTAGCCTCATTGGAGGCTAAAATGTGTGAGATGCAGTTGGTCAATGAAACACTGTTAAAGGATAAAATTGATTTTCCATACATTCAAATATGAAGAAAGAATTTGAGATTCTTGAACTTTTGAAATCTCTGCTCATTTCACCAATGGAGATAGGAAATATTTTATTGAGGTACTTAAGATTCCAACTGAGGATATACTATCTTCAGATAGGGCCCAGTATTTAACTTCCGGTGCCCAGAGAGGTGCTGGAGGTGATCAACATGAAGAACTTTCTCAACTGAACTTACCAGAGTCTCTTGAAACCTCTCTTGAAGTTATCATACAAAGAACAACCCCATTGATGACAATAGTCTTGCGCCAGACCATAACAATGATTGTATTTCTGTCATTTTAATGAGGCCCTTTTTGGGTTCAAAGATTCATGCATTCCCCGATTTATTAAAGAATATTCAAAGAAGGTGCCAGGAATTCTTGACACTGAGGCCCAGGGTTTCTGCCGTGGGGAGGAGTATTGTGTTATAATTTCCTTGTCAGTGTTTTACTAGTTTTGAGTCTAAAAGCTATTTGCTTTTTGAACCTAAACAACTTTTAGAGTTTTTTTCAGCAAAAGAAAAATTAAGGGTAACTATGGTTTTGCTGTGACGGGTTGAGAGTTTGGGATGGGATTATATGATAGCTTACTTTATTACTCATTTTTTCCCTATTTTCATTATTACTTTTCTTGGGCTCAAAATATCTTTTTCTTATGGACAAAGTTTAATTATAATTTTGTATATAATATTTTCTTGTATTTGTTGCTAATTGTGAATATCATACTGTATTTACATGTGATTGATTTAATAAATTTAAATAAACTAAATGTTTTTTTAAAAAGTGACCCTGATTAAGCTTAGCTGCAAAGTACTTGACCACTCCTCATGCAAATACTTTAAGAAGCAATAACACATGTGTAACCCCTTGCTTAAAGTGGTCTAAGTGGCTGCCTAGATTATACTTGGATAGTTAGGCAAGAGGGGTGCACACTATTTATTGGTTGGGACCAGGCAAGGCCAAAGATATCCCTGGAAAGTTAAGCAAGTTCTACATAAGACTTCACACATACAATAATGGAGATCACACACCAGTTCTTTTGCTGAAACAAAACCTTTACTGTCCTTTAGCCGATGAGAGGACGGATTGTATACAGATATACTCCTTATCCTCCTCTTTCTCACACCTACTCACAGGTTGGAGGCAAAAACACATAGTAAAATCTATTTTAGGCATATTAGAAGCATGAAGCCAGTAAAAGAATCTGTTGGACCACAAGATGACCAAGGGGTAAAAGGAGCTCTCAGAGAAGATAAGGCCATAGCGGAGAGATGAAATGAACTCTTTGCTTCGGTTTTCAAAGAGGAAGATATGGGAGAGATACCAGTGCCAGGAATGGTATTCAATGCTGATGAGTCAGGCTTTTGCACTTAGGTGATCTTTGGAAAAACTTGCTTTCTTGACTGCTATCCTTCAGGTTGAGGCTTAAAATCTCAAGGTGAATCAATCACAAAGTTAACTACTTGTACCTAAAAACTCAATTTTCAAAAATGGATCTCAACACTTCGATCCTTCATTAGATATTTTCCCATGTACAGTGACTAAACATTTCTGTGTAATTCATAATTAGGGCTTCTGATTTTAGATATTAACACTAATAAAACACCTCCACCATATTGATTGGATAGACACCAGACCACCACCACCACTTCCCTACTACTATCATACTCCTCTCCTAGCTTGTATTGTCATCTGTCACTTAGGGCCCTGTTTACTAAGTTGTGCTAGAGGCACGCTAGTGTTTTTAGCGCAGCGTGCTAAAAATGCTAGCACAACTTAATAAACAGGGCTCTACGTTTTTGTGTCTTTTCTGCAAGGACATCTCCTAACTGACACAAACCTACACATTGATTCCACAAGAGAAAAAGGTTGAGTTTTTTCTAGCCTCAAAACAAAAAAAAAACTATTAGCTAGAAAATAAACATATTTATAACTTTAAAAACTAAGAACAGAAGCCCTATCCATAATGCAGCTATATTTAGCTGCTAAAAAAAATGGCATTTCAGGAAGCATGTTTGGATTGGTGAGTGAAAATATATACACATTTCAATTTCCATATAGACATGTTTCAATATGTAGTCTATACTGCTGGCTGACTGGCTGTACCTTGGAGTGAAATATACAGATGTCTTTATCTTGCATACATTCATAGCTGACATTCAAAAAAGAAAACCTGAATAATGTCACACTAAAAGTTAGCCATAAGCAGTACAGATACAAGTACCCATATGTCTTCCGGCTTTTTCCTCAACATTCTACAGCAGGCGATTCTTGTCGACATATATCTATTATAACAATGTCAATAAATGGTGAAAGTCCATCAATGCACTTACCTTTGCTTATCTAGAGGATGAGACTGAGCAATGGGCCCAGCTGTACCATGAATCTCTTGCTGTCGACGAACATATCTAGGTGGTTTTGCAACACTATGTATATAGGCCAGTTTAACTTGACGTCCTAGTTCAAAGATATGAAAATTATGGCTTCCCAATAAGAAAAAGATGCACTCATAACTTTTTTTTATTATTATTATTAAAGAAATAAAGTGTCTGAGAACTTTATAACAAGTGTTCATTCTTTCCAATTAATGAGAACCAAGACATTATTAGATTTGATTTCTGTGCACATGCCAAGTAGCTGATTAGGTCAATTTGTGCTTTGAATTGTAGTGCACTGGATAGGTGATGACACGATTTCCTGCTCAATATACTGGTTGTTGTTTTTCTTCATCACAGTTCTCATCTGTTTAAATAGGCCTCAGTAAAGAGTGCCCCCCTCCTCTATTTTTAGTCTGTTGGAAAAAGAAATTTAGCACAAATCTAGATCATGGGTTTTCAACCCAGTCTTCAGGGCACACCTAGCCAGTCGGGGTTTTCAGGATATCCTCATTGATGGGTATATCCTGAAAACCCCGACTGGCTGAGTGTGCCTCGACTGAGTTGAAAACCTCTGCCCTAGACTATTACTCAGATCAGTTTCTACAATACATAGCATTATAGCAAACAGATATTTTATAAATAAGAATTACACCTACTAAATTCATACCTTACATAAGACAAAAAAAATCCTGTTTTCACCACAAAAGGCCAGATTGATTTGATTTTTCAGGATATATATTTTTGGCTATTGACTAATTGTAAGCAGAATCCTACCTTTGTACTATCAAATTAAACCCAGAATTCTGCAATGCAGTTAACTTGATACAATCATATAACCATTTAAAAAGTGGCACACTGAACAAGATAGAAAGAAAGAAGAAACAAGATGACTTTTGTTTTAAAAACGGTATTTCACTAAATCAGTTTTATGATTTTGGCTTCCCAGTTTCTTCTTTGCATAGAACTCTAGAGTAGTGTTTTCAAGTTCAAGTCAAATACCCCTCTAAAGTCAAACAAATGTTAATGGAGTACCCACAAGCTCCAATCAGCAGAGATTTTGTAATGGACATTGCAAGAACTGACATATTCTAATCACAAAATAGAAAATAAAATTACTTTTTCTATCTTTTGTCTCTGTGTTGATCTGAGCTCTGGCTTCTGCTTTCCTCCGTCTTCTCTTATCTCTTGCCATTTTTTTCTCTTCCTTTTCCTTTCAGCTTTCTTTAATGTATTTTTGTGCCTCTCTGTCCACATATAATTTATTCTTACTATCCAGTCTTCAGCTTCCCTCTTTTTAATGCTTCTACCCAGGGGTGGACTGAGAGTGGTCTGGGCCCCCTGCCCGGCCGCTGTCTGACGTCTTCCCTACCGCCATTCTGCTGCCCCCCTACTGCTGCAGCTGACGCCCCCACTGTCCTAGTCCTAGCTGAAGGGCCCTGGTCTAGTGGCTTCTGTGGGGGGGAGCATACTCTTTGCTGCCCACTGTGCTGTCGCTATTACCCCACCGTCCAGCACCGCCGTGTTTTCAAAATGGCGGCAGAGACTTCCCGCAGTAGTCTCGCGGGTCTCGACAGTCTCGTAACAAACCTTCTCCAGACCAGCAGCAACAAAAGCACAACTGCAGTCTTCGTGCATGCGCTGTCTACTCTGCTGATCCCCCTGCCCTCTGTGATGCCAACTTCCTGTTCTAGGGCAGTGGACCAGCAGAACTGACAGCGTGTGCATGAAGACTGCAGCCCCAGGACTGTCTTAGGTTGTTTTGCTGCTGGTCTGGAGAAGCAGCAGCAGCAGCTGGGGTGGCAGCAGGAGGGAAGGTCCTCTACTGGGTGTTGCCTATCCCCTGCAGAGATCTCGCTTACCCCTTGGGGTACACATGCCACATGTTGAGAGTATCTGCTCTAGAGCTTTTAGAGAGCTCTCCTGCTTCCCACTGAGAATTTGACTCGCTAACAGTTTCTCAGCTACAGCACTCCTGTAAACTTTGGAACAGCATGCTCTTAACCTGGAAGGAAAAAGAATATAGAGACTGCAGAGTTTCCCTACAAACAGAAGTAAAATGTTTACCCCTTGGAGGGTAATTCTATAAAGGGTCACTGAGATTTAGGCAGCATTAATGCATCGTTTTGGATTATAAAGAAAAGTAGGCACTTACTCAGTGGCATACCTACCTTGGTTGCCACCCAGGGCATGGAGGAGCACCCTCTCCCCTCCCCCCCCCCGGGGTAGACCACTCCCTCCTCCAAGCAAAGGCGTGCACGGAGTAGTCGCGCAGTTGCTGATCTCCTGTCCCATCTGATGTCAACTTCCTGTTCTGGGGCAGGGGGCCAGAACAACAACAGTCACACGACGGCTCAGTGCACCCCCTTATGGGCTGCCCTCATTGCCCCGTCCTTGGTACTCCACTGCATCTACTTTTCTTTATAGAATATTAGCATAACGGGTCAAACACACATATTTTAGGCATATACTCATACCAGTTGGAGTAAATGTTCACGTACAGATTTCTATAGTTTGTGTATAACTGTATGCCCTACCCATACTCCACTTAGACCTGCCCATTTGTACACCCACCTTCAAAGTACACGTCATTATATTTAAAAACCATGTTATAGAACATGTAGTTGGATTATTGGAATGTTCACATGAACATATCAACATGTACATGCTGGTAATTCAATTCATTGGCACACAGTCTTAATGCTGAAGTATGAATGGCAATTCTATAAGCATACAAAAGGGCAAAACATTTTCATAGGAAATAGTTAATTGAATTTCACACTCATTGTGATGATAAAACCCTTACCTGTGTGCCTCCCTTTACGACTGGGTCCTGATATGTTGCTGATGTGGTAAACAAATATTGGTCAAATTTTCAACATCCCCAGTGTTTTCAGAAATGCTAGCAATGGCATACAGGAGGGGAAATATTAGTGAAAAGATGAAGAGCAGGATTTGAACACTTCTTTGGAGACCTTGGGACATCAAAAAGGTATGGGGCATATGATTCTACTGCTGAAAAAAAATATTTGAATGTCTCCATCTAATGGTTACAGAATTACTGCACACCATACCACACCACTACGTGGGAATCCACTTATATAGTATATACTATAAATTGTCCATGTCCATTGATGTATATAGGGAGAACTACACAGATGATGCGGTTACATCTAAATGCAGGATACATACTAAAAATGAAGTGGCCCCTTTGATGTCACATTGGCTTTTAAAGGCGCACACTATAGCTGATTTGAACTGGCATGTAATTGATCATACCTCACCTATGCCTATGGGAAGTGATCATGACCAGTACCTTGCTTATTGTGAACAGCGATGGATGCATGTTATTACAAACAGTGCACCCCGGTGCACTGAAACGGACTCTTTCTTTGATTGGTCTATCTCCCCCATAATGTTGATATTTTGGATTGGCTCATTCGTATGAAAGTTTGTACATAAACCTGGACGTCATTTCATGGGATAAATCACTAGTTCTGTTTTTAAAGAAAATTTAATGATTATTTTGTATTAACTTTTTTTTTTTTTTTTTTTTTAACAGTGATGGCAAAAGAAAGTGCAGCACTTGTGCTTTCTTTGTTTCATTATGATAAGTTATATATCGCTTCATTTTTCTATATAATTGAGTGACCAATGAAATATATACTAGGCTAGCCATAAGTTTGCATTTAGCTAAATTGACATTATAGCCCTGCATTTGAAGGTCACAAAAAATAACTATATTAAATGTATTTTTTTTTTTTGCATAGATTATACCCGACTGTTGGGAAGGTGTTATTGTGTTTGGTATATATTTTCTGCACCTAGCTTGGATGCGCCTATATGTAGTTAAATTCAATAAGGAGGGCACCAACGTGTTTAGTTCAAACTAGTGGACATATCTGTGGTTCCAATGCAAAGAGAAACTATCAAAGTGCAAGAAAGTGTAAACCAGTGGAAAACATTTATCACATACCAAAATTATGGAGGTGCTCTCATTGTAGACCTCATATTAGCTCAGTTTCAAAACTACATACCTTTAGGCTTTAAGGACTGTGCAGAACTAATATTTTTGGTTATAGTCTTCAGTTTTAGCTCTCTCTCATTGAAGACCCTCAAGAACATTTCACGCCAGGATTCATACTCCTGCAGCTGCTCATTCTTGAAATCTCTTTGGCAGTGCTTCCTCCACAAATGATCAGACTCACCAATAAAAGCCTGAATAGTAAGCAGAAAAAGAATGGTGGAACATGTCATTTTCTATTGAAAAAGTCTCAAGTAAAAATTCCTTCGTGGTGGGAAAGAAAAAGGGAAAGGGACAAGTTTCAATTTTTTGGTTTGTTTTATTTCCTTATCCAAAACACTTGCAATACTTAAGGTTCACCTACCCAACAAAAAGCGACTGCCCAAGCAGTAATTGCTTATGATTTAAAAGTCATCTTCTTTGCAATACTGTTTGCTAAACAGTTAGTGGGGTTTTGGCACACACCTATGCTATGGTACCACATGCTAAAATTGGCAGTACAGACAGTATTATTGTGGGGTGGTGACTATGTCGTCGTGGACAAGACCTTGAAATCTTCTGCTCAGTGTGTGGTGGCAGCCAAAGAAGCAAACAAAATGTTAGGAATTAGGAAGGGAGCAGAGAGGAAAACAAAATATTATAAAACCTCTGTATCACTTCATGGCGAGACTGCACCTTGAGTATTGTGTGCAATTCTGCTCGCTGCATCTCAAAAAGGTATAGTGAAACTGGAAAAGGTACAGAGAAGGGTAACCAAAATGATGAGAGTCCTTCTATCCCCTTAATATCAGGAAAGGCTAAAGGGGTTAATTTGTAGCTTCATACTTAATGTACTATCAATCACCATTCCCAATAACTTAGACTGTCACAAAAGCAAAACAATCTGATCCCACAAATACTGTATTATACCGAAAAGGGTGGTCCAAAGTTCCCAACCATAGAAACCTTGTCTTTTCTTTATTAATTTTAAGCCTACATTGCACAACCGATGATTCAATCAGATCCATACACCTTAAAATTTGCACATGTGGCATTCCGATTGTCTAAGACCGGACACAACACAAAAATATCATCCGCATTGTAAGCCCGCAGGGGTGCTCTCAGGTGTGCAGGGGTGCTCTCAGGTGTGCGGCGGTCCTCTAGTGGCTCCTGCCTGACCTCACCAGCCTTTTGCTTCAGTGAACAACCTTGAAGCTAGACTTCTCTGTGACTCCGGTGACTCAGGCCTCTATGTTTGGGCCTCTCCTTTCCCTCAGGGTGACCTCTCCATTAACCTCCAGTCCTGGACCTGCCTCTCCCGCTGTATCTCCTGGTAACCGACCCCCCTTACCAGTTCTTCTGGTGGGGCCCCCGGGTCACCCTTCTCTGGAAGATAGCACGGATTCCTCTGCTTTCAGAAATATGCAAATTAGCTGAGTAAATGTAAATTCAGTTTATTGGAACTATGCTTCAGTCTTGTGGGAACCTTGCTTTCCAACTATTATTCGTTTTCTGCAAATTCACTCCCTGAGCCCATTTACTATGGGACACCTGGGTCTCAGGGTATAACAGCCACCACCCCCCTGGATAGGACCTTCTTTACTCTCATTAACCTTACAGTCCTATCCTCCACCCCACAGCTGTTTGCTCATTTTAAACCGTTCACAGTTCCAACCTCAATATTTTTTGGACTTCTAACCCCAGGCTTTGCAGCCTGCTTCACTCAGTACCCAGGACATACAGGCCTCTCCCCTCCGAACACACAGTTCCTGCCCGTACCTGGGACACACAGTCCTTCCTCCTCAGCACCTGGGACACACAGTCCAGGCTTCAGGCCTCCAGGCTCCCATCTCCTCTCCCTCGGGCAAAACTCCCTCCTCTACTGAGAGGAAGCTATTTATGAGGTGTCCAATAAACCTCCCCACCTCTTGAGACCTCGCCCCTCTGGTTCCAGAAAGATCTGGGTCTAGAAGTCTCTTCTCACTCCCCCAGCTATCTCCCCGGAGCTCCTTCTACTGGCCCATGCAAGTCAATACTCAGCTGGATCACTGGAGCTCCCTCTAGTGACCAGAATGGGCATTTTCCTGGTTTTCAGTGGGAGAGCGCCCTCTGGCGGCCTCCTCAAGTAAGGGCAGACACTGTGTTTATCACAGCATATATAAAACCTGAAACTGAGCTTGCTCCAATATAGCCCCCAAAGATTGCAAAACCATATTGAATAAAATCGGTGAAAGGGGCAAACTCTGGAGGAACCCCACAGGGTGATACCCAAACTTCCGATACATCTTTCCTGCACCTGATTTAGTAGGGCCAATGAGATAGGAATCCCTGAAACAATTGCAAAACCACTACTACTACTACTATTTAGCATTTCTATAGCGCTACAAGGCGTATGCAGCGCTGCTACTACTACTATTTAGCATTTCTATAGCGCTACAAGGCGTACTACCACATACAGTCCAAACCTGCTCAGCAATTGTAACAGTTACTCACGGTCCACCAAATCAAATGTGCAAGAAAGATCAAACAATTAAAACTGCACATTTTCCTTGACTCAACCTAGTTTTACCACATACTAAAATTGCAGCTACCACTATTTCCATACTTTATCGCCTACAGAGTCCCAATTGGGAATAATGCAGAATTTCAAAGTGTTCAAGATAATCCTCCATTTGTCGCAGAACACAACCTTCCATTAAACACTTAATGCAGGCTTATCCAAGTACAGTTCTCGAGGTCTGCAAGCAGACCAGGTTTTTAGGATACTCTTAATAAAAGTGCAAGAGAGATATCTGCACACAATGAAAGTAGCGAGTATGCAATTCTGTCACATGTATATTCATTAGAGATATCCTGAAAACAGTCTGATTGAAGCCCTTAAGGACTGAACCTAGACAAGCCTAACCTAACTCATTTTAATAAATACATAGGTCCCTTAACCCATTAGTGCCCAATGTTCCCATAATAAGTGCCCATATGGGAACATTGGGCACTAATGGGTTAATGCAGTGAATATAAATTGCATGTCTTATTACTGAAAAGACATTTCCCTCTAAAGTCAATTTCTGAGAAACAGAGGTCAACAGAAGTTGGTGATGGCTTTGTTTTTACTCATTAAGGAAGGATGTGCCCAGAATATTTTTGTGTAAAACAAAAAGGGTTCACAATTTCCACAAAAAATACAACAACACAAAAGAAAGTGGAAAAGAAACCAACTTCAAGAGATCAGTCCAAACACCAGGGTAAGATGCTCCCAAATCAAACTTTTTTGGACCCATTTTTAGGTCATTTCTACACTTCACTTCCCCTTGCTAGTCTGCAGACATTTTTTTTCCAGTTTTTCACAGATTTAGCATATGTTAATTGACAGTGCATGATGTTAAATTTAATGCATATTAACAAAATGAATGCACATTCCTATTACTCATACTTTCAGCTTCCAAAAAAATAAAGGAAGAAAAGAAAAAGCTTACTGGATTGTAATCCTCTATTCGATTCAACTGTTCTGGTGTACAACGTTCCAACACTGGTTCCAGAATTTCAAAGGGCACACCTCCTACATCATATAATGCTATAGAACAACACAATTTTGAGTGTATAGTTTGAGACCAATAAATACAGCTGCTTTGACTATTGTTAAATTTGTAGAATGAATGAGTTCAATAAAGTGTACTGAATATGTGAAAATAAGAAATAGAGATTTTTCTAAGCACGTTACTATGGACATTTAAATAGCCTATTCTCTGTAATAATCACTTGGGCCATTATTAGAAACACTGGGTTTTCTGACGTGTAGGGTGGGCTATCAATGGAAGTACCATTTCTCTCCTCCAGCCCTCCTCCCTTCAATAACCCTTCCTGTCCTCCACCCTGCCCCCCCTGTAGTAACTGGTATTGCTCTCCTCCACCCTCCACCCCACCCTGACAATTGGATCTCTGTTCTTACCTCAGCTTGAGGTTATGGTGCTGAGCCACTGAGGGGCCTTGAGCAGCTCCACATGCTTAAGGCCTTGAGTATCTATGCATTCCCAAGGCCCCGCATCAGCCCAGTGTCAGAACCGTGAGAAAGGGTAAGAGATCCAGTCATCGTGGTAGGGGAGGTGGTGGAAGGAGGAAGAGAAGCTTGCCAGTTACTATAAATTCCAGGTGTGGGCTATTATTGGAGAAATCTAAATTTGTCTTTTAAAACAAAATTTAAAGGGTTTTTTGATGCTGAACTAGGAGGGAGGGCATTATTAGAAACAGTATGGTATACAAGTTACTTTAGTTCATTTATTGGTTTAGAGAACAAAACTTTCAGGACATTCTAGAAGTTCTGTGATACCATCTCAGGAAATCACAGCAAATCTAATAGAATCAAAACAACAATGAATGCAAAGGTTCTAAAATGACTTTTCTAAACATTGCCCCCCCACAAGATGATCTAGTCTTCATGCCCACCCCCCCCCCCCCCCCAATGATCTAGTCTCCTTTTAAACAACGCAACATTTTGTATTACTGTACATAGAATTCCCAATTCTTCAGCAAATATCTTTAGAACCTGACTTCATAGGCACTGTTTGACTGAATCTGCAGGAAAGACATAATCACATCGTTATAGTCAGACTGCTGGGTTAGGCTAGGTTGTTTGCATGCTGTAACTGGGGAAAATATTCTACCTTAGACATATATTTTAATAGTAAGTTAGAATTTAGTTGGTATGATCAAATTCTGAATGTGTATTACTCACTGTTTAACTATAAATAACAGAGTGGTCAGAGTATTAAGTGACCTAGGAACCTTTAGGATGGAAAAACATTTTAAGTCATTTAGAACTTGGGAGCAATTTATGACCCCAATATATTATGGATAATCTGATGGTCAAGAAGTGAAGAAAACTATCAAGGAGACAATAAACCTCAGAAAACTAACCTATGCTCCTGTAATAATAAATATTTTTATGTATTCCTTTGATCCTTTTGTGTTCAAGATGCCAAATTTCCTATATAAGGAACTGGCCTTTTTCTAGCATTTAGAGCATACCTTGTCTGCCACTAAGACTTGTATGTTCTCATAGCGATATATCAATAAACAATTGTTGAATTGAGCACAGGCTAGGGTTTTTTTTTTAATTTACAGTTCTACATAACCACCATAACTAGTTGAAAAAAAAAGTTGTAGATAATACTCACAGTCAATGTTGTTTTGTAGAACCCGGATGCACTGTTCATACAATGTTATCATCTTTGAAAGATAGATTGGTTTGGACCCAGAGAAAACTTGCATTTTTGAGTTAAGTCTCCGTCCCGTAAACTCACTGATATCATTACTTTGCTGGGGTACTGCTTCTGTTACAGGAACTAGAAATTAAGATTTAAAAAAAAAAATAGTTTCACACTGGTTGTACAACTAACCATTAACCTAAAAAGACTCAGGAGCATGTTTACTGAAGTGCTTTAGTCGCTTACAGTGGTTTTTAGCACACAGTAACCGTTAGCATGGGATCTCACTAATAGCTACCATGACGTTAAAAACAACTGCGTGGTAAAGAATCCTGTGTGAAATGTGGGTGGGTTGGGATGGGATGTGGGTAGAGACTGGGTGCGGCCAGCAATGATAGTATGTAAGGAGAGACAGACAGTCAAAAACCTGGGTTGTGTTACTGGTCCCAACCTTTTGAGCAGGGACCGTCTTTTCTTCATGTTCAATTGTGAAGCGCTGCGTACGACTGGTAGCGCTATAAAAATGATTTGTAGTAGTAGTATATTAGAAATATTTAGGAAACTGTGAATCTTGATTGTCTGCCTTGAAGTTTTATTGTTCTGTAGCTTGCTGAAAACTTGATTTTTTTTTTTTGTTTCATTTTCACAGTTTTTCCCCTTGGAAGATACATGTATTCTCACTCTCCCTAACGAAGCCCCTTAACATTGTACAGTGTTGAAAGACTCAAGGATCAAGCTGAAGAATTTGCTGGTGCAGAATATTGAGTTGCAAGTTAAGGGAAGTTGTAATATATATTATTAACCCTAGGCATGCAAATATAATATACAAACAATTTTTGACACTGAGGGTTTTGGGGATAAATGAGGATTACAACTTAAAAAAAAAAAAAATAGAGAGTGTTTGATGCCAGATTATGAGCTCACCTCTTTTTCCTTCTTGAATGGAGGATAAGAGTAACTTGGTGTTCAGGGGTTGTTTATTGCTTATTATTTTCTCTCAATACCATGCACCCCTTTCTAAGTTTTATTTTTCTATATATTCCCATTATTGTTTCTAGTTTGCCTCTTTTTCAGCTTACTACTCCTCTAATCCATATGCTCTTTCTTATGCTATGTCTGAGTTTACTGTTCTTTTGACAAAATCCATTGGACAGGATCTATAAGGGACACTATTAAATCGGTCAATTTGTGGATTTGCTGCAGCACATGATCTGCATATATAAGAACAAACAGAAGGTGGTGTCATGCTGGGTCTGAACAAGTGTCCCATCAAGCTTAGCATCCTGTCTGAGAATGGCCAATCCAGATCACAAGTACCCAACAGGATCCCAAGAAGTAAGAACATAAGTATTGCCATACTGAGACAGACTGAAGGTCGATCAAGCCCAGTATGCCATTTCCAACGGTGGCCAATCCATGTTACAAGTACCTGGCAAGATCCCAAAAGAATAAAACATATTTTATGCTGCATATCAGAGAAAAAAGCAGTAGATTTTCCCAAGTATATCTTAACCCATTAGTGCCCAATGTTACTACTACTACTACTACTATTAAATATTTCTATAGACTTACGCAGCGCTGTACAAATTAACATGAAAAGACAGTCCCTGCTCAACAGAGCTTACAATCTAAATTGGACAGATGAACAGACAGCTAGGGGTGGGGAAATTGCAGTGGTAGGGGTGATAAGTGAGGGTGTTGAGTAAGAGAGTCATGGTTAGGAGTCGAAAGCAGTAGCAAAGAGGTGGGCTTCAAGCCTAGACTTGAAGACAGCCAGAGACTGAGCCTGACGTACTGGCTCAGGGAGTCTATTCCAAGCATAGGGAGCAGCGAGATAGAAGGAACGGAGCCGGGAGTTAGCAGTGGGGGAGAAGGGGGACAACAGGAGACATTTACCCAGCAAACGGAGTTCACGGGGAGGAGTGTAGGGAGAGATGAGAGCGGAAAGGTACTGAGGAGCTGTGGAATGGATGCACTTGTAGGTCAAAAGGAGAAGTTTGAACCGTATGCGGAAGCGGATAGGGAGCCAGTGAAGCGACTTGAGGAGAGGGCTAACGTGAGTATAGCGACTCTGGCGGAATATAAGACGCACAGCAGAGTTTTGGACAGATTGAAGAGGAGATAGATGGCTGAGCGGGAGACCAGCGAGAAGCAAATTGCAGTAGTCTAGGCGAGAGGTGATAAGGGTGTGGGTAAGGGTTTTGGTAGCGTCCTCGGAGAGGAAAGGGCGAATTTTGTTAATATTATAGAGAAAATGTTCCCATAATAAGCCATATGGGAACAAATTGATTTGTTAACATTGGGCACTAATGGATTAATAATGGCTTATGGAGTAGTTCCATTCCTTATTGCTTATATCCAGAGAAACTGTGGACTTCTCAAACTACATGGCTAAAAATTGTTTATAGACCTTTTCTCCAAGAACGTGTCTAAATCCTGAATAATCTCATTTATGCTAACTGCTTTGACCATATATTCTGACAAATATCACAGCTTAATTGTACAGTGCAAGAAAAATTACCTCTGACTTGTTTTAAAATGTGCTAATACTTATATGGAGTGTCTACTTGTCTTAGTACTATATGAAAGAGTAAAAAAATTTACATTATTACATTTTCTACTCCACTTGTGATTTTATATCCTCTCAGCTATTTCCTTTTCAAGCTGAAGAATCCTAGCTTCTTTAACTTAGCTCCCAAAAGGGCTTTGCTTTTTTTTCCATGGACAGCAGAATAGTAATCGATAGGCTTAGCTTAAAACCCTATCTCAGAAACCCACCGAGGGTCATGTCATGGAACACTGTTTCCTAACTCAGCCTTGGAAACACACCTATCTACTCAGGTTTTCTAAATAACCCAAATGAATATGCAGGGGATACAATAGAGACCTGGTGTATATAAACCTAATGCATATTCATTAGAGATGTCTTTCAACCAGGCTGGTTTGGGAGCTGTTACCATAAAGCATTAGCAAGATGACATTATGTAGGATGAAAAAATAAAAATAAGAAGAGCCACACCTAGAGTTGGAAATGGAAGCAGGTTCGAAGATGGTTCATAACAGACAGATGCCCTGTCTTGCATATCAAACACAATGAAAACCTAGACTTCTTTGCACTGGTAGATGTAGATTGGTTTAAAGTAACCCCCCTGAGGCAGAAAAACACCTACTGTACCTAATATAACTTGCCTTGAACTACTAGAAAGGCATGAGCTAAAGCCAATTCCAGGTCCACATCCTAAGTGGTGGGATTATTTTAGATCACCCTCTGGAAAGTGAATCTCACAGAACTCCAGTGTAAGCCTCTTTCAGCTCAATTTTTATTCAAGTAGAGATTGTCTGAAAGGTGGATTCTTGCATAACTTCCATGCTATGGACCTCTTACAGAGCCACGCTGCGGCAAATGAGAGGAAGCCCATTCAATTCCTATGGGCATCCTCTCATTTGCTACGTGGGGATTGCTAGCATGGCTTTGTAAAAGAAACCATATGTGCAGTAATATTGCTACAGAAAGTGAGACATTCTGTACAAATATTTGATCGCCTGCCTGCTGTCCACTTAGCACATCACAGAATCTGGAGGTGGCTATTTTTCCCTCCATCTTCATCTCAGTGTTGATGTCCCATTGTGATATTCCTAATGATACTTTGATTATCTCGCATAACTTGTACAATGTAACCCATAACCAATTTGTAACAACTGTATTCTCATTATTCATATCTTATTGTAAGCCACACTGAGCCCGCAAAGAGGTGGGAAAATGTGGGATACAAATGCAAACAATAAATAAATAAATAAAATCTAATGTATCCAATACGAATACATTTATTCACAGTGTACCCTCATCTTCCCCCTCCCCCACAATTCCTTGCCTTAAAATAAAGGCGGGGAAAAAATAAAGCCATGTCACCTTTCAGAACTAACATATTACACTAATCCTATATTTATTTGGATTTTGCTCACACCTTTTTCAGTAGTAGCTCAAGGTGAGTTACATTCAGGTACACTGGATATTTCTCTGTCCCAGGAGGGCTCACAATCTAAGTTTGTACCTGAGGCAATGGAGGATTAAGTGACTTGCCCAAGATCACAAGGAGCAGCAGTGGGATTTGAACTGGCCACCTCTGGAATTCAAGACCAGTGCTCTAACCACTAGGCCACTCCTCCACTCCAGTATATTAATACTCAGTATCTGGCTATGAACACATTTCCTGGAATGTGTTCAGAAAGCAGAAAGTGCTTGCAGCCTAAAGCAGTCAATTTGACTAGACCATGCAGGAAAGGAGAGGCATGCGTGTCCTGAGACAACCTCTGCTGCCAGGACAATATACAGTAGTTCAGATGGAAGCAGCACATTTAGAGCTACAGGGACAGGTTGTGGATAGTCTAAGTGGAAAACAGTTTGCCTACAAAAGCTTTGAGGGTGTCTGCTATGAAACTGAACCATAACGTACATATTTTCTTACCTTTATCATCTGTAAAATAGGGAGGAGAAGACATAACAGCAAATTCTGGCAGAAATTTGGGTAGTGGAACACTAAGCAAATCTTTTAGCGATTCCATCTTGGCCTACAGTTACAAGAATAGAAATAAAAAGAATATGTCCCAAACATTTAGCAAATACGCAAATATAAAAGGCAGTGAGTACAACTCACACATTACTCCTGGTCTACACACCAGGCCATTATAGTATTGACTTGTGTATTGAAATCACATCATTGCTAGCTATTTTTGGACTCTGGATTCTCCAAAAAGTCTACAGAGCGTATAGATGCTTGAGCACCTGATGAGTAGTGTTGGCCAAGTAGATAATAACACAGATACCTGATTAAAGCCATCAAAAAAAAAAGCCAGGGTGTGCATTTTGCCTATAATTACACAATAAGGACCAGATTTCTATTTTTTTTAGTTTCAACAATTTTTTTATTGATGATACGACAAGTTAAACAACCAACAAGCTCCATGTACCGAGCAATGAAACCAGAACAATCACGTAAGAGCAAAGTAACATTCTCTTCATCAATATTTTATATTTCTTCTTCCCCCAACCCAATCCCCACCCCTAAGTTTCACCTTTTTTTTTTTTTTATTGATAACAGCTATATATAACCCATTTGAACAACTTGGATATTGATGAACACAGATCAAAAAAGAAAGACCAACAGTGTCTAACAATCCCCTTCCCTCATTGTATTCCCCGGTAATCTATTCAGAACTTGGCTGCGAGCTCTACTGGATATGCTGTTAAGGTAAGGTTGCCATTATTCCCAAGAATTTCCTCTGTCTTTTTGGTGACAATCTCGCCCCTCTAGACTCCCAAAGCATAAGCTGGTGTAGCATATTCCTCCAGCACCAATAAGAGGGAGGTATGTCTGATACCCATCCGTTTAGTATACATTTTTCCCCAATATACAGGCTTTATTTGTCAGCAGCTGGGCTTCCTTGGTTCCCCCTCCCTCTTGTCCCTCTACATTAAACATCATGCGTTCAAATGTGACCCGTGTCCTATGCCCCAGGACCCCTCTAAGAAAGTTCTCCACTTTCTGCCAGAATGATTTAACATATCTGCAGAGCCAGATGCAGTGTGTAAATGAGGCTCGTGGCTGCTTACATTTTAGGCAGTTATCTTCCTCCACTACTCCTGCATGAAAGGCTCTCCTCTGGGAAAAATATGCTCTATGTACCGTTCTGAATTGACATTCTTGAAGTTCTGCACTATATACTATTTTAGGAACCCCCATCAATGACCGTCGACCAGATTTCTATTTATGGCCATGAAAAATTGAACCACTTCGGTGTAATCTATAAACCACACCTAGATTTAGATGTGGTTTATAGAATACTAGTAAAAAAGGCCCGTTTCTGACACAAATGAAACGGGCGCTAGCAAGGGTTTCCTCGGAGTGTGTATGTTTGGGAGAGTGTATGTGAGAGTGACTGTGTGAGAAACAGAGTGAAAGTGTGAGTGTGAGAGAGAGAGTGAGTCTGGGTGTGAGTGTGTTTGTGAGAGAGTGTGTGTGTGAGAATGAGAGTGTGTGCAAGTGTGTATGTGAGACACAGTGTGAGAGAGAGTGTGTGTGTGTGTGTGTGTGTGTGTGTGTGTGTGTGAGAGAGAGATTGTGTGTGAGACACAGATTCTCTGTGAGAGTGAGTGTATGAGACCAAGCGAGTGTGTGAGTGACTGTGTGGCACATAGAGAGTGAATGTGATACAGTGTGAGACAGAGTGTGTGAGAGTGAGAGTCAGAAAGACATTGTATATGAGAGAGAGAGTGTGAGCCCTGCCCTCCCAATCCATGGCCATCTGTCCCCTGCCCCCTCCATTCATCCCTATCCAGCAATTCCACTCTCTCCCTGAGCCCTGCCCTGCAATCCATACCTATCCATGCCCATCTGTCCCCTCCATTCATCCCTATCCATGCCCATCTGTCCCCTCCATTCATCCCTATCCAGCAATTCCACTCTCTCCCTGAGCCCTGCCCTGCAATCCATACCTATCCATGCCCATCTGTCCCCTCCATTCATCCCTATCCAGCAATTCCCCTCTGTCCCTGAGCCCTGCCCTCCCAATCCATGCTCCTCTGTCACCTGCCCCCTCCATTCATCCCTATCCAGCAATTCCCCTCTCTCCCTGAGGCCTGCCCTGCAATCCATATCCATCCATGCCCATCTGTCCCCTCCATTCATCCCTTTCCAGCAATTCCCCTCTCTCCCTGAGCCCTGCCCTCCCAATCCATGCCCATCCATGCTCCTCTGTCCCCTGCCCCCTCCATTCATCCCTATCCAGCAAATCCCCTCTCTCCCTGAGCCCTGCCCTCCCAATCCACGCCCATCCATGCTCCTCTGTCCCCTGCCCCCTCCATTCATCCTTTTCCAGCAATTCCCCTCTCTCCCTTCCATGACCCCCCCTCGCATCCATGCTCCTCTCTCTCCCATGTCCCAGCCTGGCCCGCCCTCTTCTCACCCCCCCCCCTTTGCATCCATGCCCCCCCCCCTTCGCATCCATGCTGTCGTTTCTCCCCTGCCCTCCCGCTCCCATTGTTCAACTTTACTGCCCACCCTCTTCTCTCCCCCCAACATCCCTTTTCTTTTTCTTTTTAAATTTACCTCCGTGGCAGTTCTGGCAGCGCAGCGTCAGGGAAGGAGGCGGCGCTCCCGACGTCTAGCCTTCTCTTCGCTGTGTTCAGCCTTCTTCTGACGTCATCCTTGACGTCAGAAGAAGGCGGAACACAGCGAAGGGAAGGCTAGAGACGTCGGAAGCGCCGCCTCCTTCCCTGATGCTGCGCTGCCGGAACCGCCACCACGGAGGTAAATCTAATATAATAAAATGCACCGTGCGTGGGTGCGATCCGTTTGTTTTTTTTTCCGCCCTCGACGTCATGACGTTTCACGCGAGGGCGGGGCAGGCTGGCTTCACACCATAAATCCACGAACCCTACAGGGAGTGTTTGAGTGACTTCAAAACGTTGTCTTCAGAACTTTCACGGTGCGTTTTATTATATTAGATGACTAATAACCATGCCAGCGCTTAACTCTAGGCACATCCATTTATGCCAAGAAAAACTTGATGTAAATATCAGCACCTAAGTTAGGCATTGTACTGCTATGGATTTACAGCCTGTCTCACTGACACAGACTACTCAATAATTACTGTGGATTCTTTTGGATTCGTATTAGGTAAATGAGACCTTTATTAGAGGTTCTAAAATTTACAATGATTAAGATATTTATTTATTACATTTGTATATACAATGATTAAATCATCTAACTAAAAGAAAGCTATAAGACATATACATATTATACATACAACATCACTGGTCGGGAATTTCAGGCCCTTATCTCATCAGCTGGGAGGCCCAATGCAGCGAAAGCCCGAAGTCTCCTTATGACCAGGAACAAGTCGTTTCTGCATGATGCGTCCACCCACAGATGAGCCTCAAAGCTCTGCTGCAACAAGCCCCCCTTTTTATTAAGCTAAAGCTTATTTTCAGAGCCAATGAAAATTACAGAATGCTTGAGAATAGGTAAACAAGCCATACTGTGGGAATGTGGTCACATGTTTCTAAGTCCAGGTGGCCAGTCTGAACTTTGAAAACAAGCGCCATCCTCCTCTTCACATACCAAATTAATTAGCGCTGTGCCTTATCTTCTGCATTCCAACTTATTTTCACACAAAGTTTAACAATCATTTTAAATGGAATTAGTTCTAATCAACAATACAGACCCCAAGTGCACTTGTCAGTCAAGGCAGATAGAGTTAGGCATGGAGCAGGTGTATTCTATAACCCTGTGTGTAGATTTTTAGAATGTCCATGAAGCACCCATTCCACACCCCCTTTTTGGCAGCACGCATTTAGTATTTATGCATACCACTGTACAGAATATGCTTAACAAGTAGTGTGTATAAATTCTAATTAATGCCAATTAGTGCTGATAATTAACATCCAATTATCGGTGCTGATTAGCTTAACCAATTAGGTTATGCACATTGTTATGGAATATACTTCCAATTTCTGCGTGGAAATCTCAGCACATATATATAAAATCTGGGGGTAAGGGAGTAATTTTATAAAGCTTTCTCCAAATGTTAAGCATGTATTACATGACGAAAGTGACTCTTAATATTGCGGTAAAAGTATATGCATGTACGTTTTAAGTGCACACTGTGTTTGTGTGTGTAGACAGACAGACAGACAGACACACACACACACACACACATAACCCTTCTTCAGAGCAGGTGGACATTTGTGCAGGATACCTGTGGGTTCATTGGAAGAACATATTTTATAAATGACACATTTGTACCTACCTTGCCTTTACAAACGTGCCTACCAGAAAATTCTCACACAAAGTTACACCAGAAAAATTATGCTGATGGAAAGCTGCATGTGTTGTCAACACTGTTTCAATTCTGCCTCTGAGAACTCTCTCAGGTATTTGAAGGGCTATTCTATAACTGGGTATCCAAATTTATACGCCCTCTTGCATAGAAGCCAACTTTTCAAAATGATTGGGGGTGCTGAAAATCTTTTTTTTTTTTTTTTTTAAACAGGTGGTGCACTCCCCCCTCCCCCTCTCCCCCTTCATTCATATCCAGCAATTCTCCTCTCTCCCCTCTCATCCATATCCAGTGAATTCTCCTCTCTCCCCTGCCCTCCCTCTATCCATGTCCAACAAGTCTCATCTCTCCCCTCCCCCCATGTCCAGTAACTTGCCCCAACCACCACCTGCCCCATTTCATCCCCCCTTCTCTGAGTTCCAGGCCCCCCCTCTCCTCCGAATGCCAGGCCCCCCCCCCTCCTCCGAGTGGCAGTCCCAACCCCAGCCTGACCTCTTCTCCCACAACAGTCCTCCGTCCTTGCCTTCCTGCCGCCCAGAATTTAAAACTCATCTTACCTCGGTCCCGGCAGTGAAAGGCGAGCAGGCTTGGCTTCAGCCTTCCCTTCTCTCTCAGCTCTAGTCCCGCTCTCGCAGAAACAGGAAATGAGGGTGGGACCAGAGCTTTGCATGCCTATACTTAATCCATCTGAGAAAGGAGGAGACTTTTACAAGTGGAAAAGGTGAAATGTACAAGAGGTAGCCAAGTGGAAATTAGAGCAGCTTGGAAAGGGTATGTTTTACTGCTTCTTCCCTTCCTACCCCCTAGGCCACATGTGTTGCCATTGCCTGCTTTAGGGTGGGAGGGATCCCCAGAACAGGAAAAAAAAATAACCCATAAATATGGCCCAGGGGAGTTTTCATTCTTGTCTTAACCCACATACACACATCACCAAACCCCTCTACATTAATCCACCCTAATGACCCCAACTTACTTCAGAGATGATTAGCATTCATTTTAGCAACTAAATGTAAATATTGAGCATTAATACATCTCATTTGCTTCCACGGGAAGACAAAAATATTTACTGCGCTAATGAAAATAAATTAATCTGTGCTAAAAATAAACTCTACTGAATGTTACTGTGGTCTTAAATGTGGATGACGGCTGCCTATTTTTATATTTTAACATGTCCTGTACCACCTCCAACTTTTTCAGCAAAAGGCTGCAAGAATATTTTAGCGTGTTACAGCAATAATTTATACTTAAACTATGTGCTTATCTTCTGAAACTGTGACTTCATATCCACTTAGGACCAAATTGTATACATAGCGCTGAAAAATTGGCATTGAAAAAAAAGCACGCTAAGCGCTATTCATTAAGAGGTGCTGAAAGTTAGCCACCATCTATAAAATAGCACTTAGTACCAGGATTGGCACCTAACTTTAGACACTAGGATTTGCACCAAGTAAACCCTCGTGTAAAGTCTCATGCTTAAATGTGATATGTATCCACCTTATTCTATAACAACTCACATAGGGTTTGTTTGTTTTTTTTTTTACTAAGCTGCAGTACCCATTTTTAGCTCATGGTAGAAATCAGCTGGTGGTAAATGCTGAGATGCCCATGGACTGATTTCTACCGTGAACTAAAAACGCTACCACAGCTTAGTGAAAGACCCCTATAAATTGTAGGATCTACCCATGATCCTCCCATGGCTGTGCCCCTTTTTTGGAGCCACATGTAAAATTTACACACAGATCCCCACGACTAAAAATGCACATGAAAACTTTAATGCCAATTAGCGCTAATTGGCATATTATTCAATTAAATTGCACCTGCAAATTGGGTAAAGGAGTTTGATTTATATCTATAAAGTTAGTTTGAAGGTGTCCCTTTAAACTGATGGAAAAAAAAATTCCAACCCATACAAAGAATATGTATCTCACAAATGGAACCTCAAACCTCCTAACAAGGAACAATACTAAAGTATTCACAACACCTTGTATAAACAAGAGTAGGTTAATATCATAGGTTCCTCCCGGGGGGCTCCTTTTAGGTAGTCTTCTTTTGGGCTGTGGTTAGTTCGGGTTAGTTTGGTTTTTGGTGTCCATTTAATTGTTATTCATAAGAGGGAAAGAGTTTTTCATCCCATTCATTTTTCTCATATAGTATGAGTTTTTGCGCCTGGGTTTTTTTCTCTTTTTCCTTCTTAATAGGAACCTATGATATTAACCTACTCCTGTTTATACAAGGTGTTGTGAATACTTTAGTATTGTTCCTTGTTAGGAGGTTTGAGGTTCCATTTGTGAGATACATATTCTTTGTATGGGTTGGAAATTTTTTTCCATCAGTTTAAAGGGACACCTCCAAACTAACTTTATACATATAAATCAAACTCCTTTTATCAGGTTGGAATATTTTCTTTAGAGTTTGAATTCTCCTGTAGTTGTTAGAGCATATCTGCAAATTGGGTGCATTTCTAAACTTGCATGTGCAATTTTAAGCTCCATTTATAGAATTTGGGAGTAAATGTCTCTAATACTTCAAAATCGTGCTAATTAGATAATACATTTTGCTAAAATTCTGAGGTAGGCACCTTGCAAGGTCAGACAGGTTATACTTAGTCAACAGGCTGCATATTTTCCGTCCTTCCTGTAAAAAGAACTCCAAGTTTTTTATTTTGTTTGTTTACCTGACACCTTTTTAGGGATATATATCCAAAAAGGGCTTGGATATCTCTCTCCCTGATTGAAAGAGTAAGATTCAAGTTTTCTATTGCTCTCAGACAGGTATTTGGAACCAGTGGGGAATTTTCCGCTGAGAGGGAAAAAACTATGAAAGAAAGCATCATGATTTCCAGTAGAAGCAATTCCTGTTTTAGTTGGATTGCTTCCCACAATAAAGAAACAGAAATACGACGGCCGATAAGGGCCATATGGCCCATCCAGTCTGCCCATCCTCAGTAACCACTATAGAACCTGTTCTCTTTTTGGTGGAAAAGGTGTTTTGTTTTGTTTTTTCTAGCTATTCCAACTAGTAAAGATAACAAAATCTTAGAGACTCATGTTAGCGTGATCAGCCTATTCAATGAAAACAGAAATTTATTCAAGATTTCGAAACTGCTTACCTTTTTTGTGGAAGTCTCAACTTCATCATCTTTGCTTATTTGTCTTTTCTCAGTTGTTACAGCAGGCGTATCTTCACAGGGTAAGGAGACATTTTGTTTGTAGATCCTCAGTTTCTGGGACTGTCCATCAGGATTTATTTTCTTTTTTTTTTTACTTGAAACTTGATCATAGTTAAGATAAGACTCAAAGGACATTGTAGGGGGTTCAAATTCATCTTCATGTAACTCTTTTGCGTTTTTTGTATTATGACCCCACTGAAAATTTTCTAAAGGTTCCAAGGTTTTCGGTCTTGAATGGTCTGTATCAGCTTCCTTTTCCTCTTGGATTGAAGAGTCTTTCTTGGCAGTATTAGAACATGTTCTTTCTAGTGGTTTTGCTTTTCTGCTATTGTCTTTACAGTCCTTACTTAAATGTATTTGATTATTTTGAGGTGGCTTTTTGATATTGCTGTCTTCTTTACTATGAAGTGCTGCTCCAGGTTCTTTAATGGCATGTCTATCTCGTCTAAGACTATCCTCATTTTTATGCTCCTGAACTCTGGAAAGTTTTTTGTAGTCTTTTAATGGCATTTCAGATGCTTGTGCCATTTTATTGGAGAGATTCTTCTGCTTAGAACTGGATGCATTGATCATCTCATCAAATGAAAGCTCTTTCCTTCTTTCCAGGTTAGGTTTCTTTCTTTGCCCACTGAAAAGGCAAACATTAAAATTCAACATATGTGAGCAGTATAGCAATGTTATTAATGAACTAATAATGAAGTCTGAATACATTAAAGAACTAGTGAATACCTACAATAGTTGATGCAATGCTTCAGTGTATGGTAATTTCCATATTAAACAGCTACCATGCAAAGGAATTGCATGGGCAGGAACTGCCTTACAGATAATGTGGTGGTGCAATTACCACCACCTCAAAATATGTAGCAAATTGTGTCACATTTTGTCATATATTTACACACAGTAATGAAATTGACTACATGGCAAAATGCTGGGGACGCAATGTCCAACAGGTAAAGCATTTCATAATGACCACACTAACATTTAGAGTGGAGGAACAGCCTAATGGTTGGTATAGCAACCTGAGAACCTGGGGAATTGGGTTTGATTCCCACTGTAGCTCCTTGTGACTCTGGGCAAGTTACTTAATCCTCTGTTACCCCAGGTACAAAATAACTACCGGTATATGATATGTGAACCGCTTTGATTGTAACCATAGAAAAGCAGTATATCAAATCCCATCCCCTTTCTCTTTCCTTTCCCTAGTACTGCATTGGTAACTGCAAAACCTCAGCCCAGTTTGAGGCCCTAAGGGACCCTTTCACAAAGCTGTGGGAGGGCAAATGCACGAGTAGCGCATACCAAATTGGTACTACCGCCAGGGTAGTGCGTGCACCCAGCGGTAATTCCATGTTCGGCGTGCGCCAAATCCCGTGGTAGAAGCTTTTTTCTATTTTCTACTACAGGGGGTGTTCCCGGTGGTAATCGGCAGCGTGGCCATGTTGGTGCATGCTGCATGGTTACTGTGTGGGTAGCGCATGAGCCCTTACCGCTAAGTCAATGGCTGGCGGTAAAGGCTCAGGCGGTAAAAAAAAGCACATGCTAGTTTTTATTTTTGTGCGTGCCCATTTCCCAGCCCATTAAAAAAGGGCCTTTTCCCAACCATGGTAAAAAGTGGCCCCGCGTGGGCCCAAAAGATGCACCCACACTACTGCAGGTCACTTTTTACCATGGCCTTTTAAAAAGGACCCCTAAATGAATTATTTGCTTCTACTGAGATTGATATTCACTCAAAACATCAAAAAAGGAGCAATTTCCTGTAGTTGTTTGGTTATGACAAAAAGAGTAACAAAATCACCAAGACTGGATGGTATTTCATCTCCAAATTCCAAAAGACTTTAAACCTGAAATTGCTAACCTTATCACATAAAAACAGCTTTGCTACTTGAGGACTGGAAAATGGTTAATATGACAGATTTTTACTAAAGTATTCTCTCTCAAAAACGGATATAGCAGAGCTTGAAAAAGGTGCAGAAAAGCAATAAAAATGATTAAAGGGAAGAACACCTCCCTTATGAAGAAAGGCTAAACAGGTTAGGGCTCTTCAGCTTGAAGTCCATCTGAATTCAAGAAAGCATAGGACAGCACAGAGGATCTCCAAGGGAGAGGAAGGGATAGAGATGAATAGATGGGCAGACTGGATAGTTCATTATCTGACACCATTTTCTGTGTTTCTAGATATGAACCTATCCAATATTGTATGAAGACAGGAACCAACTAAGCAATTTGTAAAAAGATAATGGTAAAATAGTTCAATCGAAGGGAGGAATACCATCAATGGAGTACCTCAAGGGACAGTCTCTGGGTAAGTTCCTATTTGTTTTTTAATAAAGTGATAACACATGTAGGCACCCTTTTACTAAGCTGTATACAACAGCTAATGTAGGTTTTACCATGCAGCAGCCATTAGCATCAACTTCATAATAGTTACTTCATATTAAAACAGCCAGCCTAGTAAAAGACCCATGCTAGCTCCTTGGTGTGGGTAGGGATGGGTCTTAGGCAATAAAGAGGTTGCAACAGGACATGGCCAGCTATGACAGATATTGTGCTGGTCAGTGCTGTGTGCTAGCTGCAATGACTGCCAATAACCAAAGAAATGGAGTTATAAACAGCTGCACTAGTGGCAGTCCAGTAACGTAGCTTCTGCCCACAGTTAAAATAAAAGAGCTGAGGTGGCAGTTGCCCCTCTTCTGATTCCTCCAGCACCTCCTTCACTTCCGAAAGCCCTGGCACTTGAGTATCCACCCCTCATTCAATTTCTACAAGCATAGCCTGACTCTTCCGTCCCACACCCCTGGGACTTACCGGGGGGCTTCCTGATAATCTAGCAGCACAGGAAACAAGTGGTCCCCCTCTACTCCCACCGTACAGGGCTTGGGTTTCAAAATGGCTGCCCTGACCCCCTAGTTGTAGTCTTGTGGTACTAACACTGGACTCATCCTTCCATTAATAAAGACAATTGTTCATTACATGGAACATAGCAAGATTGCAACTAGGGGTCAACATGGCCATTTTGAAACACACAACCATATGATTGTGAGCAGAGGGGACCACGCTTGCCTCATGCCACTAGAAAAGGTGAGTCCTAGTGGATTCTGGGGGCTGTGCTCCTAGGGGAGAAAGAACAACCATTGCATCTCTTACCTTTTTTGAACTTTGGGCATTAGGGTCTATATTCCATATCAGGGTAGGTAGTGCAGGTGCGTTTGCACTATCTGCTGGTCCTTGCCCTAAGTGTCTGCCCTGTACATTAAATGCAGGGTAGATGCTGCACTTACCTCACAGGCTTTGTGTTTACCACACTTTAACTTTAGTAAAAGGGCCTCAAAGCATACAAATGGGTTGAACAAAAGTAGAAAAAAAGAAGGAATATTAAAAAAAAAAAATCTCTGTCTTAGCACCTGGGATAAAAAGTCAAGGAAGTAGTAGACAAACAGGCTCATTTTCAAAGCACTTAGCCTCCCAAAGTTCCATAGAAACCTATGGAACTTAGCCTCCCAAAGTGCTTTGAAAATATGCCTCAAAAGGGGAAATTCAACAAATGGCACCCTAAAGTTAGGTGCTCGGATGATCCGCTCAGCAAACAATTTTTACAGAATACTAGCTTAGCACATATTTTGCACCTAACTTTGGGCATGAGCGTTTACGCCTGCCAAAGGCTGGTATAAATGCTTGCACTCAATGGCAGATGTGCACGCAAATGCAGGTATTTTATAACAGCACGCCTAATTTCTGGGCACTATGAAATTTAGGCGCACGTTATACTGTAGAATAGGGCATAGGGCAGGTCTGCGGATCAACTCCTAATTACTTAACGCCAATAATTGATTGTTATTGCCTAATTAGCTACTTAGTTTGTATGCAAATCTGATCTCCACCCAAAATTGTGCACTCAGCTTTGGGTGACCTATACAGAATCTGGGGGAAGTGCTGATATGGAGCAAAACAGGAGTGACTTTGAGGTAATCATATCCAATGATCTTAGGATAGCAAAACAGTTCAACAAGGTACTGACAAGAGGGAGCCAAGAGCTATTATGCTAGGGAAATTGTTACTAACGACAGAATAGAAAAAGGTGTTAATACTGCCTTTATTTTGTGGCCTCTTTTGGAGGTCATGTTTCCAGAAGAATAGACAATGTAGAAGCCATCCAGAAAAGGGCTGCCAGATGGTATCGAGTCTGTACAAACCCTTTGAAATGAGAATTAAGTACCTATATTTGTATATCCTAGGACGTGGGATGTGTATTAGGAATTCAAATCCCGTTAAAACAACATTTATAAATGCACAAGCACCAAACATTTTTCAAAAAAAGGGACTGCTAGAGGAAAGGGTATGATACACAGCTGAAAAAGGGAGTAGACTCAGGTGTAAAAAATTTCTTCAATAAAGTTAGGATACACAGAACAGCCTCCCAGTTAAAATAGATACGATAAAGACCAAAATGGTAATGACCATTAAGAAATTATTATGTTGCCCTTGATACTCAACTGGGCAAACTGGAACAAAGACTACAACCATCAATGAAATATCTTCAGACCAACGTGAGGACCGGAAGGCCCTGCAATCTTTGGAGATACAATTGGAAGATTCAAGAAATAGAAATTGTCGGAACAATATAAGAATTGGCATGTACGAGGGAACAGAAGGGGAAAAAAATCCTATCACATTTGGTTACCAGAATTTTTGAAACTGCACTTTGACCGCCCATTAGAAATAGAAAGGGCACACTGAGTTCCTGCTCCATCACCAGAAGGGAATCAATAAACCATTACCTTTGATTGCTAAAATCTTAAGATTCCCAAAGACCAATATGAAATTAGACAAGATGAAAACCTTACACAAACTCACTGGCAAGATCAAAATACCAATGTCAAACAATTGAAGACCAGATGACCACTCAACCAGCTTAGTGAAAATTTGAATCAGGAAGGAAAAGGTCTCATAAATCACCTGGTCTATTCTCCTTTCTTAGACATTAAGGAGCCATGTTTAAAACTTTTGGTGATAAAATGTAATCGCCCAAAACCCTCCAAACATCCTTCAAGCATATATTGTGCACAAAGTGTATATTCAAACAAATAAAAAAAACTGTGCAAAATGACTAGCAATATGTTGATAAATTGGGCAATATAGTACTTATCTCCAGCTCCACCGCTCCCGACAGACGACAGTTTACCGTCGCTTTGTCAAGGGAAGGAGGTTAACCTGAAGAGATAAATATATCACTACTCTATGTTGGTGAATGTACAGAACTTACAATTATTTAGTCAAATAAAATAAAAAAAATCAGGAAAACAAAGACTCACAGCAGTCTCACATGCCTACTACTGACACTATTTGAAAAAATGGCGGCGGCGTCCTTTTAACAAAAAGTGTTGAAAAATTAGTCTATCAGCTCAGCTGACAGGGACTAGTATTTTGACATCATATGTCTAATGAAAACCATATTTGCATATGACTTATTTACATAAAGCAACTCCATTGGACATGGGTATTTAAACCTGAAGGTTCAAGTGTATTTAGATGAAAGATCCAAAAAAGCTTTCTTTGAAGTAAAAGTCTATTAGCATCCCCCTGCGCATTTGGAGGAAAAAACACAACCAATACCAAAACATGTTAGACCTTCAAAGCTGTGTGCATAAGTTTTGCAGTGCTTTACAACTGGAGCACCTAAATGCTGTTTGGATATACAGGATCTGTGCTCAGTGATACGAGTATGCAGGGTTCTTTTGATTTTACCAATATACAACTTATCACATGGGCATTTTAATCGCATATACCACATTCATAGAACAAGAAGTTGTGAGATGTTTCAAGGTATACCATTTCACATCTGCTGGATTAAAAAGAAAAAACCCACAAGCTGCTTGGTAATAGCACAGGTTTTGCATCCTGTTGACAGTGGGTAACTGTGCTGGGCTTAATATCTCCTTTAAATTCTAAGAATGTGAAAAAGCTACCCGTAGATATTGATCTTGAAAAACTGGCAAGTTTTCATAGTATCCCAGAGCTGTTTAACTATATTGGCCACCGCATCCCCTCCCTTCATATATCTAATAACAAACGTACTGCAGGCAGCCTCAGCCGCATCTCTTTGCTTGTCATTCAGTAACAGAGACCTATTGTTGTATATTGCTTTTTTGGATCTTTCATCTAAATAAACTTGAACCTTCAGGATCAATTTTTATTTATTTATGGCATTTATATCCCACACTTTCCCGCCCATGGGCAGGCTCAATGTGGCTTACATTAGTTCAAAAAGGCTAACAGCAGTATACAAAGACACTTCAAGCTAGTAATAAACAGACACTTTAAGGGCAAGGCAGTGGTGGCGGGAGACAGAGGGAGAGAAGAGAGTAAGGTGGTAAGGAATACAGTACGGTCACATAACAGTAACCGGTCAGAAAACACTCAGGATTTTATAGACCTCAATCATATCCCCCCTCAGCCATCTTCCAAGCTGAAGAGCACTAACCTCCTTAGCCTTTCCTCATACAGGAGTTCCATCCTCTTTATGATTCTGGCCACTCTTCTTTGAATCTTTTCTAATTTTGCTATAGCTTTTTGACATACAGCAACCAGAATTGAACACAATATCAAGGTGAGGTAACACCATTGAGAGATATAGAAGCATAATATTATTCTTGGTCTTATTTTGTATCCCTTTCCTAATTCCTGGTATCCTGTTTGCTTTTTTGGCCACCGCCGCACACTGGGCAGCAGATTTCAGCATATTGTCTAAGGTGGACCCTAGCAACAGGTAACTATGATTCAGATTATTCTTCCTCATGTGCATCACTATGCATTTGTCAACATTAAACCTTCATCTGCCATTTGGACGCCCAGTCTTCCAGTTTCCTAAGGTCTTCCTGCAATTTTTCACAACCCGCATGTGTTTTGACAAATTTGAATAGTTTTGTATCATCTGCAATTGAATCACCTCACTCCTCATTCCAATTTCCAGATAATTTATAAATATGTTAAATAGCACTGGTCCAAGTACAGATCCATGTGGCACCCCACTATTCACCCTCCTCCATTGAGAAAAATGGCCATTTAACTCTACCCTCTCTTTTCTATTCAATACCAATTCCTAATCAAAAGAATTGCCTCCTATCCCATTACTTTTTCATTTTCTCAGGAGTCTCTCATGAGGAAGTTTTGTTAAAAGCTTTCTGAAACTCTAGATACACTACATCAACCAGCTCATCATTATCCATAGATTTAGTCATACCTTCAAAGAAATTAAGCAAATTGATGAAAAAAAACTTCCCTTGGCTGAACCCATGCTGACTCTGTCCTATTAAAACATGTTTGTCTACTTGTTCTATAATTTTCTTCTTTATAATAAATTTACACTATCTTGCCTGGCACTTACGTGAGGCTTACCAGTCTGCAATTTCCCGGATCACCCCCTGGAACCCTTTTTAAAAATCAACATTATATTGGCCACCCTCCAATCTTGAAGTACTAAGGACGATTTTAATGACAGGTTACAGATCACTAAAAGCAGATCAGCAATTTCATGTCTGAGTTTTTTCAGTACTCTGGGGTGTATAATATTCAGTCCAGGTGATTTATTACTCTTTAATTTGTCGATTTGGCTCAGTACATCTTCCAGGTTCACCAAGATTTCTTTCAGTTTCTCTGCATTTTCACCCTTGAAAACCGTTTCTGGTACAGGTAGATCATACATCTTTTTCTGTAAAAACCGAAGCAAAGAATTAATTCAATCTCTCCGCTTTTCTCTTGTCCTCCCTGTTCATGCTGTTTATTATTTCCTTGGTGATTTCTGTGGGGTTCTGTTTGAAGGGAATATAGATGGTGATGTCATCTGCGTATAGAAATGGATTGAGGCCCTGTTTGGATAGAGATTTAGCCAGTGGTGTCATCATTAGGTTGAATAATATAGGTGAGAGCGGTGATCCTTGTGGTACTCCACATTCCGCTTTCCAAGGTGGAGATATACGAGTTTGATTTGACTTGGTATGTTCTGGATGTCAGAAATCCTTTGATCCAGGAGAGAACTTTTCCTGTAATTCCTATCTTGTCGAGGATTCTCAGTAGTATGTGGTGGTCGACCACATCGAATGCGCTTGATAGGTCAAATTGGAGTAGGAGGATGTTTTTACCCCTTGCTATTTCCTGCTTGAATCTGGTCAGGAGTGTGGTTAGTATTGTTTCTGTACTGTGCTGAGGTCTGAAGCCAGATTGAGATTCGTGCAGTATGTTGAAATCAGTGAGGTATTCTGTTAGTTGTTTGGCAACTATGCCTTCTGTCAATTTGGTTGTTAGGGGTATGGATGCTATCGGTCTATAATTTGAGGTGTCTTTTGGGATGGATGTTAGTAAGATATTTCCTCTGTCCTGTGGGAACAGGCCTCTTTTGAATAGATAATTAAGGTGGTCTATGAGTTCTGCGACATATTGATTGGGGGGGGGGGTCATTATATAGTTGGGGCAGGTGTCTAGTAGGCAGAGGAGAATTTTCTGAGTGCGTGAGCTATTATTTCGGTGCTTAGATGAGTGAAGTTATTCCAAATACGGTCTGCCGGGTATTCCCTTGAGTTCGGATCTAGTTTGTTTATGAAGGTTTCTGGATTAATATTTCCCTGATGCAGATTCTTGTGTAGATTGGTAATTTTTTCTTCAAAATATTTGGCAAGATTGTCTGCATGTGGGAGGTTTGCATTCAGTGTAGTTACCATTTTGGTGTTATTAGTTTGTATAATTTCTTTGTGTCTTTGTAATCTGTGCCTATTTGTTCTCTGTAGTGATTGTTCGTTTTTGGGTTTTTTCCAGTTTCATTCTAATTTTCTAGTTTGCGTTTTTAGAATTTTTAGTTCTTCATTAAACCAGAGTATTTTATTGTGTTTTTGTGCTGATTTTGTATGTATGGGCGCTATTTTGTTGAGGATTTCATTGCATCGTTCATCCCAAACAGTGAAGAAGTCAGTTGAATCGGTTTTTGGTGCCCAGTTATCATATATTTCTTGCCAAAATATTTTGGGGTCTATTTTAGCCCATTGATGCGTTTGGGGAAGACCTTTTTCTTCCAGCATAAGGTCATAGTTAATTTAAAGTGGTCAGACCAAGGTACGCTTTTCCCTTTCCCTTCCATTACCGAAAAGGTTTGGTCACCGGATAGTTTGTATGTTAATAGATCCAGTGCATGGCCTTTTGTGTGTGTGGCGTTGACTTGTGGCCAGTGGAAGTCCCACATTTGTAAGAACTCTTTGCACTCTAGTGTGTCATTTGAGGTTGTGTCCTCTAGGTGAAGGTTTATATCTCCTATTATTATTACGTTAGGATTTGCGAGGCAAGTGTTTGATATAAAGTTCATGAGATTTGGTTGGGCATCTTTCCAATTTCCTGGTGGTCGATATAATATGATGCAAGTCAGGTGAGCTGTGAGGGATTTGTTTTGTAACCTGATTGCGGCGATTTCAAGTTGTGTATTAATGGATTCCGCAATGGGTTCTGAAATGAATTCGTCTTTGTAGATTAGAGCTATGCCTCCTCCTCTTTTACCTGTTCTGGTCCAATGGTTTATTTTGTATCCAGGAGGGCAGATGTCAAGGATTATGGGGTCATCTTGGTTATGAATCCCAAGTTTCACTGATGAATATTAGGTCTAGGTTGTCCTGAGTAATCCAGTCTGTTAAGTAATAAACAAAACGGAAACCTTATCTAGCATTTATATATCCTATTTGGATCTGTCTAAAGGTTTCGTCTAAGGCGGGTATTAATGCAATATTTATTAGTTGACATGTGATCGATGTGTTGGGTGTGTATGGGTTCTTTTCTCCTGTTTTTGTGTGATGATGATTTTCCATGGTAAGGTCTGGTTTCGATCTGATGACAGTAGTTTAATCTGTTCGTCCTATGTTGGGAATGTATTATGGGGATGATATCCTGTTCTTCTTTGGATAGGGCATCTATTGTATGTACTAAGGCCAGGATGTGTATCCCAGGATTAATTTTGTAGGGTTCATTTTTATTATGAATTCTGATTTATGTCCAGTTCTGGTCTGTGACACTGAGGTTGGGGAGAGGTAGGATAATCTCCGGCTCCTTTTTTGTTTGCAGTACTGTTTAAGTTTAAAGAATTAGATCTATTTCTCTGTCTGCAGTGTCTTGCCTGCCTTGTTCGCTTGCAGCATGTTTTGCTTGTCTTTTTGTTTGCCTTTTATTTGTAGCACTGTTTAGGTTAAAGATTAGATCTGTTTCTCTGGCTGCAGTGTTTTGCCTACCATGCTTGCTGCTACCTTCAATGTTGTAGGAAGTGCCGAATTTGGGGTGATGACTTCTGGTTGTCGTATACACGCAGTTGTTTCTATATTATTTCCAGTAAGCTCCTACCTCTTTTGTTTGTCGTATGTCCTGCAGATGCTTGATCGTTGGTCTGCGTTGATGCTGGGGTAAAGAGAGCTGGTTTTCCTTGTCGGCAGCCTGGATGGGGCTCAACGGCTAGTCATATATAAAATAACTTGGTATCATACTGGATCACAAATTCTCTTTTGCACCTCAGATTGTATCACTGGTTATCCTTACCTCCCTTCCAGTTCCAGGCCCCCTCCCTCCGAATTTTAAAAGTCATCCTGACTTACCTCGTCGGGGTTATGGCGGCCGGCAGCAGCGGTAAAAAGCATGCAGGCCCGGCACTTACTTCAGTTTTCCCTTCTCTGTCTCTCAGCTCTGGTCCCACCCTTGCAGAAACAGGAAATGAGGACGGGACCACAGCTGAGAGACAGAGAAGGGAAAACTGAAGTGCCGAGCCTGCACGCATTTTACCGCTGCTGCTGCCGGCCGCCGTAACCCCGACGAGGTAAGTCAGGATGACTTTTAAAATTCGGAGGGAGGGGGCCTGGAACTGGAAGGGAGGGAGGGATAATGACCCTGGAACTGGGAAGAAAGGAGTGAGAGAGGGGGGACCCTGGAACTCGGAGGGAGGGGGAGGGAAAGGAGAGAGAGAGGGGAGGGAGGGGGAAGGGAGGGGGACCTGGAACTCGGAAGGAGGTGGAGGGGGGATGAGGGGGAGGGGGGATGCATGCACCACCTGTGAAAAAAAAAATCAGCACCCCCAATCAGGGGGAAGAGGGGTGTGGGGGCCCTGGAACCTTGCTAGCACCCGTTTCCTTTCTGTTAGAAATGGGCCTTTTTTATTAGTGTATATATATATATATATATATATATATATATATATATATAGTGGGCAGGTGCTGGGTGTGTGTATATGTAGATAAAGATATATAAATATACACACACACACAAACGCCTCTTAGTAACAGGTAGGGAGTCCACCTCAAGCAAGACACGTTATTACTCTTGGGTAACCCTGAGGATTTCACCAAAATACTGCTGTATACTTGCCAGTTGCCAGATTTTCCGCTGCCTTCAGACTCAAAATAAACAAGTTCAAATCTGGGCAACAGCTTAGTCACGTTGCAACTCTGGATGAGTGCCTTAGCAGTCTATTTAGACAATCTTAGTTTGATGGGACAATCAGCATGGGTTCAGCCAAGGGAAGTCTTGCCTCATGAATTCACTTCATTTCTTTGAAGGCGTAAATAAACATGTGGATAAAGATGAGCCGGTTGATGTAGTGTATATAGATTTTCAGAAAGCTTTTGACAAACTTTCTCATGCAAGACTCCTGAGAAAGAAAGTAATGGGGCAGCAGGCAATGTCCTTCTGTTGATTAGAAATTGGTTGTTGGACCGAAAGCAGAGAGTAGGGTTAAATGGCCATTTTTCTCAATGAAGGAGGAGTAATAGTGGAGTGCAGGCAGTTTTGTACTGGGACTGGTGCTATTTAACATATTTATAAAATGTTCTGGAAATTGGAATGAGAAGTGAGGTGATTAAATTGCAGATGATACAAAACTATTCAAAGTTGTCAAAACACATGTGGATTGAGAAAAATTGCAGGAAGACCTTAGGAAACTGGAAGACTAGGCATCCAAATAGTAGAAGAAATTTAATGTTGACAAATGCAAAGTGATGCACATTAGGAAGAATAATCCAAATCATAGTTACCTGATGCTAGGATCCACCTCAGGAGTCAGTACTCTAGAAAACTAAGTGTCACTGTAGATAATACGCTGAAATCTTCTGCCCAGTGTGTCATCGGCCAAAAAGGCAAGCAGGATGCTAGGAACTAGGAAAGGGATGCAAAATAAGACCAAGAATATTATAATGCCTCTGTATTGCTCCATAGTGTGATCTCACCTTGAGTACTGTGTTCAAGTCTGGTCGCTGTATCTCAAAAAAGATACAGCAGAATTAGAAAAGGTTCAAAGAAGAGCAACGAAAATGATAAAGGGGATGGAACACCTCCCATATGAGGAAGGCTAATGAGGTTAGTGCTCTTCAGCTTGGAAGAGAGACAGCTGAGGGGGGGATATGATTGAGGTCTATAAAATCCTGAGTGTTATAGAATGGGTAAAACTGAATTGATTTTTCATTCTTTCAAAAAGTACAAAGACCAGAGGACACTCTATGAAATTACATGGAATTACTTTAAAATAAATAGGAGGAGATATTTTTTCACTAAAAGAATAGTTAAGCACTGAAATTCATTGCCAGAGGGTGTGGTAACAACCGTTAGTGTATCTAGGTTTAAAAAACGGTTTGGATAGTTCAAGAAGGAAAAGTCCATAGTCTGTCATGGAAATGAACCTGGGGGAAGCCACTGCTTGCCCTGGGATTGGTAGCATGGGATTGGAAACCTTGCTACTAATTGGGTTTCTGCCAGGTACTTGTGACCTGGATTGGCCACTGTTGGAAACAGGATACTGGTCCTGGATTGGCCACTGTTGGAAACAGGATACTGGGCTAGATGGACCAGTAGTCTGACCCAGTATGCCTATTCTTATGTTCTTAATTGCAAACTTGTAGTGTCTCAGATAACTTAATTCCAAATTTTAAATTAGACCATAAGTCATATGCAAAAGAGGGTCTTAGGAAGCACAGTCCTACTCTCAACATTTCATCATAGCATTTCTCAATCCCAGCATAGTTGTGAAAATATAGTCCTCAAAGTTTCCTCACCCTGGCTGGTACTTATTTCCCCACCCACAATATCTCCACTATTCAAGACTTCCCCAGTCTTAGAAGCCCTGGGACCCCTCACAGCTCCTTCCTTTAGGATGGTTTCACTTCAAGCAATTGGCACTGCCCCCTGCCCCATAGCTGTCAAACACTGATAACATGAAGTCTCTCTTTCTTCCACTCAAAATGGCTTCAACTCTAACCTCCCCGTCATATCTCCATACTTTGGTGTTCAAGCTCAGCTTCCAAATCAGTGCAGTCCATATGTTCAGGCTTTGTCATCTGTTCTCCAATAGGAGTCTTTGGAATTCCTATCTTCATATGGGTGGGTTCCTCCAGCCTCTGAGGAATAAGCAGGAGCTCCACATCTCTGGTCCTGCTGTGAGCCATTATATACTGTTTGTGCACTCAGGTTCTTTCTCCCCGGGGGCTTCTCCCCTCATAGTCCTTCCATGGAAAAGCTTTGTAGGCACCCAAAATCAGTCTCTTCCCCTCATAGTCATTCCATGAAAAAGTTTTGCAGGCACCCAAAATCTTCCCTCCCATCCAGTCTGGTGATTTTCCTGTCCCCCTTTTATGTCCTGCTCTTCAGGAAAGGCTGCTTTCACCTGGGAAGGGTTTTTTTTTTTTAAAGGATGGTTCAGGAGCTGGGGCTTGGGCGCACACACACACACACACATATATATTATATACATTACTCCCAGAAGTAGCTATAATCCCACTGCACTCTCAATTCACTGCCAAAAATAAACCAGATTAAAACAAGTATCCAATGAAGTGTTCTTTGATCTCCTGGGCTTGCTCTGAATATGTTGCGATTCTCGCAGCTGGTGCCACGGCTGGTTGGGGGGGGGGGGAGGAAGGTTAGTTGCACTCAGCAGACATCATGCTTCTTCTAGTGAATGAACTCTATGGGTTTTGCAAGCCAACATAAAGCACAGTGAGGAAGTGAATGCTCACTATAGGGTGCATTTTCCTTGACATAAACATCAAACACTGAATTCATTGCCTCTCTTGTGCAGTGTTAAAGAGAAAACATCTTGGTACACTTGCATTCTTGCCTCATTATACTGCAGTTGCAATACACTGCTGCAATGAGCGCTACTTGTATGTATAATGAGAAAAGCTTACAATGTTGTCTCTGGGCTTATTATTAATAGGAGGGCTTGGTGCTCTATGGGCCTTCTCCATGGGTATAGCTATCTCATCAAGCTCCTGACCCAAGATTTTTTGGCAAAGCAGTTGCATAAAAGCCAGCACATTCCTGCTGGCCATTTGCCTCCAGTATTCCATAAAAACACAAATTGTCCTAAGCCAATTTTCCTCCTGTTTGTCCCAATTTTCCAAATCATCTAACTCATAGACCACTTCCTCCAGTTTAGACAATATGCCATCCACCTGGCCATGAATACTCACTATCTTCCATGTGTTCATCCAGTTTAGTTTCAAGATCATCCATCTGGCTTCCAAGGTCACAGTGAATGGCATTGATTTTTTTCCCATTGATATCTTTAACTCCTGAGGGAAGAGATACGATTGCCACAAGCTACATTCTCCAGCATCTAGGCCTCTGACTGTTCCAGATACCAACTCCTGCTCTAGAAACATACGATGTGAGCTGCCCGTGCCCCTGAGGCATGTGACGAGCTTTGATCTCTCTCTTTCATCAGCATCCTTTTAAACTTGTGAGCTATTGCAGTAAGTGTGCAGTAAATAAGGCTGTATTTTATGCCTCAAAAAGCTCTGATGAATAGAGATTGACAATTTGCCTGCACTGATTGGAAGCTAAGCAGCCATACCAGTCAAATACCAGTCAATGACCACTTCTCATCAAAAGCAATCTTTTTGAGGGTCTTCATTTACTTTAGTAAGTATCATCTTAACCATGGTGTGCTTGTTCCATTTTTAGACTCATTTACCTTTCAAATTGTTTTTTTTCTTTAATAAAAATTATATCCCCTACTATAGAATGGCTAAATGTTTGTATTATATGTTTACATAAGGAATGTTGCTGCAAAGTTGTGTAAAAGTTTTTCTGTTCCTGCACCAAAAATGACTGCCAACATATGGCAAGAAAAGAATCCATCCTTACTCTTCTGAGCTTTGTTAATGGTTATTCATAGTCCTCCAAGAATTGGTCCGAGTTTACAAAAGAACACAAATGTGGAGGAATAGCCTAATGGTTAGTACAGTAGACTGAGAACTGGGGGGGAACTAGGTTCAGTTCCCACAATGGCTCCTTGTGATCCTGAGCAAGTCGTTTAACTCTACATTGTCCCAGGTCTAAAAACATTACATTAGATTGTGAGCCCACTAAGGACTAAGAAAAGCACCTGTATGCAATATGTAAACCACTTTGGATGCACCACTGAAAGGTGATATATCACAAATATAATAGGCTTTATGAGAAACTTTGGAGCAGGCAGAGGATGGCAGCATCTATCCACTCAGGGCAAGATCTTTCTAGCATGTACTGTTATTTGCAAAAACTGAGGGAGAGAGGGGCACAAAAGTGAGCATATCATTGGCTTGTTTATTTTTCAGGTGTTCACCAGGATAGTCCTATGGCTGTAGTAGTGCAAAGACAACTCACATCAGGCTGCCACCTACCTCTCTTTTCTTTCAGGAACAAGCTTCTTCCACTGGTTTACTAAGGACTTGGCCACATCTCCAACATCAACATGTTTTCGGAGTCCATTAACTGTTTTCCCAATTCCAGTTTCCTGTTAGAAAATTAGAGCAAAGTAAAATCAATACAACTGGCACCTTTTGGCCTGGAAGTTATCTTCCTCTTTGGTGATTCTATTTAAAAATGAACTGAAGTGCAACGAGAGTTTTCGTTACTCACATCTAACCTAATTGTTACAGTGTCAGTCTTTGACCAGGGGCCACAGACCACAGTCACATCTGAAGTCCACATATGCATCCTTAGGGGTCCTTTTTACTAAAGTGTGTTAAGCAGTTAGGGCCAGAGTCAGTAAATGGTTCTGAAAATTAGGCACCGGGAAAAATCCGCGCTCAGCGCCATTCTATAAAGGGTTCACCAAGCTGAGCGCGCTTTACAAAATAGCACCTAGCAGGGATTCCTGTACCTAACTGTGGGCACGAGGACTTACACCAAGTGAAACCCGATATAAATCCTGACATGCAAGTTGGGCTTGAATTCTGTAACATTGCAAATCTTTTGTGAATGCCCTTGCCCCTCTCATGGTCACGTCCCCTTCTGGGTTACACACGAGAGGATTTGGGTATGAATCTTTAAAGAATCATGTGCTGCTAGATCTGTGCGCAAGACCAAATTAATGACAATCAACATTGATTATTGATTGTAAACAGCCAAATTATTGATTGTAAATGGCTCATGATCGAGCACAAATTTGGGTGCCATCTGCAGAATCCAGCGGTTAATGTGCAAATTAGCCAGAGCTTTTTTTGAGGGGGTACTGAGTAGCGGCACCTTTTCTGTTGTCTGCTAAAATTGACCCATGGACCCCAAGTTTTAATGAAAGAGCTCAGGCTCCACACACCAATTCTGCCTTGTCATAGGTTCTGTGACTGGTTGCAGGCGGCCTGGTATTTTGTGGAGTGGGTCCCCTCAGTGATCACCCCACTCCTGAAGGGTGGCCTAGCATTTGAGTACCGGCACCTTTTTGCTAGAAAAAATGCACTGAAATTAGCACACACAAATACACATGCATGATTACCGTTACAGTGCTAACATGACAGCGTGTGCTAATTTGCACATTAATCACATGTTGTGTTATGGTGTAGGAACTGGGCACAGGCTGCACATTGCAGTTAGTGAATGGTACTTACTGTGCACTGTCTCTTGTGCAGAGGACAGGAAAAGTGTATCCCTGCTATTTGCAAATAAAAAATGTGCAGTAAAGACATTTTTTGTGCGGTTACTGCAGGAACATGCTGGGCACGGCAACAATTAGAAACACAACCTTCGCACTTACTATACACTTACTTAAGTACACAAATGTGGAATGCATTACAAAAGAGTGTGAAAAAGACGCAGAACCATCAAAACTTCAAGCAAACTTTAAAGACCCATCTGTTTTGCAAGGCCTACCCTATTGATTCTACTTAAATGCCTCAACTCAACAATGCATCTATACAAACATTACAATGAATATTTTATTTCTTATTTCCTTGTCCCTTATTGTATCCATTTACCCCTACCTTACCTGACCCTTTTTCTAATTGTATTGGTTTACAACCTACCGTACTTGGCATCCACCATTACGGTATTTTGTAAGTCACATTGAGCCTGCTAATATGTGGGGAAATGCATGATACAAATAAATAAAATACATTCATTTTTGCTAGTAAATCTCTAAGTACAAAAACATTTACCACACTTCAGTAAAAAAGCCCCTCAGTCCAGTCAATAAGTGCCATCACTGAGTAAGAGCCAAGGCTATCCTTCACCTCTACACACCAGGGCAACGAGCACTACCTCCATATCATCACCAGTCAAACAGAGGAGTGGGCCCAGGAATCAAACCCAATTTTTTGCACAGTACTATGCTGAGCAAACTGACTTCTTGAATGTACTTTTCATCGCACAGTCCAGATGACAGTGCATTTAAATGATACTGTCATTGTAGCAGAGAAATAGAAAGGTATTCTTTGCATTAAGAAACTGTAGACAAATGAAAAAAGAGCTTAAATAAGTAAGGAGCCAGATGGGCTCAGCTCCAGAAGTCGCTAAGTAGTACTTCCAGTAAGTAATCAGGCTTAAAACTATTTGAAGAATGCTGGAAAGCCCTGGATCGTTATTTGAGCATCCACTCAACCCTTCCCCCAAAGCTCTGACTTTGTATATTAGAGAATGCTTTTCTTGTTTTTAACAAGTTCACCAAGACTAGATGAGGACAAAAGTTATCTTAACTGATGAGGGCCTCTACAAGCCACAGATTGCACACAAGTGCTATGGAGAAAAATGGGACTGTAGTATTTCAACCTAAAAAAAAAAAAAAAAACCTCATAAAAAGGAAAGCTTAACATTAAATTCCATTCTATTTCATGAAAATGTTTCCTGTGAAGATGGTACTTGTGCCACTATCATTTAAATTTCTTTTGTACTGCATTGCCAATTATTTGGAAACTAGTAAAAAAGCCCCGTTTCTGATGCAAATGAAACGGGGGCTAGCAAGGTTTTCTTCTGTGTGCATGTGGGAGTGTGTGTGTCCCTGCCCTCTCTCCCCTCCCCCCTCTGAGTCCTTCACTGTTACAGAGAGAGTGATTTGATTTCGTGCTTTGCTGTGTTTTCCTTCACTGACTGTTTGTGTTACAGAGAGGGCGGGGCAGACACTCATGGGGAAACCGGATATCTCTCCCCCTTCACACTTCCGGCTGGAGGCTTCATAGAACGTTGGTGGTGCCTTTTATATAGAGAGATCTTGCAATCTTTCACACAAAAAAAATTACAAGAAATATAGTTGAAAACACTAAAATACCTTTCTTCTACTTACCCCAAGGACTTCTAATGACATATTCAGATCCTGCAGTCTCTTAAGTGCTTTCATAATCTTGAGAAAAACAAATATATGTCAGAAAGCAATCTCCAAGTACTTTATATCATTCCTAAAACAGTCAACTATTTAACAATAGTAAAGCATGTGCAGGGAGAAACACAAGATTACATGATTTAGGAAACTATTAAAAAAACTTTTCTTTTTAGGAAATTTCTGTAAGTTTAACTAGATGTTGATGTTACTTCAGACAACTTCATTATCAATTCCCAGGTTTTGTCTGGCTATCTTTGATCTGCATAGAACTCTAATGGGTGTTTGTGAAATATAAGAATTTTTATAATGTAATTCCTAGACAGACTTTTCCAAATAAAACCATTTCTCCCTTACAAAATCACAGCAGTCTACAGTAAGGGTCCAAGAACCCTTCTGGCAACCCATAGCTGAACTCTGATCCCAGAGAAGCAATCCTTTCCTTCTGTAAGAAGTCATTGTGTAAAAAAAAAGTTAACTTGCATGATTTATGACACTCTTGTTCCATCTCATCCTCAGCCATAGGATATTAAGATGCACTGTTTGAATGGAAACGCTCTCCTTTGCCATTCCCTCTTTTACTTATTAGAAATAAAAAGATCTCACAGGCCTGGCTTTAGGTCTATAGTTGGTCTCTGCAAACAGTAGGTCCTGTGTCATCCATGACTTCAACTATGTTCAATCTTCTAGAAATTCTAGGGTTTTATACATCCTAATCAGGCACATTCCACTAGGACATCATTTCTTAAGTCCTCAAGACATGCCCAGCTAATCAGGTTTTGAGAATGCCTACAATGATTATGCATGAGAACCTTGCATGCACTACCTCTACTGTATGTAAATTTTTCTCATGCATATTCATTGTGGATATCCTGAAAACCTGACTGGCTAGGTGTCCTGAGGACTGAGCTGAGAAACACTGCACTAGGCTAACTTCTGAAAGGAATGCTCTGGACCATATTACCTATACTACCAAAAAGGAATCTGTATACTTGGCAAAGAGAGGGAAGGCAAGATAAGTTTGCTTTCATGCCACTGTAGAATCACAATATGCAAATGGAAGTGAATGGTTAGGTACAATGGAACTAGTGTAGTCAATGGCTAAGTTAATTCTACCCCCCATTCCCCACGATAAGTGTCATTGGCCCTTTTAAGATTCCAACAGCTGCAGAACATGTGGCAAGATGTACCTAAGATTAAAAACCAGTCTTGAGATGCACATCAGGGTTATCTTTCCCATGCTATAGGCCACCATATGGACTCTCCTCTTTTGAGGCATTCAACCCCCAAGAGTGAAAGTGGTGGACTATAAGAGGTTTAGGGATCAGGCAACAGCAGCAGGGTGTCACCGAAGGAGTATATGAAAGGAAGTCACTACTATGAGACCTCCTGTAGGAACAAATCAGGACACCCAGTTGTTATAGAAATCTGGCAAGATGGTAGTGGGTTTTTGTGGTTCATTTGAGTTTCTTCTAGTATTCAAAATTAGAAATCATTTAACTTTGTTATTGAGTGATTTGGGGGAGAGAGTATGCTCATTGATGTGATTTTTATTTCAGTTTATGATGGAGTCTGGTGTTCACTTACTAGTAAGAGGATTTATTTATAAAATATATATTCCATGCTGTGATTTTAGGAGGATTACAAGATCACATACTTAAATACAACTATACCATCAAAATAAAACATAATAAAAATTACACAAGCTTAACCCTACTTTATGAAGAAAATAGTCCATATTTGGGATTATTAGTTACTTTTTTATGTACACACATTGAATCTGATGTTTTAAACCACTTTAGGCCTTAGGTTTGGAAAAGGAGATACAGATATACAATATTGTGATGGAATCTTTATCATAGCAGTCAGGTAGGAATTAAGAGGCCTGATTATTTTTTTATGTTTTGATTTTTTTTTATGCTTCACTGAGAAATATATTTCAGTTTGACTGTGGAGATGGAATGCTATAAGGTTGTCAGGTAGCTATAGCAGCCCCAGGCTGGTATAGTTTCTGTGCTGTGCTGAAAAGCTGATATAAAAACATTTGCTTTACCAGTTCACTTAGTAGATGTTAACTCACAAGAAAAGAGCAGTTCAGTTTAAGTCATAAGGGTTAAAACTTTCCCTTGTCATTGTTATTTTAAATGTTATTTCTTAAACCTGTTTTTTAAATATATTCACCTGTTCCGATTTTTTTTGTTTAACTAGAGGGGTTTATGAGTTTCAAAGAGAACTAGGGTATTTTCAGTCCATGATTTCCTATGGCTAAAACACAATGACAGTTTTCTAGAGATACACTAGCAATGATTCCAAGACATTTATTGAAAGGAAGAGGTCTGCTGGTTAAATAAAGGGCTAACAAACCAGAGAAATCCTACTTCTCCCACTGACACACCTTAAGACCTGAGGCAAGTTCATTTTTCTCCCTTTGCCTCCGATACTCTTTGGAGCAAGGACTTCTTGTGCCTGAGTATTTATCACCATTGTGCAGAATCACATTCATCAAGGAGCACTTTAAAAAGTAAGATTTCTCAAGTTGGCAGGGTGATAGATAGGCTGGCTGGCTTCTGACTGCAAAGTCATGTATGTGTCAAAGTGGGGAATGTAAAATGTGGGTTTCTTGATGAAAACCACAAGAAAATGTATGGTAATCATGGTGAGCAATTAATTCATGAGTGGGTCTACTCTCATATTAAGATAACAGCCAACCAGCAAGAGCTCACTAGATATATGTAACGACTCTGGTACTTTAACAAGGGACTATTTATTTATTTAGGCATTTAGGCATTTAGCTTACATCATTTTCCAAGGCGAGATACTCTGAGGTAAAGGAAATATTTAACCTGTCCCTAGTGGGTTCATAATCTAAGGCAATGGAGGTTGACTTGCACAAGATCACAAGGAGCCACAGTGGGATTTCAACTGGGCTCCTCAGCCCACCGCCATGACCATTAAGCCACTCCTCCACTCCATCTAAAAAACAGATGATGGTGAAGACACTCTTCATGCTTTGGATATTACTCCAAAAGCTCTACGTTCTTTGGCCACTATATGTGATAGTTGCATCTCTCTCTAGATTTTCTTCACTCACCCAAATTAAGTCAAAAGTCCAGATTTCGGATGAATATTAAAACTTTATTGACCGATTAAAAATATATAATATCGTTTCTTCACAGCAAATGGAAAGAGACGAAATTGTGGAAATCTTTTTTCATTATGTAAAAAAACCCTCCTCAGAACCCCCAGTCCAGGACTCTTCACTTCAATCCCACAGGTATGAATTGGCCCTCTGATGTACAAGAGGGTCCAATATCCTCTTCTCCCACCTTATTCCTAGGATTATTCTCCTCTGACCTGCAAGATCTCATTTTTAGCTCCCAACTCTTGTCTTACTTCTATAAGTAGTTTCCTTGAACCCAAGAGAAACATCCAAACAGATATTTTTCCTAACTTCTTCCTTCACATCACGATGTCAGAGCTTCCAAGAGCAAATGGATTACCCTCCTGGGGTCATCTAACCTCTTCATTCTCACTTGATTGCCAGGACCCAATCTAGCAGTCCAGGCATTTCAACCCTATTTGCTGACACTATCGACAGGTTTTCAAAACAAGTAATCTCCTTACAAAAGCTAGAAAGTCTTTCTTTCTGGATTCTTTACCTTGGATGAAGGGATAGCTTTTTTCTTTACCCTAACTGGTTTGGTATCAAGGATCCAATCCTTGAAGGTCTGCCACTGAGAGATTGTTGAGCTCACTTATTAAGATGGAAGTACAGAGAAAAAAAAAAAAAAAAAAAAAGTTCCTTTCCCAAACTCTTGCCCAAAATCACATTTCCATACCTCCTCCCATGGTCATTCCCAGCAGGAAAGCCATCTAAATATTCACTCCCACATGCTACATTATACAGCTAGAAGAACCTCTAACATGCTGCTACCATTTATATCTGTTACTGGATTAATCAGTGATGCACGTGACACCTGATCACTAGGGAATTTAGTGAACCTGTCACATGTATGATTTATAGCCTCAAGGTGCTAAGGTTTTTACTAAGAAAGAGATTAATATGTACTCCATTGCACCATAAGAGGCCCAAGTTACAAGGACTCCTAAGAGTGTTAAATTATACCCATTATACCCATATTACACAATCATCACAGACTGATCAGATACACCACACCTCATCAAACAACCAACCACAACAGAAGGGAAATAAGGGTCCTAACAAACTCTCCACACAACACCAAACATAGAAGACCCATACCAAACAATCCAAGTGGGCTACATCAACACCAGATCCACTGTAAACAAAACAGCAATACTAACAGACTGGATTATGTCAGAAAACCTTGACCTACTTTTCATCAATGAAACCTGGATCCAGAACCAAAAGGATCCTATTATCCCAGACCTGTGCCCTCCAGGCTACAAAATCACACATTGGACCAGAAAGGAAAAGAGAGGCGGAGGCATAGCACTAATCTATCAATCCCACTTTACCACCGAAACCACTGCTGAGTCCATAACACCTCAACTTGAAATTGCCTCAATCAGAATCCACAACAAAACCCTACGCGATCATTTGAATTGTGTCTTGTTTTACAGACCCCCAGGTAATTGGAACGAAGGCCAGACCAACTTCATGGACTTCATTTCAAACACATGTGTAACCAACTCCAATATATTAGTACTAGGAGACATCAACCTTCACTTAGAAGACTCAAACTCTATCAACACACGAGAACGTAAGGAATTCCTCCACTTATGGGATCTCAAATGGCCACAAATGCAAGCAACCCATGTGAAAGGGCACACACTCGATCTCATCTAACACAAACTTTCAACAGACCAAAACTTAATAATAACAGATATTAAATGGACAGAAACACCCTACACTACAAACTAAACGTATCCCTACACTGGCAGAAGAAGGGTTTACACGTATACAAGAACACACATCCTACAGCACAAGAGGCCAAGTAGACATGAAAACATTCTGTAAACTGATATACAATACCGAATGGACAGCACAGACTCCATATACTACCTCTTAGAATGGGATAAAAGATGCAAAAGCATACTAGATGAACTAGCACCCCTACGAACAAGAACCTCACGTAAGCATAACTTAATACCATGGTTCAATGCTGAACTGAAAAAGCTAAAAACACAATCCAGGAAACATGAATGAGCATAGAGAAAAAAAAAAAAAGATGTGCATACACTCAATGCATGGAAACAAATACAAAGGAAATACAAATATGCAATAAAACAGATCAAAAGATCATACTATAAAACTAAAATAGGGACAGATTACAAAGACACGAAGAAATTATACCAACTCGTGAACAAACTACTAGACACCAACCTGGTCACTACAATGAATAGACATCCCATCTGCAGATAAACTTGCTAAATATTTCAATGAAAAAAATCGTACACCTACGCAACACGCTACCTCAGGACAATAAGGACATCGAAAACTTCCTTAATGAGTTGGACCCAACCTTTGGAGAATACCCAGCTGACCGAACCTGGTCAAACTTCACCCTCCTCACCCTCGAAACAGTTACCCAAGCGATTAGCAGGTTCTGCAACACTCACTGTAAACTAGATACCTGTCCCAGCTACCTAATGTAATCTGCCCATGACCGCTTCATAGCGGACCTCACGTCCCACCTAAATTACATGCTTCAGCAAGGTCTCTTCCTCAAGGAAAATGGCAATGTCCTACCCACCCCGATACCAAAAGATACCAAGAAAAATACAAACAAAATCACTAACTACCGTCCAGTAGCATCTATCCCGTTGGTAGTCAAACAACTTACAGATTATATAAACAAATTCTCAATTTTACATGAATCACAGGATTTCACCCCCTCCACAGCACTGAAACAGTACTACTTACTCTCCTAGCCAAATTCAAGCAGGAAATAGCAATAGGCAAAAACATCCTTCTCCTCCAATTCGACATGTCTAGTGCATTCGACATGGTAAACCATAATATATTAATAAGATTACTAGATAACTTCGGGATTGGTGGAAATATACTTAGCTGGATCAAGGGTTTCCTAACCACAAGAACATATCAAGTAAAATCAAAAACTCAAGCATATCATAACCATGGAAAACAGACTGTGGAGTACCACAAGGATCATCGCTATCTCCGATCCTCTTCAACCTAATGATGACCCCACTAGCCCTTATCCAACCAAGACCTTAACCCTTTCATCTATGCAGACAATGTCACAATATACATTCCTTACAAAACTAAACTGACAGAAATCACCAACGAAATCAAGCTCAGCTTGATCATGGACTCATCGGCAAATGCATTTCAAGTAAAACTCAAGAAAAAAAAAACACCGTCTCATCCTCTCACCCCAACATAGCACAGACAAGTAAACACCCCAGATTACACCCTCCCTATCTCAGAAAACCTGAAAATCCTTGGCGTTACAAAAACTCAATAAAGAAAAAAAAAAACACTGTCTCATCCTCTCATCCCAACATAGCATGGACAAGTAAACACTCCAGATTACACCCGCCCTATCTCAGAAAACTTGAAAATCCTTGGCGTTACAATGGACCGCAACTTAACACTAGAGAGCCAAGTGAAATCCACAAGAAAGAAAAATGTTCCACTCAATGTGGAAACTCAAACGCGTGAAACAATTCTTCCTGAGGGAAACATTTCGCAACCTGATACAATCAATCAATGGTACTAAACCACGTCAACTACTGCAATGGTATTTATGTGGGATGCAAAGAACAAACCTTAAAGAAACTTCAGACCGCTAAAACTTCAGAAACTAAAACACGGCAGCTAGACTTTTATTTGGAAAAAGCACGATTTGAAAGCGCAAAACCTCTCCGCAAGAAACTACACTGGCTCCCAATCAAAGAATGCATTGCTTTCAAAATCTGCACCCTGGTTCACAAAATTATCTACGGTGAAGCGCCGGGATGCATGACAGACTTGATCGACCTACCAACTAGAAACACATCCGAATCAACACGAACATATCTAAATCTGCACTACCCAAGCTGCAAAGGACTTAAATATAAATCAATGTACGCATCCAGTTTTTCCTACATAAGCACACAACGGTGGAACGCACTACCGAAAGCCTTGAAAACAACATATGACCACCTAAACTTCCGGAAAACACTAAAAACTAACCTATTTAAAAACGCATACCCTACCGATCCAACTTAAATGCCTGATCTCTGCAACACAACAAAACTAAAGTATGTAATGGACATAACACAACTCTTCTGCTGTACGATTCCCTAATGTGGCTGTCCAGCTTATTTTCGAATGAGAAGGCCGACCATCTTCCGACACAAATCGGGAGATGGCCGACCATCTCCTGAAGCCGGCGAAATCAGTATAATCGAAAGCCAATTTTCGCCAGCTTCAACTGCTTTTCATCGCAGGGCCTGCCAAAGTTCAAGGGGGTATTTTGGCAGGGCATGGAAGGCGGGACAGGGGCGTGGTTACGAGATGGCCGGCTTCGGCCGATAATGGAAAAAAGAAAGCTGGCTGTAAGGAGCATTTTGCCGGTTTCACTTGGTCCATTTTTAGGACCAAGTCTCAAAAAAGTGCCTCAACTGAGCAGATGACCACTGGAGGGAATCGAGGATGACCTCCCTTTACTTCCCCAGTGGTCACCAACCCCCTCCCACCCAAAAAAAAAAAATAAAAATCATTTTTTTGCCAGCCTCTATGCCAGCCTGAAATGTCATACCCAGCTCCATGACAGCAGTATGCAGGTCCCTGGAGCAGTTTTTAGTGGGTGCAGTGGACTTCAGCCAGGTGGACCCAGGCCCATCCCCCCTCTACCTGTTACACTTGTGGTGGTAAATGGGAGCCCTCCAAACCCCCTCAAAACCCACTGTACCCACATGTAGGTGCCCCCCTTCACCCCTAAGGGCTATGGTAGTGGTGTACAGTTGTGGGGAGTGCCCCCTAGGGTGCCCGGTTGGTGCCCTGGCATGTGAGGGGGACCAGTGCACTACAAATACTGGCCCCCTCCCATGACCCAATGCCTTGGATTTGGCCAGGTTTGAGATGGCCGGCCTCGGTTTCCATCATCCACGAAAACCGATGCCGGCCATCTCAAACATTTGGCCGGCCCGAACCGTATTATCGAAACGAAAGATGGCCAGCCATCTTTTTCAATAATACGGTTCAGGACCGCTGTTTGCCCCTCCGTGCCACACGAACTTTACCTACCACAACATCACTTTGTATTTGTTCACACTGGAGTCAGCAAATGCCTCTCCGGTACTATGTAAGCCACATTGAGCCCACAAATAGGTGGGAAAATGTGAGATACAAATGTAACAAATAAATAAATAAATAAAATAAGAGCTCTCAAACAGCCAGGACACATGTATGTTCTCTCTCATTCTGTCGCATGGAAACAGTGAGGAGGAAAATATACAGGAGCTGAGTCACAGCATATGCAGGTAACTGAGAACATTCTGGAACTGAACATTTAATTAACTTAAAAGTGAAGAGACCTTAGCAGTGCAACTTAATAGCATAAGACTTTTTCACTATCAAGATTCACAGCACCCTCATCAGTCTCAAATCACTTAATGAATATTGTGACAAATTTTCATATCTTTAACTAGAAAAATATCCAATTTCCTTCAAGATGAAATTTTAAATAGAAAAATACTCATCTGGGGTATTCAAGCAAGTCTGTCGGGGATTTCGGCTGTGAATCTTGATAGTGAAAAAGTCCTTATGCTATTAAGTTACACTGCTGAAGTTTCATCACTTTTAAGTTAATTAAATGTTGAAGTTTGATTTCAGAATGGTCTATGGGATATGATTTTGTGGGACCGCTGTAAGTTATTAGTTGCCAAAAAATTGTTAACTGAAGACAGACATTTCAGGTTTGTGAGAATAGAAATTAAGGGTCCTATTTACTTAGCAGTGCTGTAGGCACGCTCTTAAATTTTAGCACATGCTAAAAGTTAGCATACGCTAATGATAGAGATACCCATTATATTCCTATGGGTGTCTCTAGCATTAGCGCACACTAATTTTTAGCGTTCGCTAAAATGTTTGTGCGCCTATAGCGCGGCTTAGTAAACAGGGCCCCTAGAGTTTTAGTTATTAAATCTGAATTGTTACTGTAGGGACAATGAAGAACAGAAGGTATATGAGGGACCTGGAGTGAGGTGGCTTGAAATCTTCAGAAACTGAAATCTTTCTTCATGTGGCCTCCGTAAGTCAAGTGATTGTGTGTGGGGGGGGGGGGGGGGGGAGCATAATAGGTTCTAGCCAGAGCACAGTTTGAAACATGAGACACAAAAGATGCCTTAACTATATTTGATATGTAGTTTATTTCCTTTAAAAAGGATATGAGCCAAAGATGTGTTTGATTGACTTGATTAAAAAGGTTGTATGTTGAAATAGTCTTACCTTAACATTAGAAGTTGCCTAGAAAGGGAAAACAAGAGGTTATAAAGAGATTAACTAGGTGAAGGAATGTAGGAAATGTGAAAAGGTTTTGGTATTTTTACCTCATCTGCAAGGAGAATGGAATGAACCTATAAAAAGGATAACTAAAGTTAAGATAGTGAACAAACATGTGGATAAAGGTGAGCCGGTCGATATTGTGTATCTGGATTTTCAAAAGGCGTTTGACAAAGTACCTCATGAAAGACTCCGGAGGAAATTGGAGAGTCACGGGATAGGAGGTAGTGTACGTACTATTGCAGATTAAAAACTGGTTAAAAGAAAACAGAGTAGGGTTAAATGGTCAGTATTCTCAATGGAGAAGGGTAAATAGTGGGGTTCCCCAGGAGTCTGTGCTGGGACCGCTGCTTTTTAACATATTTATAAATGATCTAGAGATGGGAGTAAGTAGTGAGGTAATTAAATTTGCTGATGACACAAAGTTATTCAAAGTTGTTAAATCGCGAGAGGATCGTGAAAAATTACAAGAGGACTTTACAAGGCTGGGAGACTGGGCATCCAAATGGCAGATGACGTTTAATGTGAGCAAGTGCAAAGTGATGCATGTGGGAAAGAGGAACCTGAACTATTGCTACATAATGCAAAGTTCCACATTAGGAGTCACCAACCAGAAAAGAGATCTAGGTGTCATTGTCGATGATACATTGGAAGTTTAAACCCTCTGTTCAGTGTGTGGCAGAAGCTAAGAAAGCAAATAAATGTTTGGTATTATTAGGAATGGAATGGAAAACAAAAATGAGGACGTTATAATGCCTTTGTATAGGTCCATGGTGCAACCATACCTCGAATACTATGTGCAATTCTGGTCACCGCATCTCAAAAAAGATATGTGTGGAATTAGAAAATGTACAGAGAAGAGCGATGAAAATGATAAAGGGGCAGGATGACTTCCCTATGAGGAAAGGCTAAAGCAGCTAGATCTCTTTAGCTTGGAGAAGAGATGGCTGAGGGGAGATATGATACAGGTCTAGAAACTGATGAGTGGAATGGAAAAGGTAGACGTGAATCAATTGTTTACTCTTTCCAAAAATACTAAGACTAAAACTAGGGGGCACGCAATGAAGCTACAAAGTAGTATATTTAACATGGGATAGATAGATAGATAAAGTAGGGCTGCATTTTGATTAAACTTTCTAATCATGAATAATCACTCGATTAAAAATTTTGATCTCTCTCTAACCACACAAAGTTGGGCCATAGCCAGCTGTTCATGGGGGGCACATTTCCTCCTCCTCCCCCCCCCCCCCCCCCCCCCACACATTAGATATCATACCTTTGCTGGTGGAAATGCCGAAGCCAGTTGAAGAAATCTACTGCCAAAGCGTCCTCCTTGTGCAGCCTCAGCAGCGAGGAAGTCAGCAGGGTGCTTCCAGTTGCTGATGCCAGCACTCCCTGAGCATGCTCAGTTCATGTACAAACTAAGCACACTTGGAGAGTGCAAGCATTGGTGGCTGAAGGCACCCTGCTGACTTCCTTGATCCTGAGGCAGTATGAGGAAGGGGGTGACCCAGGAATTGGATGTCAGCCGGCGGGGCTTCAACTACCCCACTAGCCTTTGAACAGATACTGTAGCTTTGGGGGGCCTTCACTCATTCTCTCTCCCTCTCCCTGTGCTTTCACCCATTCTCTCCCCTGCCATGTGTGCCCACCCCATGCCTTCACCCATACTCCCTCTCTAATATGCCTCTCCTCCTACATTTTTCCTCAGTTCTCCCACCCTCCCACATTCTCCCTTGCACACCCGCCCACCATCTACTACTACTACTACTATTTAGCATTTCTATAGCGCTACAAGGCATACGCAGCGCTGCACAAACATAGAAGAAAGACAGTCCCTGCTCAAAGAGCTTACAATCTAATAGACAAAAAATAAATAAAGTAAGCAAATCAAATCAATTAATGTGAACGGGAAGGAAGAGAGGAGGGTAGGTGGAGGCGAGTGGTTACAAGTGGTTACGAGTCAAAAGCAATGTTAAAGAGGTGGGCTTTCAGTCTAGATTTAAAGGTGGCCAAGGATGGGGCAAGACGTAGGGGCTCAGGAAGTTTATTCCAGGCGTAGGGTACAGCGAGACAGAAGGCGCAAAGTCTGGAGTTGGCAGTAGTGGAGAAGGGAACAGATAAGAAGGATTTATCCATGGAGCGGAGTGCACGGGAAGGGGTGTAGGGAAGGACGAATGTGGAGAGATACTGGGGAGCAGCAGAGTGAATACATTTATAGGTTAGTAGAAGAAGTTTGAACAGGATGCGAAAACGGATAGGGAGCCAGTGAAGGGTCTTGAGGAGAGGGGTAGTATGAGTAAAGCGACCCTGGCGGAAGATGAGACGGGCAGCAGAGTTTTGAACCGACTGGAGAGGGGAGAGGTGACTAAGTGGGAGGCCAACAAGAAGCAGATTGCAGTAGTCTAAATGAGAGGTGACAAGGGTATGGATGAGGGTTTTGGTAGAGTGCTCGGAAAGAAAGGGGCGGATTTTACGGATGTTGTAAAGAAAGAAACGACAGGTCTTGGCGGTCTGCTGGATATGAGCAGAGAAGGAGAAAGAAGAGTCAAAGATGACCCCAAGGTTTCGAGCTGAGGAGACAGGGAGAATGAGAGAGCCATCAACAGAAATAGAAAACGGGGGGAGCGGGGAGGTGGGTTTGGGGGGGAAAATGAGAAGCTCGGTTTTGGTCATATTTAATTTCAGGTGGCGTTGAGACATCCAGGCAGCAATGTCAGACAAGCACGCTGAAACTTTGGTTTGGATGCAAGGTGAGATATCAGGGGTAGAAAGGTAGATTTGGGAGTCATCAGCATAGAGATGGTAGGAAAAGCCATGGGATGAGATTAATGAACCAAGGGAAGAAGTGTAGATAGAAAAGAGGAGGGGACCAAGAACAGAACCCTGAGGTACACCGACAGGCAGAGGGATAAAAGTAGAAAAGGATCCACCAGAGTGAACACTAAAGGTGCGGAGGGAGAGGTAGGAAGAGAACCAGGAAAGGACAGAGCCCTGGAATCCAAGTGAGGACAGGGTATCAAGAAGTATGCTGTGATCGACAGTGTCAAAAGCAGCGGAAAGATCAAGAAGAATGAGGATGGAATATTGACCTCTGGATTTAGCCAGTAATAGGTCATTGGAGACTTTAGTAAGCGCAGTTTCGGTTGAGTGGAGAGGGCGAAAACCAGATTGTAATGGGTCAAGAATAGCATGTGAGGAGAGAAAATTAAGGCAGCGGCGGTGAACAGCACGCTCAAGTAATTTGGAGAGAAAAGGAAGGAGGGAGATGGGTCGGTAATTAGAGGGACAAGTAGGGTCAAGTGAAGGCATCTTAAGGAGAGGTGTGACCACAGCATGTTTAAAGGCAGCAGGGACAGTCGCAGTGGAAAGTGAGAGGTTGAGAATGTGACAGATAAAAGGAATAAGAGTAGGAGAGATGGCATTAAGAAGGTGGGTGGGAATGGGATCAGAGGAACAGGTGGTACATTTTGAGGAAGAAAGGAGAAGTGTAGTTTCCTCAATAGTAACTTCAGGAAAGGAGGAAAGGGAATGAGGGGAAGGAGAAAGAGGGGAACGGACTAGTGGAGGGAGAGCTGGTGAGGTAGAGAAAGCAAGGTTTATCTTTTGAACCTTGTTGTGAAAGAATTCAGCAAGGGTCTGAGGAGATAATGAAGGGGGAGTTGGGGGAGGGGGCACCTTGAGGAGAGAGTTCAATGTGGTGAAGAGAAGTCGAGGATTAGAGCCAAGAGAGTTGGTCAGTTGGATATAATAATCCTGTTTGGCACGTAAAAGAGCAGATTGGAAGGAGGTCAGCATGAACTTAAAGTGTAAGAAATCAGCAAGGGCCCGAGATTTCCACCAGAGGCGTTTGGCGGAGCGGGTACAGGAACGTAGGTAGCAGATATTAGAAGTCAGCCAAGGTTGGGGTTTTGTACGCCTTACAGGGTGGGTCATCAAAGGTGCAAGAGTGTCTAAGGCAGAGGATAGAGTATTGTTGTAAGAAGAAACAGCCTCGTTGACAGACGTGGATGGTGCCACAGTAGAGAGGAGGTTTGAAACATGGGAGGATAGAGATGAAGGGTCAATATCGTGAAGATTCCTAGATAAATTAGATAGGATAGGACGGGACTGGGAGGGAGGAGATTTAAGTGTGAAAGTTATAAGATGGTGATCAGAGGAGGGATGATCAGAGGCAAGGAAACTAGAAGGTGAACAGTTGGAGGAGAAGATGAGATCAATACAGTGACCATTTTGATGAGTGGGGGAGGTGGAGCATAGTTGGAGATTAAAGGAGGATGTTAAAGCGAGTAACTTGGAAATATAAGAGTTGGAAGGATCATTAGCAGGAATATTAAAGTCACCAAGGATGAGAGAGGGGGAGGAAGGATCATGGAAGAAGGCAAGCCAGGCGTCAAAGTCACTGAGAAAGGATGAAAGGGACTTATCAGGGGGACGATAAATGACCGCTATTCGAAGAGGCAGAGGAGAGAAAAGGCGGATAGAGTGGACTTCAAAGGAGGAAAAACAGTGAGATTGAGGTGGAAGAAGGGGTTGAAATCTGGAGGAGGGAGAGAGAAGTAGTCCAACACCGCCCCCACGGCTAGCAGGGCGAGGAGTATGTGAAAATAAATAACCGCCATGGCACAGGGCTGCGACTGAAGCAGAGTCATCAGGGCAGAGCCAGGTTTCTGTTATGGCGAGCAGATGGAGGTGACGCGAGATAAAGAGGTCCTGGATATAGGGGAGTTTGTTACAGATAGAGCAGGCATTCCATAGGGCGCAAGAGAAGGGCAGAGAAGAGGAGGGGAGTAGAGGAATAGAGATGAGGTTAGAGAGGTCACGGTGAGATCTGTAGAGTTTGGATAACAGTTGGTGAGGAGGGCCAGGATTGGGATTGATGTCACCAGCTGAGAGTAAGAGAAGGAGTAAAAGAGAGCGGAGGAGAGTAGGAGAGGTGTGGCCACGAAGGTGTCGAAGGCGAGAGGTATTTAGGTGGAATGGGGAAGGCAAAATGGAGGGAAGAAAGAGACGGAGATTAAAAGCCAAGAGGGAGGAAGAGGGTAGGAGAGAAGGTGAGGTGATGAAGTCAATGGATGGGAAGTGAGTTCCTGTAGCGGAGAGAGGTAGGGGGTGAGGGAAAAGATTAGGAAGGGACAGAGCTAGGAAGAGAATGTGAATAGGGGCCATAAACGATTAAGGTACTTTAGCAACTGGAAAAAGATTAGATACAAAGAGAAAAATGCCCCGCGCGCCTAATGGCGCACGGCACCTAGAGCGGAGACCCTGAGTGGATCGGGGTGTACCTGGGTGTCACCCCGGAGAAGGCTGTAAGGATATGCAGATGAGCTGCAAGTCCTCCACAGCACCTGAAAGGCAGCCGGTGGTAGAGGTGGGCACCTCCCAGTTTACGTCATCAGTTGTCTTGCAGTAAAATCTTTGCCCTACACTTCTTTTTTCTTTAAGTGTGGACGGAAAAAAAATGTTCTTATTGTTTCCTTATATGTTGAATGAAATGTTTTTCTGTTTATGGAACTGAATGTAAATTGCATGGTCACATTCTATTGTGTATAATTGAAAATACTAAAATAAAAAAAATAAAAAAAAGTGTATAATTGAAAATACTAAAATAAAAAAAATAAAAAATAAAAAAAATATCTTTGCCCTACATCATCTGGCAGTGTATTGAAATGCTGTCTTGGCCTGCACTGGGCCTTTCCTTCTGACAGCACCCCTTTCTGAAAATAGAAAGAGGGCTGGGGGGGGGGGGGGAAGCAAGAGATGCCGAACTGGGTGGGTGGGGCATGGGAGGGCAGTTAATCATTAATCGTGATTAATTTTTTTAATCAACGATTAACGCATTAATCATGTGGGTGCTTTTTGATCCATATTTCAGTTACCTGTTATCATTTTGCTGATTGCACCTTTTCTGTTCATTTTTCTAATTTTCAGAATAAACATTTTTAGTTTATTGCCTCTGCTTGTCTGGACTGACTAGGAATCCTAGTGGTTTGTGTATTGGGTCTGTGGTTGCTTTCAAGGAACTGTGGGGCCACTGGGAGTGTGGCCCCAGTAACCTAGGAATCTCTGGGGATAATTTGAGAATGGGAGACTCACCAGAGGTGGTTGGGACCCAGTCGGTGGGAGGAGGGTGCTAGTGTAGAGCACAAGCGGCAGGTGCAGGTGGACCTGAGCTGTGCTAGGGATAGACCCTCTACCACGGGGTAGCCCCAGGTGGGTGGCTAGACATTTTGTGACAAATCCCTGCATTTACTCTGGTTCAAGCTTTCATTCAACATGTTTTTCATCTCCATGGACTTCCTCTACATATAATTAGCAATCAAGGTCCCCAATTCACCCCACGCTTCTGGAAGTCCCTCTGTACCACTCTTGGTGTCACTGTCCAGTTTTTGTCAGCTTACCATCCTCAGACCAATGCTCAAGTTGAACATATCAACCAAACCCTCAAGGAATACCTGCGCATGTACGTGAATGGCCATCAGGATGATTGGGTGTCTCTGCTCCCCTGGGCGGAATTCGCATACCACAATCATTTACATGAATCTTTTTGCATGTCCACTTTTTTCATTGTTTATGGATAACATCCTCAGTTGCCTCTACTTGTTCCTGTATCCAACCAGCCACCATTCACTGAACTCTTCAGGACATTCATAACATCTGGAATAAGGTTCAGGAAAACCTTCAACAAGCCGCAGCCCAGTTTAAACACTTCAGACAACAAGAAAAGGACCGCACCCATCTTCCAGCCAGGACAAAAGGTCTGGCTTAGTACCAGATATTTGTGACCGTCCGCTATCATTTAAATTTGTGCCCAGGTTTATTGGACCCTTTCTCATCCAATCCTGCTGACATCAGACACCCCCACCTTTTAAGGAGGAGCTGGACTGGGACTCGGAGCCTCAGCTACTTCTTCCTATCGAAGCTGGTGCATTCCTCTTGTGCTTTTGCCTTTCTGCTAGCCGCCTGCCTTGACTAGAAGCCTGGACCGGACGTTGCCTTTCTGCTAGCCGCCTGCCTTGACTAGAAGCCTGGACCCAATGTTGCCTTTCTGCTAGCCCCCTGTCTTGATCAGAAGCTTGGACCTGACATTGCCTTTCGGCTACCGTCTGCCTTGACCAGAAGCCTGAACCCTGACGTTGACTGTAGCAAATGTAGGAGTCAGGTGTGGACTAGCTGAATGGCAAGTCTGTTGCTGATTCCTGACCCTGCCAAGCCAAGTCTGTTCCTGATTCCTGTTCCTGCCAAGCCTGTTCCTGATTCCTGTTCCCACCTTGCTCAGCTGGTTCTAGTCTCCTGTCCTGGTTTTCCAAGTCCTGTCGGCTGCCCACACCCAGGAGCTCAGTCGTTGGGGGAACAGCGGTTATCCCAGGTGAAGATCTGGGTTTTTGCCCACATCTGCTTTTGGAGCAGCAAAAGGACTCACCATACCTGAATCCATGACAGAAGCAATATTTAAATTACTGCACTGTCATTTATTGGCCTTTTTTATTATTTTTTAAATGGTCTTTTTACCAGATGCGGTAAAAGGTGGCCTCAGTGCGTGGCAATCCTACCCACCGATGCCACTGCGAGCCATCTTTTACCACCATTTGGTAAAAGTTCTCCTAAGTTCTCACAGCGCCAATTATTTGTTCTCTTTAGGAGAATCAGTATTTATTTTAAACTAGAGCACTGCACAAAATTTATTAAAAAATTTTTTTTACTCTCAGAATTATTTTATGAGAGTCAATATTCACTTTCCCTTAAGCTGTCTTCTTGCTTTGTCATTTAAAATGCTCATAAAATGAGATTAATCTCATTTGTCTGATACCTGTCTGAAAATCTGACAAGTCTTATTATAAATTCTTGTTTTTCAGAATTTATACCTAAACAATTCTTCTCAGTTTAAAATAAGCTGTCCTCTCATTTAACAATAAACTATATAGCTTTCATTCACTTCAAATTATTGAACTTGTAATTGTTATTTAAAACACAAACAAGTTTCTGTAAATAAATTCTCTCTTTCCTAAAACAACGAAATAACTAACTTTCACAAATCTCTGAAAACATCTCTCTTCAACAAAGCCTACCTCGAGAATCCATAGCTTAATTATAACACTTCACCACTCCACCCTTCCCTGAATATCTTCTTTTTATAACTATTTGATTAGTTCTTTTTGTTATCCTTGATCTTTTGTAACACCAATTGTATCTTTTACCCTGGAATGGCAATGCATAACAGGTCTCTGTAAGCCACATTGAGCCTGCAAATAGGTGGGAAAATGTGGGAGACAAGTGCAATAAATAAATAAAGCAACCGATATTAATTATTTAGGGGTCCTTTTACTAAGGCGTTCTAACAGATACAGCATGCGCAAAATGATAAGATGCCCATAGGAATATGATGGGTGTCTTGTTTAACACACACTAATCATTAGCACACATTACACCTGTCAGCGTGCCTTAGCTCTTTAATCAGCTCTATATTAAAATATTTATTCAACACTTACCTTACACTTTCTCTCTCAATTAAAGAAAGTGTTTCCTTTCAAAATTACTTTTAAAATACCTGTTCTCATTATACTTCAGCTAAATAAAGCTGTTTAACAAATACCAGTCAAACCTAGTTAATTAGTTGAACTTTTCATCTCCCTCAAAACACACACTTGCAACACCCTCCTGCTTCTTCCAATCTCTTTCAGTGTTCTGAGGCATAGGTTCCTTCAGAGAGTAGTGCAGCCAATCAGCTTGCAGCTTACATATACTTGTACACAGAGTCAGAGAAGTCACTTTTTAAAATGATATTTCCAAACTTCGCTTTTGGGTTAAACCTCACGAAGGAGTCCTTTTACCAAACGATGGTAAAAGGGCCCTGTGGTGGCAGCGGCGCACAGGTTTGCTGCATGCCGAGACCTCCCTTTTATCACCACCAGTAAAAAGCTTTTTTTCTTTTAAAGAAGAAAATGGCCATGCAGTAAGTTAAACACATGCAGCGTGACCATTTCCTGGGGAAGCCCTTACCGCCTCCTATTGAAGAGCTGGTAGGGACTCTGGCCATAGCCCAGCAGCAAACAGGGCATCATGGGGCACCATCTGATTACCACCATGCACGCCCCAGATACTAGCAGGAGTCAGAACTACCGCCGGGCTCCTGCCACTCACCATGCCAGCACTATCTCTACCACCCTTTTGTAAAAGGACTCCTAAATCAGGTTAGCAACCGTAAGACTTTACTTTTATTTAAAAACCTTTAACTTTGGCAATATTTAGGAATTTTCTTTTCGACTCTGTACTGTTTCTATTAAATGCAAGCTTCTGCAGTACTTTTTGTCACCTAGAAACCACACAGTACACATTAGTGACCTCTCAGCACCTGCACTAGCCACCTCACACCCTTAAAAATTATTACATTTTTTTAAAATATATTTAATATAGACAGCAGGTATCTGTGCCAGTCTCCCTGTATTGAAAAAGCACATGTGAATTTTTGTGCCAAAAATCAAGCACCGTATAGGCCTTTCTACAGCCCCCACACACACACCCACACCCACTCACAGCAGTCTCTGAGACCAAACACAGCATCTGTCACATATGTGTTTTTGCATCTTAAATACAATACAAATCACTCTAAAATATAGCCCACGGACATAAGGACCCCTCTTAGCCTCTGTCAGTACCCCCGGCCATAATTTAAATAAAAAATTTATTTCTGTGGCTTTAATTTTTCTCCAGGAGCTTCCTGGAACTTGCTGGGCCTCCTGTTTCCCCCCCACGGGTGACTCGGCTACCGACATCACGTTCCAGATCACTGCGCATGATGCATATGAATAGTGTCAGAGGCCCAGCAAGGTCACAATTCAAATCAGGGCCTCTCCCACTTCGTCTTCCCAGGCTCCCTCCACTTCAAAATGGCCCAGAACAGGTTTTTCTTGTCTGCTATGTTAATTATTTACCAGTATGTATGTTTTCATATGCCCACTTGGTTTAAGCTTAAGCTTCTTATACAAGTGGATATTTAATGTATATTTTGATCTGGGAATGAAACCTAACACCCCATCAAGAAAAAGAAGGAGTGCAATTTCTTTAAGCCAGGAAAACAAATGTAAGTTTAAGCATATAAGTAGCTATGCAAAGTCTTTAGACTTTGAGCTCTCCTTTGTTCTCCTCTTCCTTATTCTCCTCTCTACTTGGCTCCCACACGAGCATCTTACTTTCCATCATTTTCTCCACATTTCATGGAAACTGTAACTTAAACATATTGGGGGGAGAGGGGTAAAATTGGTATTTAGCTCATGCTTTTTACAGTTGAGCTCAAGGTGAGTTACATTCTAGTACAACATTGTCCTTTCCTCAAAGGACTCAATTTAAATTTTGTACTTAAGGTCATGGAGAGTTAAATGACTTATTCCAAGATCACAAGGAATGGCAGCAGGATTTAAACTCACAGACCTCCCTAGTTCTCAGCTCCCTGCTCTAACTATTAACTCTACTCCACTCACTGCAGAAACTTGAATGAGGTACCATATAATTCTCCTTTATTTCTTCTAAATAGTAAGGGGCATACCTCCTGTAGAGAATTATGGTCTCCTCCTCAAAAGTTCAAGTGAAAAACACCCATCAAAATGGGAAACACCGATCTAACTTAAGTCCAGTCCCGGAGTACCCCTTGCCAATCAGGTTTTCATGATATCCACAATGAATATGCATGAACTTGATTTGCATACACTGCCTCCATTATATGCAAATCTTCCATGCATATTCATTGTGGATAGCCTGAAAATGTGACTGGCAAGGGGTACTCCAGGACTGGATTTGGGAAACACTGGGTTGTGTGACTATGGTGTAAGAGATGCACCCAGGAAGCCAGTCTCGTTTTCTCAGCCTGCACAGACAGGATGCTCCTGAAACCATGAGTATATTCTACTCTTCAGCTTGGTATGCATACTTCCTTTATTACTGGATTATTTTCACTATCTTCATAAACCTCCCTTTGCATTTTTCTTTTTTGTATTTGTGTGTAGCTGATTCAAGCTTAACAGGCTTGTGGATGGTCTACTACCCTAACGGAAGTGGCTGAATTGATCACATCAAATGCAGCACCCGAGCTGTACTGTGCCCCTTCTGCTTCCCCTGACTCCTTGTAGAGGGCATCAGGCAAGGCCCTTTTAGAGTTCCCTCCACTTTGGAGAGGGGACTGTTTCTGCATTATGAATGACAAGAAAGTTCAACCTCCATTACATCGGATTGCCTTCAGGGACTCCAGAGGGAGGTACACTGCGGCCTATTTTACACGTGCTTCAACCACTGGTTTTCTGGGTATACACGATGTAGGCCTCCAAGCTTCTTTCAACCTAAGACGTACGGCGAGAGGTAATAAAATGGATATGCCCCACCCCTGACACAGGAATGCAGATCTCCCGTTGTGAAATAGAGGATGATAAATTTAAAAATACCTGCATAGAATAAAGTTGTACCACAGAAAGACAGTATTTAATCCAAAATCCATGACCCGTTAAAAATCCGACAGCCTGAAAGACCGAGGATCTGATGCAAAGGAAAGGTCAAATCAGATGACAAATCAGCATTTTTCTACTAATATAGAGTTAACATGGAATCTTGCTACTTTTTGGAACTCTGCCAGGTACTTGTGACCTGGATTGGCCACTGTTGGAAATAGGATACTGGGCTAGATGGACCATTGGTCTGACCCAGAACAGCAACTCAAGTTCTTATGCTATGTTCTTCTCTTAGAAGCACAGTTTCTTTTCAGCCAAAGTGTCAGATTTTTGTGAAATTCTTCTTTCATATATGGGTTAAAAATTCACCTTTGAATTAAATCCTATATGTGGCTAGTAAAGTGCAAGACTGACACAAAGCCAACATTATACAGTTTATTGTTAAAGTTTTTCCAGCAGCATTATGGCATTTAAATACATATAAAATGTTTAAAAAAAAAACCTAGGCCATTTACAGAGCAGAATATAGAACTGCAGAAACTTCTAGAATTATAAATCATATGGGGTGGGGAGGACAAATGACACCACATAGGACTTCTGGGGGAAAAATATAAAAGTGTAGAAAAAAACCCAGTATAAGTGCCACTAATTCCATTTATGGAAAACATGCCCCGTTCTCTAGAAAGCATGGGGAAGGCTGAGTGTGCAGTGAGATCAGTAACTATGTTTGGGAATAGCAATGCAGTGAGGGCTCCTTTTACCCTGTGCTATAAATGGACAATAGAAGTGCCAGCAAGAACCCAGGCAGTACAAAAAATAAAAATAAAAGCTGACCTTACAATCTGTTCCAGGACAGGAGCAGACAGGACCAAAATGGACCCACTTAAATGCCCAAAACTTGAGAATCAGTGAGTTAATCAACATTACAGATAATAAATAGAAACAAAACAAAACATAGAAAAGAAAATAAGATAATATCTTTTTTATTGGACTGACAATACATTTTTTGATTAGCTTTCGAAGGTAACCCTCCTTCTTCAGATCAGAAATAAGCAAATGTTGGCAAGCATAAAGTGAAACACAAAGACATTTCAATGACAGGAAGAGGGTGGGGTGGGTTAGGTGAGAAACGGGAGAGCTGGGTAAATGACAGACAGGGAGAGATGGATGGTAAATAAGAGGGTGACAAAGCAGTAGAGTTTTATAATGGGCTAGAAAACCCAGATCTTTGTTAAGTCCTGTCTGTTGTGTGTCAAAATATTTAATCATTTTGACTTCAAAGGTCTTACGTGCCTGGATTTTCTTAAAGTTTCCTTTTAGTATTCTCACCACAAAATCACTGATGCAGTGTTCTGTTTTTGTGAAGTGCTGTCCCAAAGAGGTGACATGCTGGTTGGCATTGGCATTTTTCATATGATGTCTACGTAGATTAAATCTCTTCTTTAGCATCTGGCTTGTTTCTCCAATAGCATCCTTCTTCACACTTTTTACATTGAATGATATATGGGGTGTAGCCAGACCTCGAGGTGGGAGGGAGCCAGAGCCCAAAGTGTGGGGGGGGGGGCACATTTTGGTCCATTGCCCCACTACCACCGTCGCCCTGCCACTCCCCACCCACTGTCACTGCTGCACATACCTTAGCTGGCAGGGGGTCCATAAACCCTGCCAGCTGAAGCACTGCCGCCACATATACCTTGGTTGGTGGGGGTTTCCAATCCCCACCAGCTGAAGCCTTTGTCCAGCTCTGGTCTCTGGCACCGCTACATTGCCTACCCTGCTCTCTTCCCCTTATGTCCGGCATGCTCGTTTTAATGAAATTGAGCATGCTCAGTTTCACTAAAATGAGTATGCCGCATGTGAGGTAAGAGAGAGCAGGGCAGGCAATGTGGCAGCGCCGGAGACCAGCACCGAAGGCTTCAGCTGGCGGGGGTTGGGGACCCCTGCAAGCCAAACCAGGGCCCAGAGCCAGCTTGGGGGGCCCAGGCCCCTGTGGCCCCCCGTAGCTACACCACTGAATTTGAAGATGAGCATGTGAAGGATTCCTTTATGTTGAATGTTTTCCCTTTGTGAATAACTGTGGGATCCTGTGAAATGTGTTGGCACAGAGTTTACAGCTGCCACTCTTCTTTTTGGGTTTCTTTCAGGAGTTTGCTTTTCACTAATTTGTGTTTTAAGTTGGGTAGCTGTCAGAAGGCCAGCACTGATGGGGGATGGGATTATCTCTTTCAGTAGTTCATTCTCCTGGAATAGTGGCTGTAGATCTTTTATGATTCTTCTCAATTTTTCTAGTCAGACAGCTGATATCACATTGAGGGGCTCATTTTCAAAGCACTTAGACTTGTGAAGTTCCATAGGTTACTGTGTAACGTTATAAGTCTAGTGCTCTGAAAATATGCCTCTGAGTATAATTATTTATGAACGTTAGACATTGTATGGGCATTGGGAGGTGGGGAAGGGAAAAAGAAATCCATGAAGGGGGAAAAAAAAGAAAAGAAAATCCATGAATGTGACCTTGGATGTTAACATCAACTTTTCCATCAGAAAAGTTATGCTCCTGGTCTAAGGGAAAAATCAGTATTTTCATGAGGCGGGCTAGTACAAAACATTTGTAATTAGTAGGATTAAAAAAAAAAAAAACACTTCTGCCATGTTAGGAATGTAATAAAACTAAGGCATGCCTTTTTAAATTCATCTAGCTGTAGGCCAAGTAAAACAGGGCACTGCCCAGCTTCTCTTTATAAAACTCCCATAAAAACATCCTGTTGATACATGTAAAAGCATGAGCTGAACAAAAAAGGCTGGGAAGAGGCATTTTAAAAGCAGACTGTGGGCCCATCATACAAAAATGAATTTTTCAATGTATTACCCACTTATCAAAAAAGTAATTGCAATTGGCAACATAAAAATAGCTAACAAATTTTAACACTGCTTCCTGAAACAAAAACAAAAAAGAAAAAGTTGTCACTTAGGGGTATGTTTACTAAGGTGCGTTAGCATTTTTAATGCACCTGTAAATTTAAGGCCCATATATTTCTATGGGCGCATTAGCGTTTAACGCGCATACACCATTTACACACTTTAAAAACACTAACGTGCCCATAGTGCTACTTAGTAAACCTAGCCCTTAGGACCCCGTTACTAAGCCGTGCTAAGGGTGCACTAGCATTTTTAGCGCACGCAAATTATTAGCATGTTAGGAACATATGGGCGACTCTAGCATTTAATGCGCTCTAAAAACGCTAGTGCGCCTTAGTAAACAGGGCTCTTATTGTGGTATCTTAAATCACAGAAAAGTCATTAACCTGTTAATTAGATTGTAAGCTCTGTCGAGCAGGGACTGTCTCTTCATGTTCAAGTGTACAGCACTGCGTACGTCTAGTAGCGCTATAGAAACGATAAGTAGTAGTAGTAGTATAGGAATAGTAAGAGAACGGACCAAGACAACTCAAAAGTAGTCTTCAGATTTATAGTGTCTGTACTTTGTATCTTGTTTTCATATTTGTACTATTCTAGTCTTCATTGTCCATATCAAGATTCTAGGGATATAGCTGAATATTAAGCTCAGAAAAGTAAATTGATATATGGGAGAGGAAAGAGAGGGGAGAGGCAAGAAAGGGGAGTAGTAACCTAGCTACTATTGGACTGAAAGACTAGCATACTAGAACTAAGGAAACCCAATTCAAATCTCACTGCTGCTCCTTGAGACCTTGGGTAGATCACTTAGGAGCTCTTTTACTAAATGATTCTTACTGCATTCTCGAGAAACCTCTCCTCTCCCTTTATATCCTCATGACTTTCTTTTATTTTAACTTATAAATCATCTAGTGACACTTATGGCATGATTGGTGCAAGTGATGACAAATAAGCTGGGTTAGGCACTAATGTGCATCTAACACAGCAAAAATGGCCCGATAGCACTCGCACATGGCAAAACTATCCTAACTGTGCGCTAAAAATTTTTATATTTTTGTTTTGAGGCGACACATCAGGGACAGGAAGTGGGTGTTCCTGTGCTAACCAGTTAGGGCACAGTAATGTAGTTGTGTTAACTAGTTAATGCACACATACTGTATTATGCAAGAGTGCTTACCACCTACAAAATAAGTGAAGGAAGTGGTGCTGCGTATTTTTCAAAAATGGCCACATGCTAATGGCAGCATTGGTGCATGGCCAGAAATGAAAATAGAAAGAAAAAAAAAAAAAAAAGCTATTTTTACAGCTGTGATAAAAGTGGTTCTTAGCATTCGGGAAAAACATGCATAAGGGTGTGCAAAGGCCACTTTTTACTGCAGCTTAGTAAAAAGGACCCTTAATGCTCTATTTCCTCAAGATTATAAAGCTTCTGGGGATAGGTAAATACAAGCTATTGAAAAATTCTAAACCCAGCAGCAGATATGCATGGCCAAGACTAAAACCTAAGCAGGCAAAATTTTAGTCAGATGTTCAGTTAGTCAAATTTTAGTAAGGGAAAATAACTCCACCACCTTTCTCCAGGGCTTGCTGAACAAAATTTGTCAAAACATGTTCTTGAGATTTTTCAGATAGATACAAATGTCAGCTAATTTTAGAAATTCTACAGTTGACAAAGTGAACACCTTCTCCAGGAATAAAAATCATTTGTTTCCTAAAGCTATTGTGCAATAAGACTCCAGCAGGGTTTGTTTCTACTCTGTCCACCCTTGAGAGAAGTTGTGGCAACCTGTGCAGTGTCTGTGTGATGAGAGGGAAGAAAGTTTTGCAATCACTAACTTAATTAAGCGCAGGCCTCAGGTTAGGCCTGTGCTCAAGTCGGTGACAGCAGAGTGGTGGTAAATGGAATTTGCTCAAAAGAAAGGCGAGTAGTGGAGTGCCTCAGGAGCCCTTTTACAAAGGTGTGGGACGGCTAACGCATGGGTACTGCGCGCCTAATCGGCACTACTACCGGGGTAGCACATGTGCCAGGCAGTAATTCCGATTTTGGTGCATGCCAAATCCCTCAGTAGATGCCAAATCCCTCGGTAGAAAATAATTTTCTACCACAGGGGCAATTCCTGGCAGTAACTGGTAGCACGCCCATGTTTATTTTATTTATTACATTTATATCCCACATTTCCCCACCTATTTGTAGGCTCAATGTGGCTTAAATAGTACCGGAGAGGCGTTACAGACTCCAGTGTAAACAAATACAAAGTGATGTTGTGGTAAGATAAAGTTCATGTGGCACAGTCACACTAGGGAATCGTACAACGGAAGAGTTGTGCTATGTCCATTACGTTCTTTAGTTTTGTTGTGTTGCAAAGATCAGGCATTTATGTTGGATCGGTCGGTTAAGCATGTTGGCACATGCTGCATGGTTGTCACATAAGTAGACAAAAAGAAGGAGGAAAACCCTGACGTGCAACAAAAGCAATGGACAAGAATGTGAGGACTCCGCAAAAAGGATCTCAGGAAGTCTTTAATATCAATAGCTAAAAAATGACCCGACATGGCCGTATTTTGGTTCATAGACCTGCATCAGGAGTCTATTGGATCTCTTGTGTTGTGGCTGATAGCTTAACCAAGAGGGGTATAGCTGTGTGGCTTCCATAGATTAAAAGAGCTCTGGGCTGCAGAACACCATGGCAGCAAAACTCATCTGTGACATCAATAAAGTACCCGTGTCGGGTCATTTTTTAGCTGTTGATATTAAAGACTTCCTGAGATCCTTTTTGCGCAGTCCTCACTTTCTTCTCCATTGCTATCACATAGGTAGCACATGAGATCTTACCACTAGGTCAACGGGTGGTGGTAAGGGCTTAGGCCGTAAATAGGTGCGCACTAGTTTTAATATTAGCACAGGCCCATTTCCCAGCCCATTAAAAGATAGTCCAACACGCACCCAAAATATGCACCCACACTACTGCAGGCCACTTCACCATGGCTTTGTAAAAAGGACCTCTCAGTGATCAGTCTTAGGGCCAATTCTGTTTTATATCTTTACAAGCAATATTGCCAAAGAGAAGGAATGACCCAAGGATTGGAGGGAACAGAAAGCATGAGAGTAATCTACAATAATTAGAAGCTTGGGCTAATACTTGGCAGTTATGCTTAAATGTGAAGAAACATAAGATGATGCATTTGGAGCGCAGAAATCCAAAGGACCTGCATGCAGTAGGAGGTAAGAGGATGAGAAGAGACTGGAAGGCCTGAATATGCAGACTTGTATTTGGAAAAACACGTTTTGACAGCGCCAAACCACTCAGAGAAAAACTGCATTGGCTACCAATCAAAGAATGCATCACTTTCAAAATCTGCACAACTGTTCATAAAATCATCTACAGCGAGGCACCGGGATACATGACAGACCTTATCGACCTGCCAACCAGAAACACCACAAAATCTGCACGATCATACCTAAACCTCCACTACCCAAGCAGCAAAGGACTGAAATACAAATCCACCTATGCAACCAGCTTTTCCTATCTAAGCGCACAACTATGGAACGCATTACCAAAAGCAGTTAAAACTACACCTGACCACCTAAATTTTCAGAAAGCACTAAATACAGACCTGTTCAGAAGGGCATACCCCACCGACCCAACATAAAAATACCTGGACACTTGCGACACAATCTAACCAAAGACCATAATGGACATTACTGGACTCTTCTTTCCCCTTTCCCTCCCTAAGTTCCCCCCAATTGTACCTACCATACGTGTACCTCACTTTGTATTCATTCATACTACGTATTTGTTCAGACCGGAATCGGCCAACACCATTAACGGTTATATGTAAGCCACATTGAGCCTGCAAAAACATGGGATACAAATGTAACAAATAATAATAATATCCTATATGAAAGGAGAGACAGGGGAGATATGATACAGATGTTTACATACTTCAAACGGTATTAATATAGAAAAACAATTTTCCAGCGAAGGGAAAGTGGTAAAACTAGAGGACATGAATTGAGGTTGCGGGGTGGTAGACTGTCAGAAAACTCTTTTTCACGGTGAGGGTGGTTGATGCCTGGAATGCAGAAGAGAACTGTGGCAGAATCCAAGGTGGTGTGGGATGAACAAAGGGGATCTCTAGAAAAGAATGGTATCAAAAACAAAAAGTTAAAAGTTTGCATATCAAGTGGTGCTTAGATGGCAACTCTGGAAATATCAGCTAAGGCTGGTGCTGGGCTGCCTTGTACGGTCCGAGTCCCACATATACATATAGCAATCCAGTTTAGGATGGGCTGTAGAGAGCTTCAACAGAACTCCAGCAATTTGGAACTTGAGGAGAGTGATGGCAGACTTTTACGGTTTGTGTCCCGCAAATGACAAGACGGATACGGATAGGCTGCAGTGGGCTTTGACTGCAACTCCAGTAGTTGGAACATAAGAATTTAGGCCAAGCAGACTTCTTCAGTCTATGTCCCTGAAACAAAGAAGACCAGGATCAAAGTATATAATATCACGATCATTGTTGATTTAATCTTGAATTGAGACTGTTGTGCAGATTGGATGGACCATGCAGGTCTTTATCTGCCATCACTTGCTATGTTACTATGTTATTATAATATGCTGAGATCAGAAGAGAGACCCCAGGGTAATACTGTCACATTGTTTTGCCACCTTGAGATTCTCAGACTAGGTGAAGGCCAAGGGAAGAAGGATATTCAGCAGCATTGAGAAGCACATAACTAGCAAGGGGTGGAAAAATGGTAGTGATAATGCAACTGTAGAAGTCATTAGCGAGACTACACTTGGAGTACTGTGCCTTGTCAAGGATACGAGTCAAAGCCATTCAGAGAACAGTGACCACAATGGTAAGAGGTCTGTTCCAGAAGATGTACGAAGAGGCTTGAAGACATGAATGTGCTTACCCAAGAGGGGGGGGGCAGGGAAGATATGATACAGACATTTAAATTCTTGAAAAGATAGTAAGGAACAAAATTATCTTTTCCAAAAATGGAGAGGCTATAGAACTAGAGGACATGAAATGAAGTTGCAGGGAGGAAAAACTAAAATCAACAATAGAAAATACTTCTATAGACGGAGCAATGGATGGAGTCGAAAACAGTGATGAGTTCAAAAAGGTAGTATGAACACAAAGGCTCCCTATGTAGCCAAGGAGGGAATAAAAAAAAAAAAAAAGTATAGAGCATTTCCACTCACAGTAAAACTTAAATTTTCACACTTTAAAAGAAAAAAAAAAGGCATTGTTGGGTGTGGGGGGGGGAGAGGGGAATAGCTTGCACCAGACATCTCTTACAATTATAAAGACAGAAGTGTGTGTGTGGGGGGGGGGGGGGGGGGTAGTAATCCTTACAGAGTTTCAAGTATAACTCTCACTATTTTTTCTGGTTAGAGGGGTCATGCTGGTTTTTATCTTCTGTCATTTACTATGGTACTTTTTTTTTTTGGTCACACAGATCTGTGTTCTTACTTACATCTTATACACTGCAAATATGCAGAATGCATTTGGAGGGGGAGAAATAGCATTGATGGCAAATGCAAAAAAGTAAACAATTAATATATTTTTAGTACAACGTTCTGTGCCTGTCTACCCCTCCTCCACGTTTGGCAACTGGCCTACAGCCCATATCATTTTATGCTGAGGTTTGCGTTTTCTATTGCTACACCAGCAAGTGTCTGTGCCTTTAGCTGCAGAATATGAAACAAGAAATACTACACATGTGTGTTACACACAGACACTGTTATGTGAGAGAATACATCATTCCAGGGATGTGCCAAGACATGAGCAGATAATACATCAGCTATGAGTTCATCCCTTTGGTTCTGGTGCACACAGCATCAACAGTTTTAAGTATGTCACTGTTTCAAGGGACCCAACTCAGTGATTGTTCAATGGTTATGGCTATCCCAGCGTATTCTAAATGGAGAAGGGTAGACAGTGGGGTTCTTCAGGGGTCTGGGCTGGGACCGCTGCATTTTAACATATTTATAAATGATCAAGAGATGGAAGTAACTAGTGAGGTAATTACATTTGCTGACAACACAAAGTTATTCAAAGTTATTGTTAAATCGTGAGAAGATTGGCAGATGACGTTTAATGTAAGTGCAAAGTGATGCACGTGGGAAAGAGGAACCCGAACTATAGCTACATAATGCAAGGTTCCACATTAGGAGTCACTGACCAGGAAAGGAATCTAGATGTCATCGTTGATACGTTGAAACCAAATGGCAGATGACGTTTAATGTAAGCAAGTGCAAAGTGATGCACGTGGGAAAGAGGAACCCGAACTATAGCTACATAATGCAATTTTCCACATTAGGAGTCACAGACCAGGAAAGGAATCTAAATGTCATCGTTGATATGTTGAAACCTTCTGCTCAGTGTGCGGCAGCAGCTAAGAAAGCAATTAGAATGTTAGGTATTATTAGGAAAGGAATGGAAAACAAAAATGAGGACGTTATAATGTCTTTGTATCGCTCCATGGTGCGACCGCACCTTGAATAAACGTGTGCAATTCTGGTCACCGCATTTCAAAAAAGATATAGTGGAATTAGAAAAGGTACAGAGAAGGGCGTAGAAAATGTTAAAGGAGATGGGATGACTTCTCCATCAGGAAAGGCTAAAGCGGCTAGGGCTCTTCAGCTTGGAGAAAAGATAAAAGTTAATTGAAACAAGTCTACTTCAAAGGATGAACTACAAATATCTTCTAAAGCCTTTAACAAAGCAACCAGCTTTTCAATCAAATCGTAAGCCATACCGCTCTATGGGAGACATCAAAAAAACTCTTAGCAAATCCACCCATAAGCTTCCTTACCAAAATATATCTGTACGATCGCTAAGACCTTGAACTTTAGACACTAAACCATTTCCCACAATAGAACAGATAAAAGTCAATAGGACAAACCAAGAATTTTGGCAAACAGAAATAAAGTCCACAAAGACTGAAATCTCCACTTGCAGCCAAAAATTGCAGAAATGTTGCCATCTAGCCGAATAAGCCTGCCATGTGTTACGAGCTAAGGCATTTTGAAGTAACCAACTAATGGGTCCAGGAAAATCTTCCAATAATAAGCAGACATGTTCATCAACACTCAATTTGCTTCCAGAACCAGCACATGAAAACAAGCCCACTGACTTCAAGAGAGAGCATCTGCTAAATCATTATAAATCCCAGGAATGTGCTTACCAACCAAGCTCATATTTAACATTAAGCATCCCCCAATATAGCATAACAATTCCACTATCAAAGCAGAACTTGTAGATTGCTTTTTCACTGCTTCCACAACAGCATTATCGTCACTCTTTGGTTGCATAAATGGTTACCCAACATCAATGCCATCCACACCTAAAATAATTCTAAGCAAGCCACATTCTCACACTATCCATTATCTCCCCACCACTGGCCATGCCTCAGAACACCATTCACACTGAAAATAAATCCCAAAATCCTGACTGCCAGAAGCATCTGTGAACTACTGCAAATCATTATTTGAAAGTGGAAGCTGAGGCCACACCCTCACTCCATTAAACTGTGTCAAAAACATCTGCCACAATGCAAATCCTCCTGAACCCCTTTTTATTTATTTAGATTTTGCTCACACCTTTTTCAGTAGTAGCTCAAGGTGAGTTACATTCAGGCACACTGGATATTTATCTGTCCCAAGAGGGCTCACAATCAAAGTTTGTACCTGAGGCAATGGAGGGTTAAGTGACTTGCCCAAGATCACAAGGAGCAGCACCTCTCGATTGCAAGACCGGTGCTCTAACCACTAGGCCACTCCTCCACTTTTGTCAGGTGAACCTTATAGTGCTTCCGGGAGGGAAAGGTTAGGACAGCTGTTGTACTTGGTGATTCGATCATTAGGCATATAGATAGCTGGGTGGCTGGTGGACGTGAGGATCGCCTGGTGACTTGCCTGCCTGGTGCGAAGGTGGCGGACCTCACGCATCACCTAGATAGGATTTTATATAGTGCTGGGGAGGAGACGGCTGTCTTGGTACATGTGGGTACTAATGACATAGGAAAATGTGGGAGAGAGGTTCTGGAAGCAAAATTTAGGCTCTTAGGTAGAAAGCTGAAATCCAGATCCTCCAGGGTAGCATTTTCTGAAATGCTACCTGTGCCACGCGCAGGGCCCAAGAGACAGGCAGAGCTCCAGAGTCTCAATGCGTGGATGAAACGATGGTGCAGGGAGGAGGGCTTTAGATTTGTTAGGAACTGGGCAACATTCTGGGGAAGGGGGAGCCTATTCCGAAAGGATGGGCTCCATCTTAACCAGAGTGGGACCAGGCTGCTGGCATCGGCGTTTAAGAAGGAGATAGAGCAGCTTTTAAACTAGAAATGGGGGGAAGGCCGACAGTCGCTCAAAAGAGCATGGTTCGGGATAAGGTATCTTTCAAAGATATCACCATAACAGGGAAGATAGAGTATCCTGATAGTGAGGTTGCAAAAGAGATTGTAGTAGATCGGGTATCTTTAAATAACAATAAAATCAGACAAAAGATTGCCAATTAATACTGTCAAGTACTAAGCATGATGTACTTAGGAACAACAAACATAGTTTGAAATGTCTATATGCGAATGCCAGGAGCCTAAGAAATAAGATGGGGGAGTTGGAATATATTGCACTAAATGAAAAATTAGATATAATAGGCATCTCTGAGACCTGGTGGAAGGAGGATAACCAGTGGGACACTGTCATACCGGGGTACAAATTATATCGTAGTGATAGGGTGAATCGGATTGGTGGAGGGGTAGCATTGTATATTAACGAGAGCCTTGAATCAAATAGATTGAAAATTCTGCAGGAAACAAAACACTCCTTGGAATCACTGTGGATTGAAATTCCATGTGCAAAGGGGAAAAGGATAGTGATAGGAGTGTACTACCGTCCGCCTGGCCAGGACGAACAGACGGATGCGGAAATGTTAAAGGAAATCAGGGACGCAAACAAACTGGGCAACACAATAATAATGGGGGATTTCAATTACCCGCATATAGACTGGGTTAATGTAACATCTGTACACGCAAGGGACATAAGATTTCTTGATGAAATCAAGGACAGCTTCATGGAACAGCTAGTTCAGGAGCCGACAAGAGAAGGAAAAATACTAGACTTAGTCCTTAGTGGTGCTCATGATCTAGTGCAGGGGGTAACGATACGAGGGCCGCTTGATAACAGTGATCATAATATGATCGGTTTTGATATTGGCATTGAAGGAAGTGAAACTAGGAAATCAAGTACGCTAGCGTTTAACTATAGAAAAGGTGATTACGACAAAATGAGAAAAATGGTGAAAAAAAGACTGAAAGGAGCAGCTCGCAGAGTAAAAAACTTGCATCAGGCGTGGATGCTGTTTAAAAACACCATCCTGGAGGTTCAGGACAAATATATTCCACGTATTAGAAAAAAGGGAAAAAAGACTAAACGTCAGCCGGCGTGGCTAAACAGTAAGATAAAGGAAATCATTAGAGCCAAAAAACAATCCTTCAGAAAGTGGAGAAGAGAACCAACTGAAAGTAACAGGATAGATCATAAGGAATGCCAAGCCAAATGCAAAGCGGAGATAAGGAGGGCAAAAAAGGACTTTGAGAAGAAATTAGCGTTGGAAGCAAAAATACATAGTAAAACTTTTTTTAGATACATTAAAAGCAGGAAACCGGCCAAAGAGTCGGTTGGGCCGCTGGACGAAAATGGTGTTAAAGGGGCGATCAAGGAGGACAAAGCCGTAGCGGAGAAATTAAATGAATTCTTTGCTTCGGTCTTCACCGAGGAGGATTTGGGGGGGACACCGGTGCCGGAAAGAATATTTGAAGCGGGGGAGTCGGAGAAACTAAACAAATTCTCTGTAACCTTGGAGGATGTAATGGGTCAGTTCAGCAAGCTGAAGAGTAGTAAATCACCGGCACCTGATGGTATTCATCCCAGAGTATTAATAGAACTAAAAAATGAACTTGCGGAGCTACTGTTAGAAATATGCAATCTGTCCCTAAAATCGAGTGTAGTACCGGAAGACTGGAGGGTAGCCAATGTTACTCCGATTTTTAAGAAGGGTTCCAGAGGAGATCCGGGAAATTATAGACCGGTGAGTCTGACGTCGGTGCCGGGCAAGATGGTGGAGGCTATTATTAAGAATAAAATTGCAGAGCATGTACAAAAACATGGACTGATGAGACAAAGTCAGCACGGATTTAGTGAAGGGAAGTCTTGCCTCACCAATCTAATGCATTTTTTTGAGGGGGTAAGCAAACATGTGGACAATGGGGAGCCGGTTGATATTGTATATCTGGATTTTCAGAAGGCGTTTGACAAAGTGCCGCACGAAAGACTCCTGAAGAAATTGCAGAGCCATGGAATCGGAGGTAGGGTATTATTATGGATTAAGAACTGGTTGAAAGATAGGAAGCAGAGAGTAGGTTTGCGTGGCCAGTATTCTCAGTGGAGGAGGGTAGTTAGTGGGGTCCCGCAGGGGTCTGTGCTGGGTCCGTTGCTTTTTAATGTATTTATAAATGACCTAGAGATGGGAATAACTAGTGAGGTAATTAAATTCGCCGATGACACAAAATTATTCAGGGTCGTCAAGTCGCAGGAGGAATGTGAACGATTACAGGAGGACCTTGCGAGACTGGGAGAATGGGCGTGCAAGTGGCAGATGAAGTTCAATGTTGACAAGTGCAAAGTGATGCATGTGGGTAAGAGGAACCCGAATTATAGCTACGTCTTGCAAGGTTCCGCGTTAGGAGTTACGGATCAAGAAAGGGATCCGAGTGTCGTCGTCGATGATACGCTGAAACCTTCTGCTCAGTGTGCTGCTGCGGCTAGGAAAGCGAATAGAATGTTGGGTGTTATTAGGAATGGTATGGAGTCCAGCTGTGCGGATGTTATAATGCCGTTGTATCGCTCCATGGTGCGACCGCACCTGGAGTATTGTGTTCAGTACTGGTCTCCGTATCTCAAAAAAGATATAGTAGAATTGGAAAAGGTACAGCGAAGGGCGACGAAAATGATAGTGGGGATGGGACGACTTTCCTATGAAGAGAGGCTGAGAAGGCTAGGGCTTTTCAGCTTGGAGAAGAGACGGCTGAGGGGAGATATGATAGAAGTGTATAAAATAATGAGTGGAATGGATCGGGTGGATGTGAAGCGACTGTTCACGCTATCCAAAAATACTAGGACTAGAGGGCATGAGTTGAAGCTACAGTGTGGTAAATTTAAAACGAATCGGAGAAAATTTTTCTTCACCCAACGTGTAATTAGACTCTGGAATTCGTTGCCGGAGAACGTGGTACGGGCGGTTAGCTTGACGGAGTTTAAAAAGGGGTTAGATAGATTCCTAAAGGACAAGTCCATAGACCGCTATTAAATGGACTTGGAAAAATTCCGCATTTTTAGGTATAACTTGTCTGGAATGTTTTTACGTTTGGGGAGCGTGCCAGGTGCCCTTGACCTGGATTGGCCACTGTCGGTGACAGGATGCTGGGCTAGATGGACCTTTGGTCTTTCCCAGTATGGCACTACTTATGTACTTATGTACTTATGTACTAAGAGCGCTAGCCAGCATGAAAAATAAACCCCATTGGAATTGCTCGTGAAGCAAATTAAAACCACCCTACTAAAAAGATTGTAGTTTTAAAGAAGAAGTTGTCCTTGCACAAGATTCAATCACCTCATGGAAAGCCTGAACTTTGTCAACAGTCAATCATGACTCCATTCGCATGGAGTCTAAATCCACACCCAGAAATACAAATGAAGTACAGGGACCCACAGATTTCTCATCCACCAGAGGAATGCCAAACTCAGCAGCCACATTGCAAAATACAGACATTAAAATGTGCACATTGATCAGAAACAGCCACACCCCCAAAAAGAAAATCATCCTGATAATGTAAATTAAGACAAGATGATAAGAACATAAAAGTAGCCATACTGGGTCAGACCAATGGTCCTTCTAACACAGTATCCTGTTTTCCAAACAGTGGCCAAGACAGGTCACAAGTTACTGGTAGAAACCCAATTAGCAGCAACATTCCATGCTACCAATCCCAGGGCAAGCAGTTGCTTCCCTATGTCTGTCTCAATAGCAGACTATGGACTTTTCCTCCAGGAATTTGTCCAAACCTTTTTTAAACGCAGATATGCTAACTGCTGTTGTTGTATCCTCCGGCAAAGAGTTCCAAAGCTTAAATATTCATTGAGTGAAAAAATATTTCTTCTTATTTGTTTAAAAAAATATTTCCATGTAACTTCCTTGAGTGTCCCCTTCTCTTTTTGGAATGAGTAAAAAAAAAAAAAAAAAAAAAAAAAAATCGATTTATTTCTATTCGTTCCACACCAGTCAGGATTTTGTAGACCTCAATTATATCTCCCATCATCTGTCTCTGTTTCAAGCTGCAGAGCTCTAACCTCTTTAGCCTTTCCTCATACGAGAGGAGTTCCATCTCCTTTATCATTTTGATCGCTCTTCTTTGAACCTTTTCTAATTCCGCCGTATCTTTTTTTGAGATACAGCGACCAGAACTGAATGCAATACCTCAGGTGAGGTCGCACCACAGAGCAATATAGAGGCATTTATTTTTCGGTCTTATTATTCCCTTTCCTAATAATTCCTACCATCTTGTTTGTTTTTTTGGCCGCTGCTGCATACTGAGCAGATTTCAGAATACTATCCATAGCGACACCTAGATCTTTTTCTTGAGTGCTGACCCCCAAGGTGCACCCTAGCATCAGGTAACCATGATGTGGATTATTCTTTCCAATGTGCATCACCTTGCACATTGTTCACATTAAATTTCATCTGCCATTTTGATGCCCAGTCTTCATAGGTGGTCGGTGGCCCAACTGTTTAGGGAGGCTAAAGAAGGTGGGGTTAGGGGTGGGGCATACATAATTGTCTGACAACACACAGAAAAAAAAAATAAAAGTCACTATTAACACCTTGAATCGAATGTAGATATTAGATATGTATCATATGTCAAAAAATAAAGTGGTTGCTCAAAGCATAAACTAACCGATGTATACTAGTCAAACATGTTAATTATTAAACACTGCTATTTCCATCCATGGAAAATCCCAAAATGAAATAGTCACATTAGTGAAGTAACATCCGGCAACTAGACTTCGCATCATAGGTGTCAATGATCTGCTCAGGGTTAATTATCTCCAACAAGATCACTTTCAATGTTCAGTAAACAAAGTTGTCAGTCTTTCCTGACTCATTGTGGATCTCAGCTAGTTTCGTAAACCAGGGGCATAGCTACGTGGGGCCACGGGGGCATGGGCCCCCACAGATTACAAAAATGTCCACATTCTAAACAGGATAGACGTCTATCTTGTGTTCGAAAATGCTACAGACGTCTTGTGATTTGGACGTATTTTTTTTGGTCCATTTTTGAACAAAAGACATCCAAATGCAAGATGTCCAAAGGAGAGGAGGAGCGGCTTAATGGTTAGTGCAGCAGGCTTTGATCCTGGCAACATGGGTTCAATTCCCACTGCTGCTCCTTGTGACTTTGGGCAACTCAAATGCACAAGGGGCATTTTTGGATATGACATCTAAGTCTGAATTTGGACGTTTTTGTAAAACGTCCAAAATCAGAACAGGAAAGGTCATTTTCTACAAAAGCTGTATGTCTGTTGATCACCCCACCCCTCACCTATCCACACCCATCCTGCTAGAATATCAATGATATGCTTTGATGTCCCCATGCATACCTCCTACCCACCCCCATCCTCCCACCCTGTCAGACTGTCATAGTAATGCTTGAATGTTTTCACTTATATACACTGTCAGCTAGCACATTTGCTTATTTCCGATCTGACGAAGAAGGGCAACCTTCGAAAGCTAATCAAGAAATGTATTAAGTTATGTCCAATAAAAAAGGTATCATCTTATTTGGTTTGATTTCTATTGATAACTACAAAAAAAAAAAAAAAAAGCCTCTCTTTTCCTTTTGAAAATGCTGTTTGGAAAAATGTTTTGTGATTTGGATGTTTTATTTTTTTGATCCATTTTCAAACAAATACAGACAAATGCAAAACATACAAAATACAGAAGAAAATCCACAATAAAGTGAAACCATTCACATGTTCCAAGTGTGGTAAAAGCTTTGGTTGTAATGTAAATCTCAAAAGTGCACCAGAAAGTACACACTGGAGCGAAACCATTTGCATGTATAGAGTCTGGTAAAAACTTCGGTCAGAAGCTAAACCTCACAATGCACCAGAGAATACACACAGGAGTGAAACCATTTACATGTCCTGAGTGTGGTAAAGGCTTTGGTTGGAAAGAAAGCCTCACACGGCATCAGAGAATCCACACAGGGATGAAACCATTTACATGCACTGAGGAGATATAAGCTTCAGTTTCATTGGGACAGGTAATTAGGGAATGTAGACACTTGCTATGAAGTATGGAAAAATAGCACTCTGATATTTGGATATATGTAATGAGACCTCCTTTTCATCTATACATCTGAATTCAAAGTCCAAATCTAATGATAAACAATATACACAAGGCTCAGATGTTATAGAAGGCTTGGCATCAGGTAGAATAGTAGAAAAGTGACATCCCAGGAAAGTAATAGGGCATCCTTGGGGGCACTGCAGTGGACTTTATAAAATGCTCCCAGGTACACATCTCACCACTGCTCCCCCAAAACCCACTATCCCCAACTGTACACCACTACCATAGCCCTTACAGGTGAAGAGAGCACCAATATGTGGGTACAGTGGGTTTCTGGTGGGTTTTGAAGGACTCACAGTTTCCTCCACAAGTGTAACAAGTAGGGGGAGGTAGAAGCCTGGGTCCACCTGTCTACAGTGCACTGCACCAATACTAGACTACTCCAGGGACCCACATACTATTCTAATTGACCTGAGTATAACATCGGAGGCTGGCAAGTAATATTTTAAAATCACATTTGTGGGGGGTGGGAAGGGGATAGTGACCACTGGGGGAGTATGAGGAAGTGATCCCCGATTCCCTCATGGTCATTTGGGGCACCTCGTGTGGAGTAGAGAAGTAGCCTAGTGGTCTATGCTCTGTAAATGGCAAGGACAAATCAAGATGAAGTATTCATACGTAGTATCACATCATACCTTATGCTATGAGTTTAACTTCTTGGGCAGACTCGGTGAACCACACAGGTCTTCATCTAACATCTACTATGTTACCAGACTTGGATCTATCGTGCCTCAAAAAAAAAAAAATATATATATATATCCTAGAGAGAGAGTTTGGACTTTAGTCAGGTTAATTCTCAAAGGTTTCTGTTTTCCCTGCTGAGGATTCTACTGTTCCTAGTATTTCTTCACTAAATTACTTTAGCAACCACACCAATGCTCGCCTGAAGTTTTTCACACTACAGACTATCAGGACTTGGTGTGCTAATTGCTATGAAGCAATGGCCCTGGAAGAATACCCCTCTTCTTCCTGAAATGCTCCTGAGGTATGAACCATAATATGACCACATTACCTCCACTCTGACCCAGTTAACAAGAGGTACCCCAGAAATACACATAAAACAAGTCAAATGACCAAATAGATTTTGTAGGTGCTACTGGTTTATGCTCTAGTACCAACCAAGAAAAATAAAATCCACTCTTTATTGGTATAAACATCTATATATATAAAACTCACCCTCAACGTTCTGAAGACAGTGACGTCAGTGAAGCCAAGCCCTGATTTCCTTCAAAAAGGTTCGAAGGTTCGTGGTGGTGAAGCCACCAAAATCGCTCCGGGCCCCACCCTCGAGGGCGGAGCAATGGCTGAACAACGAAGGGGTTGGCAGGGGAGGGAGGGAGGGAGGCACGGAGGTGGGAAATCGCTACGGGCCCCGCCCTCGCGTCAAACATCATGACGTTGAGGGCGGAGCAATGCCACAACAACGAAGGGGTTGGTGGGGGGTTTTGCCGACAAAAACCTTGCTAGCGCCCATTTCATTTGCTCAGAAACGGGCCTCTTTTATTAGTATTAATATATTTATGATAGAAACAAAATGTACACACAGTATTTTGTGATCTTTAGCAAAATTTTGAAGTCTATCTGGCCTTCCATTGGTTACTAAAGATATACCAAAAATTGAGGGAGTTCAATTTTAACAAATAGCACATAAAGACCTACATTTTAAGGGGTCCTTTTACTAAGGTGTACTGACCTCCACACCTTATGTGCTTTAAAAAAAAAAAAAGTTTCTCAATAAGAGGATTTTATGCCAGTCAAGAATGTACATAGAAAGCAAACTTGTCTTGTTTTTTTTTTTAGGGGGAGAGGGAGGCTGTGGCTGAAAGGAATGGTTGGAAACTATACATACACATAAGCTTAAAAATAGCAGCTTTTGGTAGGCCAATACATGTAACCATTTTAGTATATGTGCATGCTTGTAACCACATAATGTGATAAAGGATGTGGTTAAGTCCCAGGGTTTGGATAGCAGCTGCATTTGAGTAGGCCAAGAAGGCACCTAGAATGTAAATTAGGAGACCTAGAGGGGCATTTTCAAAAGAAACATCTAAGTTGGAATTTGGACGTCTTTGTAAAACATCCAATTTTGGAGACAAGGTCATTTTCAAAAAAAAAAAAAAAAAAAAAAAAATGAACGTCCATCTTTCATTTCGAAAATACCATGGACATCCTTGGATTTGGACGTCTGATTTTTGGCGATTTTCGAAACCAAAGACGTCCAAGTTTAAATCGCCTAAACGTGGGAGGAGCCAGCATTTGTAGTACACTGGTTCCCCTGACATGCCAGGACAGCAATGGGGCACCTAGGGGGTACTGCAGTGGACTTCTTAAAATGCTCCCAAGTACATAGCTCCCTTACCTTGTGTGCCGAGTCCCCCAAAACCCACTACCCCCAACTGTACACCACTACCATAGCCCTTATGGGTAAAGGGGGGCACATATATATGGGTACAGAGGGTTTCTGGTGGGTTTTGGAGGGCTCGCTGTTTCCTCCACAAATGTAACAGGTGTGGGGGTATGGGCCTGGGTCCACCTGTCTGAAGTGCACTGTACCTACTACGAAACTACTCCAGGGACCTGCATGCGCTTGTCATCTGAGGCTGGCAAGTAATGTAACAAAAAAATATATATATTTTTAATCATGTTTTTTTTTAGGGTGGAAGGGGGTTAGTGACCACTGGGGGAATAACAGGAGGTCATCCCCAATTCCCTCCAATGGTCATCTGGTCATTATGGTTCAAAGACGTCCAACTCTTAGGAACGTCCAAGTCCCACCCTTGACCACGCCTCCGATACACCCCCTTGAGATTTTGATGTCCTTGCAATGGACTTCAGAGAAAGACGTCCAAAATCGAGTTTCGATTATATCGATTTGGACGTCTGTGAGATGGACGTCCAAGTGCCGATTTATGGTAAAAGATGGATGTCCATCTCTTTTGAAAATGAGCCTGCTACTGAAAATTTAGCCAGATTTGTCTAAAATATTCACCAGAAACTTCAACTTCACAGGAGAAACTGGCTCCGAGACTCTTGACGGACCAACCCGGAGATCAGCAGTGGACCAGCCGACCCCACCGGTGATTGGAGAGGGAGACACTGCGGAAACACTACGGAGCCTTGAGCTGAGTCCCGGTCACCCAACTCGAACCGAGACGCCATGTGGAGCCAGCCGCGAATATCCTGCGATTACCCTCAGACGGGGCCTGTTGTAGTCCAGCTGCAACCTCCCCTAATCAAGAGCCGCGACCACCCCAAACCAGAGCCACACTGCTGCCCAGCCCGGTCTCAGCGCTCACCCGACTGCGCCTACCTCCAGCGGCATCGACCGGCTGCGCCCACGTCCCGAGTCGCCAACCATCCAACTGACGAGCTACAGCCAACAATCGCCAAGGCGCCTAACGGAGGTCGTGGTCGAGTCTGAGGCCTGAGTAGACTGCAACTGACGTGACGGACAGCCCTGGCCCAGGAGCACACATCGAAAGAGGTCCCGGGTTCTGCAGCCGCGACCGGACCTGGTGAAAATTAATCTCACCTGATCTAAACAGGACGCGATCCCTGAGTCCAGAGTCTGCATATAAGCCTACCACGTGGCCCGGAGCGTTCCCGAGGGTTCAGCGCGACTGGCGCCAGGAAGAACAACAGACATTGAGTACTTTCACAACCCTGAGCGGCGAGCAGCCTGGCCACCCCTCTCGATGGATTACCGTGTGCTACCGCATATCGCCGTAGTCCCCCTGCCTCAGAAAACGACATCTGCTGAAACTTGGCGTCTGCACCCATCCCCTAAAGCGGTGACCGAATGGGTGCCCATTCAAGAAGGAAAGGGGAGAAAATAAATAGGTAACCACCTCGCAGCGCTCGGGGTGATATTAATAGCGAGGGGTGTGGGAGTTACGCGAGTATATTGCCGCAGCAGCACACAGTGGAGTTAGCTGGTTTTGCCACCTTTTTTTCCATCATCTGCCTCCAATCGCCAACCCAGCTCCCTCGACCGTTCAACCTTCTTGTCATATGCAACCTTTTTCAGTTAAACACCACTGATATACTCTGAGGAAGAATTACTTTCGGACGTTATTTACCCAATAAGTTTAACCTTGCCTTTCTAACAACCTCCTCCAGACCTAAGCTGCACCACCCCCATCGGACCATTCCATTGAACTCGTACCAGTAACAATTCAAATATACCCTTACCAAAATTAATACCATCAAATCACTCCTAATTATCTTCTCCTTATCACTAATTCACCTTATACTTACCTCCCCACCTACAATAAATAACATATTACCCAACAATAAAAAACTGTCCAGATTCTCCACACCCCACCAAATTATTATTAACAACCATATTGTAAGAAGATCACTAATCCATGGTCAATATCATCAGAATGGTAAAAGAAAGGCCATAATAAACACATCAAGACTCGACAATTAACAAAAATCCTCACAACAACAATGAAACCCCTTACCAAAAAGTTCAAGTGGGTTATATCAATGCTAGATCAGTTGTAAGCAAAACTACCACAGTAACTGACTGGATCACGTCGGAAAACCTTAATCTAATCTTCATAAGTGAAACTTTGATTCATGATCAAAAGGATCCCATAATCCTTGATCTCTGCCCCCCAGGATATAAAATCACTCACTGGACTAGGAAGGAAAAAAAAAAAAAAAAAAAAAAAAAAAAAAAAAGAGGCAGAGAGATAGCATTAATTCACCAATCCCACTTTACCACTGTCACCATTGCTGAGTCCATAACAACCCATTTAGAGATTGCATCAGTTAGGATCCACAGCAAACCCCTGTTTGACCACCTGACCTGTGTCTTGTTTTATATTCCACCAGGGAACTGGAATGAAAGTCAGTCAAACTTCATGGACTTAATCTCAGATACTTATACTAATAACTCTAATATACTTGTTTTAGGAGACATCAACCTCCACCTTGAAGACACGAATTCTACAAACGTACAGGAATGCAAGGAATTCCTTAACTCATGGGATCTTAAATGGCCGCGCATGAATCCATCTCATAATAAAAGGACACACACTTGGCCTAATCTCTTATAAATTGTCTACTGACTAAAACCTGATTATATCAGATACCAAGTGGACAGAAATTCCTTGGTCCGACCACTATAAATTATATTTATCCCTATTATGGCGTTATAAGGGTTTATATCGTACTCAAGAGCAATCAACCTATACCACCAGGGGCCATATAGATCCCATCACATTTTGGCAACAGATATACCATAACAGATGGTCAGCTCAGACAAACTCCTTAAACTTCCTTTCTGAATGGGATACAAGATGCAGAAACATACTAGACATAGTACCCTTACGTACAAGAACTTCACATAGACATAACCCTGTACCATGGTTCAATGACAATCTGAAACAATTAAAAACACAAACTAGAAAGTTTGAACGAGCATGGACAAAAAAAAAAAAAAAAAAAAAAAAAAGACGATCAAACACTTAATGCATGAAAACAAGTTCAAAGGAAATACAAATATGCAATAAGACAAGCCAAAAGGTTCTACTATAAAACCAAAATAGGTCCAAATCATAAAGACAAGAAGAAAATATTCCAAATTGTACATAAACTTCTGGATACTACCTCGGTCACCACAACTAAGTCTAACATCCCATCTGCAGACAAACTTGCCAACTACTTTAATGAAAAATTTGTTAAATTACGAAAAATCTTTCCTCAGAGCACCATCGATATTGAAAACGTCATTACTGGTCTAGACCCATCCTCAGGAGAATACCCAGCGGATTGAGTCTGGTTAAAATTTGCTCTCCTCACTACTGATTCAATTACCAGGGCGATCAATAGAGCCTCCAACACTCATTGCACATTGGACACCTGTCCCAGTTACCTACTAAAATTCGCCCCTGATTGCTACACAGCAGATCTCACTTCCTACATGAATTTCATGCTCCAACTAGGTCTCTTCCCTTAGGAAAATGGCAACATCCTACTTACTCCAATTCCAAAAGATACCAAGAAAAAAAATTAGTGATCTCACCAACTACCGTCCTGTAGCATCGATTCCACTAGTAGTTAAGTTGATGGAAAGTATGGTAACCAAACAGATTACCAATTACATATACAAATTCTCTATACTACATGAATCACAATCAGGATTTCGCCCCCGCCATAGCACCGAAACAGTGTTAATCACCCTCCTGGCCAGATTCAGACAGGAAATAGCAATTGGCAACAATGTACTTCTCCAATTTGATATGTCTAGTACATTTGACATGGTTGATCATAATATTATTACTAAGACTCCTGGATTACTTCGGGATTGGTGGTAATGTACTCAGTTGGATCAAGGGTTTCCTAACCACCAGATCATATCAAGTGAAATCAAATTCAAATCTATCACCCCCGTGGAAAGCAGATTGTGGAGTACCTCAAGGATCGCCATTATCTCCAACCCTTTTCAACCTAATGACGACTCCACTTGCCAAGGCCCTATCCATCCAGTGCCTCAACCCCTTCATCTATGCTGACAATGTTACAATATTCATCCCCTTCAAATATGATTTGTCAGAAATCACCAACGAAATTAACCTCGGCTTGCATACCGTGAACTCATGGGCAAATGCATTCAAGCTCAAATTAAATGCAGAGAAAACTCACTACCTCATCCTCTCATCCCGCTACAACTCAAATATTCCCTCAAACCTAATTACCCAAGACTATACTCTTCCTATGTCAGATAATTTGAAAATCCTCGGTGTTATCATTGACAGGAACCTTACATTTGAGAGCCAAGTTAATTCTACAATCAAGAAAATGTTCCACTCAATGTGGAAACTTAAATGAGTGAAACTGTTCTTCCCGAGGCCAATATTTTGCAATCTGGTAAAATCAATGGTCCTTAGCCATGCCAACTACTCTAATGGAATTTATGCCGGATGCAAAGAAAATCTTAGAAAGAAGCTTCAGACTGATCAGAATACGGTAGCCAGACTTGTATTTGGACGACCGCGATTTGATAGGGCCAAACCCCTTCGTGAAAAATTACATTGGCTACCAGAGAATGTATTACTTTTAAAATTTGTGCCCTGGTCCATAAAATTATATACGGCGATGTCCCAGGATATATGTCTGGCCTCATAGACCTACGAACCAGAAACTCAATCAGAACATCACGCTCTTATTTAAACCTCCGCCACCCTAGTTGCAAAGGACTGAAATATAAATCAGTTCATGGATCCAGCTTCTCATATACAAGTACACAACTCTGGAATGCACTCCCAAAGGCCATGAAAATTACGAATAGACCACCTCAACTTCCGGAAATCACTAAAGACTTATCTGTTCGAAAAGGCATATCCTAATGATCCAACTAAATCAACTGAATCCAGCGACTCAAGTAAATCCAGGCTTGTTTTGAACATATGTAACTTCCCTCTCTATGTTTCCTAATGTGTCTGTACATATCTATTTCATTTGTAATACATTGCTCTATATTTATTGACCGGAGGAGGCTTTCGCCCCACGGCGCTATGTAAACCACATTGAGCCTGCAAATAGGTGGGAAAATGTGAGTTAAATAAATAAATAAATAAATGCAGTTAAAAAGTTTAGATCTGAGGCCATATTTACCTCTCAGGATTTTAGGGATATTTGATAAGCCATAATATTCTTTTCTGGGAAAAATTTTTTTTTTGTCATTTATCTTGGTTTTCCTGCTTCTTCATTAATGTAATTGTAGCTTATGGAAAATACCTCAGCAGAATTAATAAGCTGTTATCTGACCACATCATTCCTGCACTTCAAACTTTATATCAATTACCAATATTCTGGCAAATGAAGATTCAAGATTGCAGTGTTGATTTTCCAAGTACTTATAAAAATGGCATACGAACTTAAGAACATAAAAGTTGCCATACTGGTCGGACCAAGGGTCTATCTAGCTCAGTGTCCACAAGTACCTGGCAAAGTCCCCAAAAGTAGCAAGATTCCATGCTACTGATGCCAGGGATAAGCAGTGACTTTACCCACATCTAACAGTTTATGGACTTTTGTTCAAACCTTTTTTTAAACCCAGCTACATTAACTGCTTTTACCACTGCTCTAGCAAAGAGTCCCAGAGCTTAACTATACATTGAGTGAAAAAAATATTTTCTTCTATTTTAAATGTGCTATTATATAACTTCATGGAGTATCCCTTAACCTTTGTAATTTTTGATAGAGTAAACAAATTCTCATTTACCCAGTTCCACTGCAGGCAATGAAGGGTGAAAGATTTACCCCAAGGTCACAAGGAGCAAACCTGGCTTCCCTGGTTCACAACCTGCTGCTCTATATCACTAAGTTTTCCCTCCATGTGAAAAATCAATACTATAAAAGAAAAATTACAAAAAAAAAAAAAAAAAAGAGGAGAATGAACGCAGCAAAATACATTGGAGAGAACCAGTAACAGTTTCACATTGAATTCAACCATTTGCATGAATAAAAACATTTCTACAAAATTTTCTTGTCAGAACCTCATTTGTGTTCTTTTCTCTTGCTTTTTTAGTAAATATTTTTACAAACCTTTGTTTATGCCTCAGTGTACAAGACTAACACCACCCCCATATAATTAAACAAAGACTTTTCCCCCCCAAGGTGAAAGAATAAAAATCATTACAAATGAGCAAGACTAGCAGGTATACATTAAATGCCTTTCTATCAAATCACTTCTAAGCCCCATTCACTTAGTCTTCATCATATGACAAGAATGTGGATAAATTATTCTTTTTTCATCCTTACTTGGAATCTAATATGCACAAAGAACGCCCTTTCTCTAGGGTAAATACTAAGGCAAAACATTACTATCAGCTGTATAGAATGAAAGCTTCTGAAGCAGAAAGGGGAAAAACAAACACTTTTTAATCAGATTGGTGTGGTCTGAATAGCTTGCTATGAAAAAAAAAAAAATCAAAAGATAAAATATTTCATCCTAGAAAAGTTGGAAAAGGAGTTAGTGGTTACTGAGGATGCGCAGACTGGATGGGGCATACGGCCCTTATCTGCCATCATGTTTCTATGTTTCTAAAAAGACAGTATTGCCCACACTAGAACCAGGTAAACTGAAAAGGAGTAGTGGCACTTTTCAGCTAGCTTCTCTCCCCCTCCCCCCCAGTGGCATAGCCACAGGTGGGCCGGGGCCCACCCACTTAGGGTTCAGGCCCACCCAACGGTAGCACACGTTTAGCGGTAGCTGGTGGGGATCCCAAGCTCTGCCAGCTGAAGACTTCCCCCTGATGGTAATGAAAATGCTGCTCTCCACAATACTGGCACCTGCACATGCTCAGTTTTCAGCGCATGCCTGCTGCAGACTACCAAGGTGGAGAGAAGCATTTTCCCACTAGCTGAGATATTTTTTTGCTAGTGGGGGGGGGGGGGGGGGGGAGAACATTTGGTGCCCACCCACTTCTTGTCTAGGCCCTTGCCTCCCCCAAATAAAAAGTGAAATTGAATCTTGGCACACAGTTTTCAAAACAAGGGAATTGAACCCCACTGTACAATTCTTACATAATCTCCTTAAAAAGGAAGCAAGGTCTTTTTTTTATGGTATTGTTTGTAGCTATGCATAAACCATGAGGTGCCTATGCATGCAACTTCCACCTCAAGCATTTGGGCTTCAGATTTTGTAGGACAGCACAAAAATGCTATCCTGGGCCAGTCCACATTGGTCTACCAAGCCCAGCATCACAACCCCGGTCACAAGTATCCAGCAGGATTTCAAAAAAGTAAATCCATTCTTTTGTTTTTCACTGCCAGCCATAAACTATAGATTTTACGAGCCTACCTAACACATAAATGTTATATATTGACTTTCTTTTGGAACTTTTTTAAACCACTTAAACATAGCCATGCTTAATGCCTTAATCACATACTCTGTCAACAAATTCCACATGGACTTAAGTTTACTCCTGCTAGCCATACTGCGTTAGACCAATGGTCTGTCTAGCCCAGTATCCTGCTTCCAACAGTGGCCAATCCAGGTCACAAGTACCTGGCAGAAACCCAAATAGTAGCAAAATTCAAGCTATCAGTCCCAGGGCAAATAGTGGCTTCCCTGTGTCTATCTCACATAAGAAGAAATTATGTCTTATCTGATCATTTTCTTTCCTTTAGTCCTACCAAACTAGTGCAGACAAGTGAATTGTGTCCATCTACCAGTGGATAGAGAGAGAAAAAAGTAGTTCCAGTGATTCACCCCTTAAGAGTATCATGCAGCATAGAACACTCAGCATTCTGAATAGCCAAGCAATTGTGCACACAACCCCTCTGTTGAATAATTTTTAAAATTCTAGATCAAATGTCCCATTCAGGCTTAGCCATCTCAATCAGTGCGGCATCTGCTGTACTGATCTACTGGTATTTCACCGAGTCAGGAGCTGTGTGTGTGGCTTCATAGTTTTATTGAAGATACCCAAGGGGAAAAAAACATAAGTTAAACAAAACCAACCAATTTTCTTCACTTGCACTACATGAGAATGTAAGTATGTGAGACCAAAACGCTAAACAAGGTAAAGTATAGGAGAAATTCAGGGAAAAACCATTGAGTCCATGTGGCCTGCAAAAACTCATGCTGCAGATAAATACAGATTGAAACGACAGACAATATGATGCACAGAAGAATAGAACAGCTACATACAAAGTAGAACTGCCCAGTCTAAACTACCATGAAAGTGCATATCTGTAATGGAAAAAAAATGAACTGCAATAGTCCTAAATGTTTTTTTTTTTTTTTTTTTTGTGGGGGGGGGGGGGGGGGGGGAGTGAATAAAGGGGACTGAAATGGATCTGTTAAAAAGACACTTAATGAGCTCCACAAATAATTGACATTGAGAGGTTTTAACAAGGTGACTCAAATAAATAAAAACCTACCACTTATATAATATAGCACTTCAGATGATTTGGCTGGCTTTCAAATTTTAAAAGGGGCACACCCAAAAACTGACATTAGACCCGGTACTACTAGAACAAAGATGGGAGCTACTGATAAAGAAAGTCTCTGAAAAACCACAGATACTCCAAGAGGTCCGAAAGGGGTAAATGCTGAAAAAAATATGAGGAAAGGCAACCAACTCAGCTTGTAGTAAGGAGAGAATTTTAAAAAGCCGCAACTTGCCAAGCAGTAGTTTCTCACACATACAAGCACGAATAACAAAGGGTCCCTTTTACTAAGCCACATAGGTGCCTACGCACATCCAACATGCATCAATTTTGAGTTACCACCTGGCTACTATGTGGCCCTTGCGATAATTTCATTTTTGACGTGTGTCCGCTACGCGTGCTGGAAAATATTTTTATTTTCTGGCGCAGGCATTAATTGGCATTTTATGCATTTAGACCATTACCGATAGGTCAATGGCTGGAGATAAAGGTCTCAGACCCAAAATGGACGTGCGGCAATTTTCATTTTGCCGTATGTCCATTTTCATCGAAAACATTTTTTAAAAGGCATTTTTTTACAGTGCACTGAAAAATCTGTGCACACCCAAAACACACGTCTACACTACCGCAGGCCATTTTTCAGCACGCCTTTGTAAAAGGGCCCCAAAATGTTCTCCCTCATTTGACACCACTTATTGCTCCTTGCAATGAAGTTGTAGAGCAAGAATCAGCTGACCGTGAAAGGGGGGGGGGGGGGAAGGACCCAGCACCAATGAGTTTTACCCAAACTGAGAGATGAGGGACAGCACCACAGAGTATCATCCACACCCTCCAGGAAAAAAAACAATCACAGTCTGCTGAGTAATAACCTCATGCTCAACTGAAGATTAGAAGCAGTCAGGAGCTGACAGAAAAGCAGCAAATGGAGGAGTTGTGCAGTTTGTCCATCATCTGCTTGGAGACAAACATAATACTGAATGGGCCTTTTATGAAAGGTGCACTTACATTTTTGGTGCATGCTAAAAATAAGCATACACTGAACGCTTGAGATGCCCATATACTCCTATGGGCATCTCCAGCATTTAGCACATGCTAAAAACGCTAAATGTGCCTTTGCAAAAGACTCTGAGTGTTCTATGCTGCATTGTAGCCTTAAGGGGTGACTCACTGGAATTGCTTTCTCTATCTCCATCCTCTGGTAGACTGACACAATGTACTTGTCTGGACAAGTCGAAAATACTAAAATGCTATTTACCTTTTCCACCCCACTCATTTTATAAGCCTCTTAACAGTTCTCAGCTCTCTCTCCTGCATAAATAAGACAAACCCAGGGGTTTAAGTTCTTTTCCAAGAGAATTAAAAAAAAAAAATTAATAATCTGGGATAAAGGAGCCTGTATAATGTCCTCCTCTGGCAGAAATTCCATATTAGGATTAGGAACACCCACATCATTTTTTCCCCACTCTAACCAGTCACCTTTCAGAAGTAGTTTCTACATTGTAGATATAGGCAGCTTTCTGTTCATTTATCTGGTTAAAAATATTGACGATCTCCATTTCAGTGAAGCCTTCAAAATTACGCTTGCTGCTAGAGTCAGTGGAAGAACTGTTTTGAGGAAAGGCATCACCCAAGTCTCTCAGTTTAACAGTTTTCTATAGATATGTCATCCCATAGTTGGTTTCAGATTCAACTTTTTCAGAAATTCTGGAATGTTAGGATTCTCCGTAAAACCAGGGCAGAAATATGACCTCACATCTGTAATTGTGTTCTTGATTATGCCTTGGTCTAGGGGTTAAATTTCAAATTTTCCTCTTGTGCTTGGAGCAGTGGACCACTAGGAGGTGTTCCTTTATTTCACTCTTGTGCGACACATATACACAGTGCTTTATCAAGCTCAGGTTTGACCATATAAAACACACACCACATTTTTTGTTCAAGTCCTTATGAAGTGTCAATGTTTTTAATGAAGTCAGAGTTTAGCTTCATTTCCAAGTCAGTCTCCAAGTGTTAACTCAAAAATATTTAGGTCCTTCAAATTTTATCTTGCAATTCTCCTTTGTGTACTCTATCCATTATGATATTTTTTTCTCGACTAACAGTGCTGTTGCTTTTTTCCATCCAACTCAAATTTAAATGATGCCAATTTAAACTTTAGCGAGAATTAGGCAAAAATACATCTAATCTCCGTCACATTTGAACAAGTTTGTTTTCAATACTAGCAGGTTATTTCCAGTACAGCCTACTGAATAATATCATCAAGTTGCGCAAATTAATTTCGTGATTTTGGGAAACAGGTTATTTGCCACATAAAAAATGATCACTTTCATTAATGGTGCACAGATAATAAATCAGTGTTCCACTATACTTTTAAATACAAAAAGGACTCAACAGAACAATAGCAACATTAGATAGAGCTTTTCAACTGTAAAGAGTTCCCCCTCCCCCCTTTACAAAGTAGCTGCCGGTATGGTAATGCCGACACAGTCGATTATGAACTATGCAGATGGATGAGAGATTGATCAATGGTTCAGAGGTAGCGCAATGCAGAATCTGAAAAACTAGACAGGCAGCTTTAAACCTAGTTCTTTCATAAATGAGTAACCAATGTAGTTTAGAATGATAAGATGTAACACTGGTGTACCTATTTTGAAAATTTGTCTTGCTGTTGTGTTCTGTATAATCTGTAGGTTTTTGTTTATATTGATCTTAAATACCACAAAATAAGACGATACAGTAGTCCAGATGTGGTAGAATCAGCATTTGGACCAGTAGAGCAAAGTCCTTTTGATCAAAGAATGATCAAATTAGATATAGTTGTCTCATTTTTAACATTATTTTCTTCCATAGTTGGTTGATATGGGATGAGAATAAAAGGGAGGAGTCTAGAAGGACCCCAAGTACTCTGGCTTCCAATTCTACTAGGAGGGTTCTGTTGTTGGGTAGTGTTGTTGAAGATGGAGCCCCAACTCCTTGATTTCAGAATCAAAGGATCTTGGCCTTTTGCGCCTTTGGTTTCAGTTTGTTTGACAAAGCCCAGGTCTGAATATTGTTCATCCTGGTTGTTACTGATCAGATTGGATCTTGGTGTGGAGGTGTCAGTGGTAGGCGCATGATGTCATCAGCATATGATAATAGCTCTCCTAAGCCCAGGTGTATTGAACTGAGGAAGGACATGAAGAATAAGATAGGAGATAACGGGAATCCGTGGGGGGGGGGGGGGGCACCACATTTCAGGATCTTGTGATTTGAAAGGTGTTTGTTTTGTTTTACAGAGTAGCTTCAGTTTGAAAGGAATTCATTGAACCGTTTGAGGATTGGTCCAGTTATTCCTGATTCAGTTGTTCAAACGGCGCCGAGATGCCGAACTGAAGTAGTAGAACCTGATTTCCCTTACATAAAAGTATTGTTCGACATATGTTGATAGTACTATGAGCAGGGTTTTGGTGCTGTGTGAGGATCCGAATCTGAATTGGGATTGGTGTGAAGTAGAAAAAGTTTCCAGATATTTTGAAAATTGTTTGCCAACATAAGATTCCAGCATTTTGGTAAAGAGTGGTAAGCTCGTGACTCGGCAATAATTTGCTGTAGAAGTTATATCTAACCCTGTGCCCTTCAATAGTGGTGCAAGCATGATTTTGCCCATGTCTAGAGGAAGAGAGCCTAGCAGCTTATTGATGCAATCTGTTAGCCATTGGATAACCTCTGGTGGAGTGTATTGGAACAGGAATTCTGGCAGTGGTCTAGGAAGCAGTGCAAGTGTGAGCATTTTAGTAGCAGTGATTTTGCATCTTCAAATGATAGTGGTTGAAAGGTTTCCTATAACTCCCTGAATTAGGTCAGAGCTTGAAATGTTCTTGAGTTATAGTCTTAAGTTTTCATCTGTTGGGTTGCTTTTAGCTAGGTCACATCTAATTTGGTTGATCTTGCTCTCAAAATAGTCTGCTAGTTCTTGAGCAGTGGGGCATGTATCAACAGAATAGGTGGAGGTTAGACTTCTTACTAGAGTGAATAATTTATTATTATTATTGTCAAGGTTATCCTGGCCCACTATGCTGCTATAGTAATTCCATTTGGAGTCAGCTACTTTTAGTTTACAGTGGCAAAAGGCAAGTTTCCAGTTGGATCTGTCCTCAATAGATTTGCTTTTCAAGGTTTCAGCAGTTCTACCTTAGCCGAGTGAGCTCCAGAGCACAGGAAGATTTTCGTACTGCCTTGACCTTTCTGGTCAATTGGAGCTATATTATCCAGCACGGATTTGACTTTCATGTCCCAGACAGATTTACTTACGAGTGGGGATTTCAAGGGTGAGGAAGTCTTAACTCTGTCCAGAAGCTTGGTTCATTGATTTTTCCCCTCTGGAGGTTATCTGTTTAAAAGGTTGATGCTTGGGCTGGCTCGTCAGGCAGATATTAATGGTAAAGACTAGTTGGGACTGATCGGACCATGGTATAGGTTTCCACTTAGGTGAGCCAGTCAGGTTGGTGGGATAGGAGGTAAGGAAATCTACCGTATCGCCTTGTTCATGGGTTGGATCTTCCCCAAACATGGTAAGATCACATATCTTAAGAATGATTTGAAGTTATGAACATTGGTATCCGCCTCATTCTCTAGGTTTAAATCTCCTAGGACAACTACTTTGGGAAATTGGGATAAGGTAGACAAAATGATCTCCGATAGGTTCGGGCTTGGACCAGGCTCCTAGTAGCCAGCAAATAAGGAGTAGGGTAATCCGATTGGTTTCTTTGGAGTTCTTGTAGAGTTTGCAAAATATGTACTCCAGTTCCGAAAACACCGCTGAACAGACTAGGGATATGTGTAGTAAGCTCTTATAGATGAGAACAAGCCCCTCCCCCCCCCCCCCCCGGCTTTTCTTACCTAGTCTTGGGGAATGAAGAATGTCGTATCTGGGTGGGTATAGGTGGGATAGTATCGGGCTATTGATTTCTGTAAGCCATGTTTCAGTAATAAACAGGAAGCCCAGATCTAAAGATTAAAGAAATTCTTTTATTAATAAGGTCCTGTTCACCATGGATCTTTCATTGACATAGATTGCTGGCGCAGATGTTACGTGGGTCGTGTGTACTGTGTAAGAGGAATGTTTTGTCCAGCTCTTGAGTTTTAGGTTGAGAGTCTATACCTGTAAGTCACACAAACAGTTTCTCTGGTAGGAGAGAGGAGATACGATAGATACATTTAAACACCTCCATGGCAGAAATGAAAGGAGGCAACTCAGTCAATGGAACAGTAAGCTGATAAACCAAGCTATATAGCCCAACAAGTTCTGAGCCACCTATGAGAAAAAGTCATTCTTCTTAGCCTGCAATATAGACGATGTGTAGGAGCTTGCTGCAGAAAAGTATCCGAATCAAGGTTCCTTGGATCTCTAAGGATCTCTTAACCTACATGGAGGACACAGAGAGGTTGTAGCAACAGGTGCATGGAGAAGGTTAAATAAATGTAATGCCACTCTCTCATTTACTTAAAAAAGTGAGCAGACGTGTTGCTCATATGAGTGATTACAAGATCCAATGTGTAACCTGCACAGCGACAGGATGCTGGGCTCGATGGACCCTTGGTCTTTTCCCAGTGTGGCATTACTTATGTACTTATCTGAATGAGATCATAAACTTGCAGGAAGGATCCAAAATCAGATGCTGGAGCAGAAGAACCTCCAGATCTGAGAAATAAGTGTTCCACCACAGGGGAGGAATGGCTCTCCAAAGTTATTTGGCGCATCTCTCTATAAATTACCACCAAACCCCCACCCATTCTTGCCTTTAACCTTGGAACCAGGTCACACTGTTATCTAATAGAACTATTAGAGAAAAAATAGACCAAAACAGCTGCAGTTATGGAGAGCAATGACTACTAGCATTACTTCAGAGAAACCACCACCATAGGAAGCATCCTTCGACCAGTGGAGGTAGGTGAAATGCTATGAGTCAGTCTGTCCCAAGTCTATAGAGACCACGCTACATTTCATTTACCTTTAATGCTTCATATTTTTGCTCACCCATAAGGGATTCATTCATCTATTACCTTTTTTTTTGCCTTCCACACCTTCACAGGCAAATGGTTTCATGCATTCACCACTTTTGTAAAGGGATATGTGGTGAAATGGTGAATTTTCCAGCAAATGAATTATATTTTGTGGTGTATTTCTCTAGTTTGGCCAACAGGTGGTGCATGTTTATATTTAAAGCTGTTACAGAGAAATGACATTTTCTTTAGTTTAACACAGAGAGGAAGTAACCTGCAGTGAGGTGGTCAGCTGGTTTTAAAAAAAATACAGTGAAACCTCGGTTTTCATCAATAATTTGTCCGAAAACTATTGACGAAAACCGAGGCAAACAATTTTTTTTCTTTTAAATGAATAAAAAAAAAAGACTAGAGTATAGAATAAATGAACATTTAACATGGCATTTACCTTTCTGACGACTCTTCTTGGTGTATGGAAGATGGAGAGAGAGGAGCAGAGATTATTGTTTGGAAGGGGGATCCCCCTCCATAAGGACACTATCTGGGGGGGGGGGGGTCACTTCCCTTCTTGTTCTTTTGCCACTAGGACCAACTTCAGAGTCTGTGGACCCATGCCGCACAAGAAACATGTCCAAAGAGGTTTGTTTCTGTCGCCTCTTTAAGATATGCCTAAAATGGGGCAACATTATCATTGAACAAGTTGCAGACACGGCTTGCAACAGCTTTGTCTGGGTGATTTTTCTCCACAAACACCTGTACTTTACTCCACATGGAGAGGATGTCCTTAATCTCTGAAGAAGGCACATTCTCTACTGTTTCTTCCTCATTATCCGAAGCAACTTATTCATCTGCCATCTGTTGCACTTCTAGTTGAAGTCTTGCAGCTCTTCAATGGTGAGTTCTTCACTGTGGTCATCCACCAACTCTTCCACATCCTCACCACTCACCTCCAAACCCATGGAATTACCTAAATGAACAATTGACTGCACAACATGTGTAGGGTCATCAGGTGAAGGATCTAACCCTTCTAAATCTCTCTCATGCACACATCCTGGCCATAATTTCTTCCATCCACAGTTTATCATCCTGGATGTCACTCCCTGCCAAGCCTTATCTGAGGCTGATGCAGTTGAGAATGTTGAAATGTTTTTTCCAGAACTCTCTTAAGGACAATTCTGTATCTGATGTCACCTCAAAGCACCTTTGAAACAATGCTTTTGTGTACAGTTTCTTGAAATTGGAAATGACATTCTGGTCCATGGGCTGGATGAGTGGTGTGGTATTAGGGGGCAAGAACTTCACAGTGATAAAACTGAACTGCTCCAACAGTGCATCTTCCAAACCTGGAGGATATGCAGGAGCATTGTCCATTCATAGGAGGCACTTAAGGGGCAAATGATTTTCCTGGAGGTATTTTTTCACACTCGGGTCAAACACTTCATTCATCCACTCAATGAAAGTTGCCCTCGTGACCCATGCTTTCTTGTTTGCTCTCCACATCACACACAGTTTACTTTTGATCACATTGTTTCTGCTAAATACTCTAGGAGTTTCTGAATGGTACACCAGTAAGGGTTTCACTTTACAACCACTAGCATTACCACACAACAGAAGAGTAAGCCTCTTCCATAGGCTTATGTCCTGGCAGTGCCATTTCCTCCTGTGTAATGAACATTCTCTTTGGCATTTTCTTCCAAAACAGGCCAGTTTCATCACAGTTAGAAGACTTGTTGGGGAATGAATCCTTCAGCCTCTACATAATCTTTGAATTCAGACACAAATTTTTCAACACCAGACTTGTCCGAACTCACAGCTTCTCCGTGCCTAGTAACACTGTGTTATGCCAGTGTGCCTCTTGAATTTTTCGAACCAGCCTCTGCTGGCCTTAAAATCCACTTAGTGAAGTAGCACTCGTCCTGGGCATTTTCTTTATGAGATCGGCATACAGCAGTCTGGCCTTTTCACATATGATGGCCTCAGAAACAGAATCGCCATCTAACTGTTGATTGATCCAAATTAATAACTGTTCCCCATCTTCAATTGTTTGTGATCTCTGTTTTATCATCACATTCACACCTTTTGCTACTTTTGCCTCCTTTATTGCAACGATTGAACTTATGGTGACTTCCCGTACATGCGGGCGATTTCAGCAATCTTAATGCCACTCTCGTATTTTTCAATGATTTCCTTCAACTCAATCATGTTATTGTCCTTCTTTGAAGGACTGTTGCCCATAGAAACTTTTTTGGGTTCCATGATGAGAGCAGGGACTTTGTATCAAAGTCCCTGCTGGTATTTGGACCCAAATGACAAAATTTGGGTCCTAATACCAGCAGGGACTTTGATACAGGCACTCAACCAGCAGCAGCAGCAGTATTGTGGCAAAACGACGAAATTTGGGTCCAAAAACAGCAGCAGTGTGATCCCACAACTGGAAACGCCGCCCCAGAAGAACGACATGTGAGAATGCAAGATTAGCTGCGAGGGCACGCCAACGAAATCCGAGGCGATCGACGAAAACTTTGCGAGAAAAAAAAAAATTGACGATAACCGAAACAGACTAAATCCAAAGTCAACGAAAACCGAGGTTTCACTGTAAATGTTGTTCTGGGCGCAGATTGGCCCAGGTCTGATAGGTAGAGGAGAGAAAGACCTCTTCACTGAGGCCCTGTGAGCAGTTATATTCTGTAACCTGTGAGCAGCTATATTTCCGGTACTCCCTAGGCACTATCCAGGTAGTGACAAAACGTTAATTGATCCTTATTCACTTACCTGTTATTTTCCATCTGTTTTTATAGTTCACTGTTCAATATCTTTATTTATTTGTACCCCACATTTTCCCATCTATTTGCAGGCTCAATGTGGCTTACATTGTACTGTACAGGCATTCGCCAGTCGGTTGATAACAAATACAGGTTATATTGCGGTCGAAATGATTTAAACATTTTCTTTATTACGGAGTTTACTTGGCTCTCAAGGGTAAGTTTACTGTCGATTATAATGCCGAGTATTTTTAAGCTGTCTGAGGTAGGGAGGGTGTGTTCATGGATGTGGGTTTGTACTTGTTATGTTGAGATGAGAGGATGAGGCAGTGTTTTTTTTCAGTGTTCAGTTTGAATTGGAATGAGTTTGCCCAGGAGTCCCATGATGTTCAGGCTGTCATTGATTTCATTAGTTATTTCTGTTAGGTCATGACTGAAGGGAATGTAGATTGTGACATCATCTGCATAGATGAACGGGTTGAGGCCTCGGTTGGATAGGGACTTTGCCAGTGGGATCATCATGTTAAAGAGTATTGGTGATAATGGTGATCCTTGAGGTACTCCACAGGTAGCTTTCCATGGTGGTGATATGTTTGAGTTTGATTTTAGTTGGTAATTTCTAGTGGTTAGAAAACCCTTTATCCTGTTAAGTACATTTTCATCAATCCCAAAGTGGCCAAGGAGTCTTAGTAGTATATTGTGGTTGACCATATCGAATTGGAGGAGAAGTATACTTTTACCAGTGGCTATTTCTTGCTTGAATTTGGCCAGGAGAGTGACTAGGACAGTTTCAGTACTATGGCGGGGGTAAAATCCTGACTAAGTCGTGTAATATTGAGAACTTGTCCATGTATTCCGTAAGCTGTTTGGTCACCAAGCTCTCCATCAGTTTGACTACTAGTGGGATGGACACAACTGGGCGGTAATTGGTTAGGGTGTTAGTGTGTTTCTTGGCGTCTTTAGGTATTGGGGTGAGTAGGATGTTACCATATTCCTTGGGGAAGAGACCTTGTTGTAGCCTGAAGTTTAGGTGGAATGTGAGGTCTGCCATGAAGCAGTCGGGAGCGAATTTGAGTAGATGACTGGGACATATATCCAGTTTGCAGTGGGTGTTGGCAAACCTACGAGTTGCTTTTGTAACTTATTCAACGGTGAGGAGAGTAAATGTTGACCAGATATGGTCAGCTGGACATCCACCAGGGATTAGGTCCAGGTCATTGAAGAAGTTTTCGATGTTAGTGTTGTGCTGAGGAAGTGTGCTGCGAAATTTTATTATTTTTTTCGTTAAAGTAATTAGCGAGTTTGTCTGCAGATGGGATGTCTGCATTGGTCGTGGTGATAGTAGTAGCTTATTTACGAGTCTGAATAGTTTCTTCAGATCTTTGTAATCCAGTCCTATTTTAGTTTTGTAATAGGACCTTTTGGTTTGTCTTATTGCGTATTTGTATTTTCTGTGTGTTTGTTTCCATGCATTGAGTATGTGTTCATCTTTTGTCTTTCTCCATGCTCGTTCAAGTTTCCTGGACTGAGTTTTGAGTTTTTTTTTTTGAACCATGGTATCGAGTTTTGTCTTCTTGATATTCTTGTTTAGTGGTGCTATTTCATTTAATACGCTTCTGCATCTATCCTCCCACTGATTGAGGTAGTGTATGGAGTCCGTTCGTTTTTTCCATTCGTTGTCGTATATCAGTTGCCAGAATAGTTGTGAATCTATTTGCCCTCTCGTAGTGTAAGTTGTGTGTGCTGGTGTATGGTTTAGTCTCTTCTTCCGGCAGTTTAGGGATAAGTTCAATTTGTAGTGGTCGGTCCAAGGTGTTTCTGTCCATTTGATGTCTGTTATTAATAGGTTGGATCTGTGGACAGCTTGTGTGATAAGAGGTCTAGTGTGTCCCCCTTGATGTGGGTAGCTTGCATGTGAGACCATTTGAGATCCCATGACTGTACGAATTCTTTGCATTCACGTGCATTAGTGGAGGTGGTGTCTTCTAGGTGAAGGTTTATGTCACCTAGTATTAATATATTGGAGTCGTTTACACAAGTGTTTGAGATGAAGTCCATGAAAATAGGTTGGCTTTTGTTCCAGTTGCCGGGCGTTCTGTAAAACAGGACGCAGTTCAGATGATCGGTCATGGAATTAAAGATTCTGAATGATGCGATTTCTAGTTGGGGTGTTATGGATTTGGCAATGGTTTCTATGGTGAATTGGGTTCGATCGATTATAGCTATACTGCCTCCTCTCTTTTCCGTTCTGGTCTAGTGAGTGATTTTGTAATTTGGAGGGCATAGTTCAAGGATTATGGGGCCCTTTTGATCGTAGATCCATGTTTTGTTGATGAAGATAAGATCGAGATTTTCTGAGCTGATCCAGTCTGATATTGTCGTTGTTTTGTTAACTACGGACCCAGCATTAATGTAGCCCACTTGGATATTTTGGTATGAGGTTGCTAGGTTTGATGATATGTGGATTTTTGTTAGTTGCCGTTCCTTGGGTGGTGTGTGTTTGTTGTGATCTTTCCTTCCATTTTGTTGGTGTTGTCCATATTTAGATAGTTTGGTGAAGTGTGTTTGATCAGGTTTTGGTGATTTTGTAGGATGGGTATGATATTTTCTGTAAGTGGGTGGATAGTGTTAGGTGGATCAGTGAAAGGGAGTAGATTGTTAGGAGTATTTTGATTGTATTCATTTTGGCATCAATTTGGGAATTGTCCTGGGCGCGGAGCTCTTGTTGCTTTGGACACTGTTCTGATGGTTGGGGCAGAGATGTTCCATTAGCAAGGGGGCAGTGCTGCTGGTTGGGGTAGAGTTGCAAGCTGGCTGTCTAGCAGGTGGCGGTCATTTGGTATGGATCTTCACAGATCAGCCTTCTGTGGTTAGTACTTCGGTGGGTATATCTGGTAGGTGGCTTGGCTGGGTCCCACTCGGGGTGAGCTGCTTTTCGCCACGATGGTCAGCTCATGCAGTGTGGTGCGTGTGGGCCTGTCTCGACATCATAGGCCCCTCGCGATTCAGCCGGTGGGTGCTCCCTCTGTACTCTGGGATGGTGTAAAAGCTAGATCTGCGGGATCCCCCGGATCTGAGTGCAACCTTGAAACTGGACCATGTCTTTGTTTTGGCGCCGCTGCTGCTTACAGTATACTGCAGCGATCACCAGTCATAACCCAGCCCTGCAATTCTCTAATCTCCTCTTCCCATGGCGAATCTTCAGGAGGTTAAACCAAGGAAGTGTAAAAGACTGGAGTGGAAGTGAGCCTATCTAGTCCACTGTAGGTAAGGAAGATATTTGATTAGTCTCCATTTCCACTCCCCCACGCAGCCGTCATTGGCGTTCACTCAAAGCACAGCAAGCAAACTTGTGAGCTGCTGCATCCACGTTGTCGTTATTGTCAGTCCATCTGTAGCAAGTGTTGTCTTCAGGAGATTAAGCCAAGGAGGAGTAAAAGACTGGAGTGGAAGTGAGCCTAGCTAGTCCACTGTAGGTAAGGAAGATATTTGATTAGTCTCTGTTTCCACTCCCCGGCGCAGCCGTCATTGGTGTTATGACAATAAACCTTTTTTTAGTTTATTGACTCTGCTTATCTGGACTGACTAAGAATCCTGGTGGTTTGTGATGTGTCTGTGAGTGTTCTCTAAGAACTGTGGTACCACTAGGAGTGTGGCCCCAGTAACCTAGAAAACACAGGGCATAACAAGAGTGGAAGACTCGCCCAAAGGCGGTTGGGACCCAGTCAGTGGGAGAAGGGTGCTAGTGTACAGCACATGCTCAGGTGCAGGCGGACCCCTTAAGTGGCCACAGGGATAAACCCAGGTGGATGATAGGTGTTCCAGAGTAACATTGGGCCAAGTACTCACAAATGGAGACTGTAACCTAACATAATAGTTGATGTCAGATAAAGATCTGAATGGCCCATCCAGTCTGCCAAACATTCACAAACATTATCAATTTGTGGTTAAACTAGCAACAAATGTGGTATGAAATACTTGATCTTGGTCTCATTGTCATTTCTGGGACACCCCATAGAAGTCCTCCTGGCACTTATGTTCCAACTACTGAAGTTGCCATCAAAGTCCACTCCAGCCTACCCTGACCTGTGCAGTCTTATATGCAACACAGGCTATAGAAGTCCACCTGGCACAGTCCTCATATTCCGACTAGCGGAATCAATGTCCAAGCCCACTCCAGTCTAACCTGATCTGTCTTGTTATATATGGGACACAGACCATAGAAGTCTGCCTGGCACTGGCCTTAGTCTTCACAGCTGCAGTTGCCTTCTAAACACCACCCATCACACACATGCAGTCATTTAAGGTTTTTTTATACCATCCATTTTCTAATTAGGGTTCCTCTGTGTTCATCCAATGCCTTTTTTAATTCTGTCACTGCTTTTCTTTTCCACCAACACCCTCAGGGAGGACATTCCAGGCACTGGCTATCCTCTTCATGAAAAAGAATTTTCTGACATTATTCTCAAGTTTACAACCCCACAACTTCAGTTCTTATCCTCTAATTTTACCAGTTCCCCTGCCCTGGAACAGGACCTGTTTAAATACTTTGAAAGATAGTAATAAAAAAAAAACATCTGCATCATATCTTCCCTATCCCGCCGTTCCACTAGGGCAGGGGTGGGTAACCATCCAGTTGGGTTTTCAGGATTTTCCCCAATGAATATGCATGAGATATTTAAATACACTGCCTCCATTGTATGCAAATAGGTTCATGCACATTCATCAGGGAAATTCTAAAAACCTGACTAGTCTGCAGCCCTCGAGGACCAAGGTTGCCCACCCTTGCTCTAGAGTATACATATTCAGGTCTTCCCTGTCTAATCTCACACATCTTTTGGCATAAGCCTCTTACCATTTTAATTATCCTCCTCTGGACCTCTTCTAGTCTTTTTACATCTTTAGCAAGATATAGCCTTCATAACCAAAATACTCCAAATGAGGCCTCACCAACAATTTGTATAGGGGCATCACCACCTCCTTTCTTCTGCTGGTTATGGTAATGTCCAGGTTGTATGGTTTAATATAAAAGCTAAGGCAGAGTCCAGACACACTAAGCTCACTGTCCTGGGTTTCAAAATTGCTGACTTTTGTTGCCATCAACTACTTCTTTCATTTTAACCATTAGAAGTGAGTCATCCCTTATTTACTACTACTTCTTATTTATATAGCTAGACATACACAGGCTCTCTCACATTGTAAGCCCTTTCTGTTACTCACTGAAGCCTTAATGGCAAGTACACTGGTCCTAATCATTACTTTTATGAAAGGGAAGTCTAAAAAAAGAAAAGTCAAATAGCCTAACCAGTAGAAAGAAATCTGAAATACCTTCTTGGATACTTTGCATCTCCCTGCCCCATTCCTTTCCCTGCACTTTCAAGTGCATGTATAGTGAAAACTATATACATATTTTTAGCCATTGACTACCAGGGGTGTAACCATGGGGGAGGGGCCTGGGCCCCTCCAGCTAATGGGGGTTCCCATGCCCTGCCAGCAGAAGTGCTCCTCCACTCATGTCTGCTGCAGTGCTGGGCCTCCCCCTCACCACGCATGCTCAGGTTTTGTGAAAGCGAGCATGTGCAGGGCTCTCGCACAAGCTCGGCTTCATGAAAACCAAACATGCACTGGGGAAGGGGGAGGGGGGAAGAAAGCCCAGTATGGAGGAGTACTTTCTGCTGGCAATGTTAGGGACCCTCACCAGCTCAGGTATGTGGGGGGTCAAGGGATGGACAAAAAGTGGTAGCAGGTTGAGGCAAAAATTTTGTACCCCCCCCCCCCCCCCCCACACCTTGTGCTCTGGCACCCCTAAAATTTGAGGTCTGCCTACACGCCTGCTGAATACAGGTCAGTTTTTTTAGCCCAGAGCTTTTACCCAGACAAATTCATACGTATTTAAATCTCTTTATTGGGACAGACCAAAGATCCATCAAGCCCAGCATCCTGTTTCCAACAATGGCCAATTCAAGTCACAAGTACCTGGCAAGATGCCAAAAGAACAAAGTAGGTTCCACACTACTTATCCCAGGAAGCAGCAATGGGTTTCCTCAAGTCCAACTTAATAAATAGTTTATGGACTTCTTTTAGGAACCCTAACCATTTTTACCACATTATTTGGCATCAATTCCAGAGCTTAATTACATTTTCATGCAGCAATTCTCTGGTTTCTTCTAAATGTTCTACTTAATAGCTTCATTGCATACCCCCTAGTCCATATGAATAGTTTACTCTTTCCAAACGTATGTCTACCCATTCCACTTCACTCATGTTTTTTCTAGATGTCTTATATCTCTCTTCAGCCATCCTTTGTTCAAGCTGAAGAGCATTAGCCCTTTGAAAACTCATTTTACCTCCACTCAGCCTATATCAGAGGCACAGAGAAAAGCAAATATTGTATGCTGTATAAAAAACTTTCCAGATTCATACTCTGAACATACCCTCTTAAAAAAACCTCACTTTTTAATTCTATTTACCCTTTGCATCTCTGGAAGTAAACTGAGATGCAATTTTTCAAGCATATCAAGGAAAAGAGGAAAACTAGAGTTTTGATAAAGGTGTTGAGAAACAATGTGTAGACAGTGACAAGGAAAAAAGGCAGAAATACTAACTACTTCTGTTCTACCAGACTTAAGAGGTGACCTTTTACTGTATATCATTCAGACCTTTCTAGTGTTGCAATGGTTCACCTTACCTGTGAAGTAATAGTGAGGGAAGTTCAACAAAATGGAGGGAAAACTGTCTTTAGCCTAAGCCAAGCCAATACACCATTATCAAATAATTTATTGTAATAAGGAACCTGTGGCAGAAGGTGGCTTCTGGGCAAAAAAGCAAGCTAAGGGTTTCACTGATCTTCAACACAGAAAGATGAAGAGAAAAGCTCCAGGAGTTGGCTCCAGGAGGGCCATGGTCTTATAGGAGGAGGTGCTGCTGCCTGAATCTGCATCCAGTCTCCTGCAACCAAGTATTAATTGATCTGTAGTCAAGGAGACCGAGATTCTCTTTAACTTGAAAAAGTTTCAAACTATGGAGAGGAGAAATTCTCTGCCTAGAAGTAGCAACCAAGGACAATGAACTGTGCCTTTTACAGAGACACAGAAAATAATGTCAGATGAAAATCATACAACCTATCCAGTCTGCTCATCTATGCCAACTACTAAGCTCTACAATCTCATCCTCTTCCTCAGATCTTCTGTACTTGTCTCACACTTTCTTCTAGAGCTTTCTTTCAACTGAAAGAGGCCTGCCATCTGTGCATTTATGTCAGGCAGGTATTTAAACATCTATAATATCTCCCCTCACCTGTTTTCTAAAAGTGTACACACGATTTATGATGAAGACCACCGACTATTGTAGTAGCCACCCTCTAGCCAACTCTCTCTATTTTTTTTAAGTTATGGTATCCAGAATTGTATACATAATACTCTAAACAAGTCTTACCAAGACTTAAGGACAGGGCTATCCCAGCCACCGGATGGACTAGGTTCCGCCCAGAGTGGCAGCATGGCTCTGGAACACTACAGCCTTCTCCTCCTTCCATTCTTATTGCTGAGCCTACCATTGCTGATCCCTACCTCCCCCTGGGCCTGCTGGACAATTAAAAAAAAAAAGCATCAGCACTCTATGGGCCTTATAAGCACAGACCTATGCTAAAGTGCTGGTTTGTATCTCCTCCCCCCGCTGAGATGGACTTTCCATTGGAGGAGGGCGGGACAAAGCAGCATTTTAGCATAGGTCTGTGCTTACAGGGCCCATGGAGCACCAATGCGATGTAAGGGGCCAGCAGGGGCAGCAAGAAGGCGTGTTCTTACAATGAATATCACTACCACCACCCTCTCCAAATGAAATCAGTGTGACACCCGCCAACAAGCCTTCTCCAGAGAGGCCCCCCCATACTATGGAACACATTGCCAGAAAAGCTTTGCTTAATGCAAGAATATCGCTACTTAAGAAAGCAGACAAAAGCTTGCTTCTTCCATTAGACTTGAGAGAAGCGCCAGCTAGCTAGTCATATACATCAGCCTTCATGAACCTTATGTTCTTCCTCAGCACTTTTATTGGATGTTCCATCATTTCAACTGATTAGGCTTGAGGAATATAGAGCAATGATTTTATATGTCATAGGACCTAAATATGGAACAAATTGCCACTTGATGCTCACACAGTACAATTTAAAATGATTTTAAAAACTGCTTTTTTCTAGCAAGCTTTTGGCATGGACCTTATTGATGGTTGATATGGATGTTTCAAGTTTTGTGCCTTTTACCTCGGTGTAGGTTTGGAATTTTTGGTTGTTGACGATGTATTTTAAATGCTGTTTTATTTTTATCATTAGTTTATGATGTTTGTACTTATTATACTTATGACATTATGTATGCAATTTTGTAACCTGCTTAGAATACCTGAGATAATGAGGAATATAAGCTATGTTCAAAAAACAATACACAAGGACTAACACTGGCTGCATATAATGCATCAGAACCTGCTTATCTACTCCTACCCTAGTTCAGATCATGCAGCTTTTCCGACTCCACATGTAATATTTCCTTATGAGTCACCACTCCTGTCACGCCCTGCTTTCATGTATATTGTGTTGACATTTAAGTACATACCATCCTATAATATGTACAGTGTCCATTATTTTTTTTAAATGTTGTGATTATCTACTATCTGTGCCTGGATTATTCTTGCAGTACACCACCTTGGTTGAATATATTCAAAAAGGCAGCAAGGAAAGCCTTATAGAGAAGTATTGTATCTATTACCTCTAAAATCTCCAGAAGGAAGCACTTTAACATATTGCAAGTATTAAGACGAGTACTAGCAGTACCTCTGACACTGAGATCACAGTCAGTATACCATGGGTTTAGGAGCAAGGTTCATTCCTCTCATGTTATGTGCAAAACAAACCGTTAGACACTACCCTGAAAAAGTCATATGAGCAGTTTGACTTGGTTCCAGCATGAGTAAAAAGAGCTACACAGCATACCTCCAGGACATTTCATGAACTCATCATCTAACAGCAGCATACAAGTTCCATCTACTGCAGAAACTGGCTGCTAGAGACACATAGCACGGGGGGGGGGGGGGTGGGGGGGGGAGAGGGGGGGGATTTTTCACATCCTGAATTAGAAATTACTGTTAAGCAAAGCAATTGAAAACACAGAATTGGGGGTACTTGGACAGTTACCCTATCATCCGCTCACTATAATCTCAGGAGAGCTAATGTAAGGCCAGATATACTAAGCTATTGAACCCCTCTTCTATAGATACAAAATAGGGGGGGGGGAGAGACATTATCACGCCTGTAACCCCCTTATGCTCCTGCAGTGGCATTGTAAGCATGTGAATTTTCATGCTGTATTGTGTAGACTAATTGTACTACTATATAATCAGAGCTGCCAAGGTTCCAAATTCCAGGAGGAACAATTTTTGTGGCCAGCCTTGGCTTTGAATGTGCATCCCAAAACAGGGAGATTTGTAGTGCTTGATGCACACATTGAAATCAGAATAGCAGGTCCCACAGTGACTCAGGATAGGATTGTCAGAAATCCAGGACAGGCCTAAAATCTCCCTCTTAAAAATTAGATAGTGTGAAAGTTCTGATAATACATATTTCAATTTTGGTACATCTTTCTTTGCAGACATCTGTTCAAAACTATCCATAAAGCCATTTACTATATAAATAAAACCATATACCCATAAATATTCAAACTCATAGCTCAAAAGTGGGCAACCACGATCCTGAACAGCCACAACCCAGTCGTGCTTTCAAGACTGCCACAATAAATATGCACAAGATTCAAAGCAGTACATGTATGTTATTGTATGCAAATAAATCTCATACATATTCATTGTAGTTATCTTGAAAGCCCAACTGGGTTGTAGCCCTTGATTAGATAAGGCAGGGATAGGCAACCACGGTCCTGAATTCCAGACTTGCCCTTCTAGAACATAAGCACATCTAAATATCAGAGTACCATTCAACAATTTATAAATATAAGAATTCCTAAGAGTCTATAACAGCCTGCAATTCAAAACCTCATCCTCAAATTTCAAAACAGAGTACTACGTGCCAAATATTCTGAGACCAGTAGTTCCCAAACCTGGTCCTTGAGGCACCCCAGCCAGTCAAGTTTTCAGGATATCCACAATGAATAGTCATGAGAGAGATTTGCATGAGTGGCATGCAAATCTCTCTCATGAATATTCATTAAGGATATCCTGAAATCTTGACTGCCTAGAGTGCCTCCAGGACCAGGTTTGGAAATCACTGTCTGGGATGACATTAGACATATTGAGGACCAAGGCAGAAATTTAGAATACGTCGAAGTCCACCAGCATTCTATGCTTTCTTGACGTCTTCTAGAGCAATGGTTTTTGGCTATCTGGCCAGTCGGGTTTTCAAGATATCCAGAATGAATATGCATGAAATAGATTTGCATACCAAGAATAATTAATTGTGGATATCTTGAAAACCCAACTGGCCAGAAAACCACTGCTCTATAGCATGCAGGCCAGGGCATTCACTCAAGTTGCGCCCCCTAACATTGGCCCTGAAAATATCTATCCAGATTGCAAAATATTACACTCTTTGAAAGTACATTGGTGGGACAAAATATGAACTGTTAGCAGGCCCTCACATAAAGGAGTTCTAACAAGATAATGTACTGGTGAAAATGCAAAACTGGAAGGTGTGTGGTTTTTTTTTTTTTTTTTTGGGGGGGGGGGGGGGGATGAGAATGTGTTGAAGAGTTGGAGAGAGTGAGAAAAACTAAGTTTCAGTCCTAAATACAAAACTAAGAAGTGACCCAGTATGTACTGGTGAAAATGCAAACTGGAAGGTGTGTGTTTTTTCAGGAGGGGGGGGGGATTTTTTTTTTTTTTTACATTTGTACCCCGTGCTTTCCCACTCATGGCAGGCTCAATGCGGCTTACATGGGGCAATGGAGGGTTAAGTGACTTGCCCAGAGTCACAAGGAGCTGCTTGTGCAGGGAATCGAACTCAGTTCCCCAGGACCAAAGTCCACCACCCTAACCACTAGGCCACTCCTCCAGATGGACACCTTACATTCCAGTGTTCCTCCCATTTGCAGTCAACATATATAAGCGTATCCAAGTCCTTGTTTAACCCACAGCATACTTCAGAACTACCAAAATTATCCAGTTCCAGAAGGAAGATTTTTTAGCTAGTGCTGGTTTTAATCTTATAACCCAAAGCAGTGTGGTGTTTGTAGTACCATTGAAATCAGTGCTACAGACCCATAACGCAACATGAGATGCCTGAAATCCAGGACTGGTCTAGAATCTCCATTCTGAAGTTGGGTAACTTGGCAGCTCTGTATTCAGGGAAATCAGAATTACAATTCCACATACACAATGGGGCAAGAGAACACTACAAATGTTCACAAATGAACAGCAAGAAGAGGATTGTTCTGAGGTCAAACAAAAAATAATTACTAAATTAAAGTATAATAAACATTTTTTAAAACACCCAGATCATTACAAAATTAACAATAAATGTTCAAAATAAAAATAATTATATAAACTTTTACAGCCAAAAGGGTCAGCGTATAGCTCTTACATAAAGGACAGAGATGATCAGCATTGTTGGGCTGTTTAAGGTCACATCATGCAGTCCTAGGCAAAGCAGTTAATTGACCACAGCTGAAATTGAAGGGTTGTGGCCAAAAGTACCAGGATCAAAGGCAAATTACATGAGAGAGCTTTTTAAAAAAAAAAAATAAATAAAGTGAAAGGACCTTAAAAAATGCAAATTAAATAGAAAGGTATAGGATATAATGATGCTTAACTACTATAATCAAAACCTACTCAACACCCTTCACTACTAAAAGGGTGACACTAAAATAAAGGGGGTTAAAAAGGCAAAACTGCTCTACCTCCAAGTGGCAGACCAAAGGACTGAAGAAAACATTTATAATTTAAAAAAACAAAAAACTAATCAGTTATGGATACCTTTCCTATTATAATAATCAGCATGTAATAGTTTGGTACACAACAAAAATGAGTAAGGAAATAGATGTTCCTGTTATATTCAAAGTAATAATTGAGCATTTAATCAAAACCAAGTTTCTTGATTTAAATCAGCCAAATAACCATAAGCTGATTTTTAAAAATACCTTTTTAGAATCCTGGTTTCCACTGAGTCTTTCTTTCAGCTGTAAAACCCTCTCAAGAACACTTTTACAATCTGCCATGCTAGTAGAATCCCTAACAACTACAATTTCTCCACCAAACCTGCTAAAGCTCAAATAGCAAACATAACAGGTTCTAGTCACCTCCCATAAAACAACCTAGCCCAAGCAGCTGCTTTTATAGCCACTCTTTTGCCTTGAAGGTCTTTGAATAAAGCACTGATTTCTTGAAGGGGGGAGGGGGCTTACAAAAAAAAAAAAAATAATCTTCCCCTCTGTGTTAGTTTCTCCACTTTTTTCATAATTTGTTGATGCAAAGCTGCCAAGTTATCCAGTTCCAAAGGGGAGATTTTTTGACCAGAGTTGGTTTTGAACTTACATCACAAAAGCAATGTGGTTTTTGATATCAGAGCTACAGGTCCCATAATGCACCAGAATAGAATTGCCTGAAATCTCCTTCTTGGCAGCTCTGATGTCTAATCAGAGTTTTAAAAAATTATACACTTAAACTCTATTGCAGGAAACCAAAATGGGCCTTTCTTTGGCATACAATAAGGAACATTATGGGTTCCTGCTCCAGAAGAGTTCCACACCCCGGATGCTGATGCTGATGTGATAAACTGATCAAGAGCAAGACTTCTCTGTGGCGTTGGAGGAAATTATCAGAAGAAGGACAAGAAGAAGTTAGGATAGGGGTGGGCAACCTTGGTCCTTGAGGCTGCAATTCAGTAGGGTTTTCAGAATTTCCCCAATGAATATGCATGCGATCTATTTGTATACAATGGAAGCAGTGCATGCAAATAGATCTTTTGCCTCACCAGTGGTATACCAAGGGTGGGGCGCTGGGGGTGGTCCACCCCGGGTGCAAATAAAAAGGGGATGCTCTGCTCCCACTGCTCCAGTCCCTCTAATCAGGCCGCCGCTGTTGCCTCTCCTCCGCAGTCCCCAGTCTCCACCTGCCCATCCTTAGCTCCCTCGACAGCCCCCTTCTCGTTTCTGCCACCTGATGCCCTGCATTTTTTAAATCTAATCTTTGAATCAGCAATGCAGCATCTATGAAAGAAGCAGGTTGCCTCGGGCCTTCCCTCACTGTGTCCCACCGTAGCAGAAATAGAAAGTTACATCAAAGGAAGGTGGGACACAGTGAGAGAAGGCCCGAGGCAACCTGCTTCTTTCACAGATGCTGCATGTTGGCGCTGGTGCTGCACTGCAGATTCAAATATTTAAAAAATTCAGGGCACTGGGTATAGAAACGAGAAGGGGGCTGTCGAGGGAGTTGAGGGTGGGCAGGTGGGAACTGAGCGCTGGGGCTGGAGCTTGAACTAACAGCTAAAATAGGTGCTAGGGCAGAACCTCGAGGGGCTGAGAAGGGGGCTCACATGGGAAAAGAAATTAAAGCTGGTACTGGGGGCTGAGAAGGAGGTGGGTGGGAGAATGGGGCTATGGCTGGGGCAGGTGGAAGAATGGGGCTGGAGCTGGGGAAGAAAAGGGGGGCTGTAATGTGGGACAGGTGGATGAAAGGGGCTGAAAATGAGGGTAGGTGGGATAAGGGGGCTAGGACTGGAACTGAAAAGGGGGCAGGGCTGAAGCTGGGGGCTGAAAAGGGGATGGGGAGAAACGGGCTGGGGCTGAAACTCGGGACTGGTTGGAGAAGAGGGCTGGGGCTGAAACTGGGGACTGGTGGGATAATGGGGGCTGAAAGGGGGGCAGGTGGGAGAAATGAGCTGGGGCTGGAACTAGGGGCACCTGGTATAATGGAGATGGAACTGGGGGCTGAAAAGAGGGGGCAGAGAGAGAGAGGACAGATCCTGGATGGAAGGGAGAGGGAGGGCAAACCCTGGATGTGTGGATGGGACAGAAAGGGCAGAGGGTGGATGGAAGGGGCAGAGAGAGAGGGTAAACGCTAGATGGAAGGGATAGAAAGGGCAGATGATGGATAGGAACAGAGAGAGAGAGTGCAAACCCCAGATGGAAGGGAGAGCAAGGGCAGACCCTGGATGAAAGGGAGAGAGAAGACAGTGGTTAGAAGGGGGAGAGAGAGAGCAGACAAGGGCACATGGTGGATGGAAGGGGCAGAGATAGAGGGCAGATACTGGATGGAAGGGAGAGAGAGAGCAGATAGTGGTTGGCAGGAGCAGAGGGAGAGAGGGCAGATGGTGGATGGAAGGGAAAGAGAGAGAAGACAGTGGATGGAAGGGGCAGTGAGAGAGGGCAGACACTGGATGGAGGGGGCAGGGAGAGAGAGAAGGCAGATGCTGAATGGAAGGGAGAGAGAAGATGAGGAAAGCAGAAACCAGAGACAACAAACTGTAAATAATTTCTTTTTTTGCTTTAGGATAAAGTAGTATTGTAGCTGTGTTAATAAATGGTTATAAATAGAAAATAGAAATAAGGTAATCTTTTTATTGGACTAATTTTAATACATTTTGACTAACTTCTGGAGACCAAAATCCCCTTCCTCAGGTCAGGATAGGATACTGTAATAGCAGTATACTGTATTGACCTGAGGAAGGAGGTTTTGGCCTCTGAAAGCTAAATGTATTAGTCCAATAAAATGGTATTATCTTATTTTCTATGTTTGTTTTATTTCTGTTTGTTAATTTGTAAAGTGGTGATTGGTATTTGTTAGTTTTTTCAAATTTACATCTGCTATCTTTATATTTTGCACAGTACTAGGGGACATATATCACTATCACTGTTTCTGTGGTGTTGCATTGTATGCAGAATTTGGCTTCTTGGGTGTTCAGTTTAATTTTTGTCTAAATATTTCTATTTTTAGTTTGTTGTTACTTATTCTATAGTGGATTACAATGTATCTATGTCTGTGAAAAAGACATGGCTTTATGTTGGCAATGACTGTACAGGACTGACGATCTATGCTATTCTGGCTGGTTTAGTTTTACAATAGGTGAATTGATGTTCTAGCGCTCACTGCAATGTTTAAGATACTTCCTTTTTCTAGGTACACCCTCGTGTGACTCGTAAAAATTTCTGCTTATGGTATGGTAGAATTGCTCTGTAAGTCCTGAGTGGATTTTGGAAGGGTGTCAAATGCCCTAGGTATGCCACTGTGTCTTCCTCCACAGGAGCCCAAGGATGCAAGAGGAAAAAGGAGGGTTTCCTAGCTAGTGGCCTTGGAAAAAAAAGTGATGATGGTTGGTCTCCCTTCACAGGGTCCAGGAAAGGAGGAGGAAGCCTGTTTCCTCTACAGCAGAGTTTCCCAAGTTGGTCCTGGGGTACCCCCTTGCCAGTCTAGTTTTCAGGTCAATGAATATGCATGACATTGATTTACATACAGTGCCTCTTTTATGCATATTCATTGTGGATATCCTGAAAATTACTACTATAAATCATTTCTATAGTGCTACTAGATGTAGTCAGTGCTGTACACTTTATGTGCAGGTACTTTCTCTGTCCCTAGAGGGCTCACAATCTAAGGGGGTCTTTTACTAAAGCTTAGCTCATGTTGTCTGCAGCAGGGCCCATTTTATTCCTATGGGCCTTGCTGCAGATAACTAGAACTAAACTTTATTTAAAAATAAATAAAACCCTACGTTTTTGTATCTGGAGCAATGGAGGGTTAAGTGACTTGCCCAAGGTCACAAGAAACTGCAGTGAGAATTAAACCCAGGTCGCTAGGATCAAAGCCTGCTGTACCAATCATCAGGCTACTCTCCCTCAAGGCAAAAGGTTACTCCAGGAGTCAGGACTAACTTGGGAAACACAGCTCTACAAGCTCTCTAGGTGCAGGAGAGGAGCCAAAGCAGCTCAAAGCCCATGCTGCTGATAAGGATAATTGGAGCTCCAGGTGGGAAAGGGGAAATCAGTGGGCATATCTCCCCAATACTCTGGAGCAACCTAAAGCTATGTTGCAGGGACATGAACACTAGGAGCATGCTCACAACCAGCTGAAGGGGAGAAGGATAAAACTGAATGAAGTGAGACTGAAATATGAAAGGAGAGAGACTATCCCTAATGTTGCTTGCTTAAAATTTGGCATTGATTTGAAACTGCACCCAGTGGAGGTTAAAGAAAGGTCATTTTTTTTCTTGCACTGATGAACTCTTTATCTATAGAGACCCTGCAGTAGCAGGAGAGAGTAGAAGGGCTGAAAAAAGTAACATATTATCCAACAAATTGCAGCCATAGGGAGAGTGTACCAGACATAAGAACCATGAGACATTTTGAACTTTATTTGTTTCTATGCAACTTTTTTTATTTGGACTGTCTATTTACTGAATTTGATTTTGTTACTGATATATATTTTTGTTTGATTGAGGAGTGTCCAATAAAAGTAACTGTTTTAGAAAAGAATCCTCCAAGGACTCCAGGGTAACTTTTACTATCTTACCTGCTCAACCCCAGTGTTCCAGCTCAAGCCCTGAAAGTGTTCTTCCCCCTGTTCCACCAGCACTTCTAAGTTTCCAGTCTGTGTGCTAGAGAAGAGGTAGTGCAGGTACTGGGTCACAGATCAGACAAATAAAAATCTTGGTTTTGTTTGTAGTGCTTCTAGGGCCACCCTCAGCCCTAAACTAATGGAGGACTAGCTGCACTGTGAAATGGAAACTTAGGAAGCCATCCTGACCCCCAACAAACTCCCATGATGCACAGCAAGCAATCCTGTCATATTGAGCAGAACTGAAAGTGTCACAGGAAGAAAAAGCACTACAGCCACCAGGGGCATTGACTTGATGGATATTCATTTCTGTCTCCCTCCTATTCAGTGGGGGGGGGGGGGGGGGGGGTTCTAGCAAAAAAAAGTGCTGGTACTCAAATGCTAGGCCACCCTTCAATAGCCAGGACCCTGCAAACAGTCACAGAATCTATGAAAAGGCAGAACTGGTGTGTAATGCCTGAGCTCTTTCATTTTAAAATTTGGGGTCCATGGGTCAATTCTAGCACAGTGGAAAAGGTACTCAGTACCACCAAGTACCCCCTCAAAAAAATCTCTGCTCCTATTAACCCTCAGTAGCTACCGAAAGGGCACTTCACTTCCTGTCCATGCAGAACCCCTCTTCCTCCACTTTTAAATAGGAAGATTGCTAATGTAACCTACGGGTCACCTAGGCTTCCCTTGTGTCACCAGTGACAAGCCAGGACCCAGGGCAATATCCCTCCCACTGTGCAGAGCACAAAAGACCAGCCCTCTGTGGTATGACTAGGAAAGGAAAGGTTTCTCCAAAGGTAGGGGAAAAGAGCTGGTGCCATAAAAGAAAAGCAGAGATAAAAAAACTGAATTATTTTCTGGCTGAAGATAGGAAAGGATAAGCAAAAATCAGATTAAGGTAGTATTTCATAGGTTTGACTTAAGTTTATTGAGATAGGGTAATAAAAGAAATGCAAGACAAAGTAATACAAGCCGGTCAAGGCCATACAACACAGAAAAACAGAAACGCTGTTCATAGCGTTAATATGAGAATCACAATTAAATATCACTCTATCATGACAATAATCTAAATACCTCTATTGGCATATAAACTATCTTCAATCAAGTTCACATTTTAACCTTTGTACTTTAACTTTTGACTTCAAATGAGAATCCTTTTTTTCTATGAGTGTTTATCAGGTTCACTGGCACAGAGAGGTATTTTCAAAGCACTTAGACTTACAAAGTTACAAATGCAACCTATGGAACTTTTGTAGGTCTAAGTGTTTTGAAAATGAGCCCCACAGTGTCTTTGGCCCAAAGCAGAGTCAACCTTGAGTGCATATATATTGTTATCCTTACTGCTGGAGTGAAGTTATGTTAGGGTCGCCAAAGTATATGAGTGTTCAGTGTCACAAACCAAGCTCATCTATCATTGGAGCCCTTCTGCTGAGTGGCTGCAGCATAGGATGGATACTTGGCCCCCCTGATTGAGGGCATGGCTGTCTTGCCGGAGCTCTTCTTGCTTCTTATAGTAACCTGTTTCCTGACATAAGAAAATTCAAAGAGAAAGAAAACTTGAACTACACTCAACTTAGTTTATTGGCCTTAATGTACTATGTGATACTACCCTCAAGGCAAATACAATAAGCGTCCCTTACTACAAGTAAAGTGGGTACAGGGCTGTAGAGCAGCTCACAAGATGGCTTTGCCTTTGCTGATTTTGCTTAGCTCTACAGTCTGTGCATAGTGTCTCTCTCATGTTGTCCTCTGCAGCTGGGTTTCCCAAGAAATCTCTCTCTCATTGGCTGACTCTGCTCATTCTGTCACGCACAGTCTGGTCTCGCTGTCCCCAGGTTTGGGCTTTCTCAGTTGGCTGTTTGGTTTCTTCTGTGCCTGTTCTCTGGCCATCTGCTCAGCTTGAACAGTGTACTGACTCACATGCAGCCTCTCACAGATTTTCTCACACTGTGTCTGTACACCCTATCTCAGGACACACCTGCAGATTTGTCCACTTTCTTCCAGCACAGAGTTTCACTCAGACTAGACTGATCTCACTCACCAGAACTGGGCTCTACCAGCGGACTCTTTTTGGTCAATTGTGTAGCTGGTTCTGGTTCTCCTGCTCAGCTCCAGCAGCTCCCTGGTCCAGCGCAGCCTTCTCAGCTCTGGTCATCTTTTCAGGCTCCTGAATCCCAGGCTGGGCCTATTTTCAGACTGGGCCTACTTCTGCAGGACTCCAGCTCTCTGCCGCCCTTCCATTATGCAGCTCTTTGAATGCCATCTCACTGCTTTCTTTCTGTCTGGTCTAAGGAGGGGAAGTGAGGGGTCTTATCTCTTCTGCTTAACTACTCTTCTTGTATTTCCTTCTTCACGTGAAGCTTATATCTTCAGTATGTGCCTCCATGTGCTTTCAGTCTTCTGCAGACTTTAGGCTCCAAGTGCTTTCTGAGCTTCTTTGTTCTTCTGTATATGATCTGAACTTCCCCTCCTCGGCTTCTATGAGGGGATGGTGTTGCTCCTCCACTGTCACTTCCTGCAGCAGTTGACATTGGGTTCCTCATGCGCCTGACTGGGTCCTGGAGCTGCTGTTCTGCTCCTTAGATGTACTGCTGCTGTTGGCAGAGGGTTCCTGGCTCTATCTGCTGCCTCTGCTGCAGTTGGCTGTTCCCCAGCTCACCCCCTCTTCGAATCTAATCTAATATGTTATATTCCACTTAACCAGTAGTTCCCAATCCTGATCCTAGAGGCACCCCAGCCAGTCAGGTTTTCAGGATATCCACAATGAATATTCGTAAGAGAGATTTGCATGCATCCACTGCATGCAAATCTCTCTCACGAATATTCATTGTGGATATCCTGCAAACCTGACTGGCTGGGGTGCCGCCGGGACCAGGTTTGGGAACCACTGGCCTAAGCTAAAACAAAATTTTAAACGCTTATATTTTGGCTGTAGAAAACAGACACCAATATGTGCTTCACTTTTGGGTTTAACCAAGCACATGAGCACTAGAGATGTGCTTACCGTGGAACAATCCTCCCGCCAAACTCCCTAATGCTCAACGCTATGAGAACACCTATATTTGCATCTCATTAGCATTAAGCATTAGGGCATTGTTTTGTGCTGTTCGGTGGTATTTTTACAGCGCTATTTGGAACAGCACTGGCGTTTTGAGCATTGGGGCCTCAGTATCCACCCAAATGTTGAGCCATCAGAAATTGAGACTTTATTTCTAATTCCTTTGTTCTGTCTCTCCTTCCTTGATCATTTCTTATTATTCATCTTCACATTTTTAGTCGTCCTTTCCCTCTTTTTGCCTTTCTCCCCCCTGCATCCTTATTTTCCTCTCAGATCTTCTCACACATATATGCACTCTCTCTCTCTCTCTCTCTCTCTCTCTCTCTCTTTCTCTCTCTCTCTCTCAGCCATTTCTCAGCCCCAGGTCTCTCTCACACAGCCTGGGCTCCCTCAGCTGGCTTTCTCTCTGTGGCTGTAACAGTGCACAGGTCCCACACAGCTGCTGCCAGCTCTCTCGCACACATTTGTTCCCCTGGCCACCTCTGAGCACACTTTGGCTACCTTCCCCAGGTACAACCTCTCTCTCATCCTAGACTGGTTCATTCACCCATGGAGGTGGTCTTCACCTCTGGACCTTGCAGTCACCTCTATAGTGGGCCTCTATCTGGGTTATCTGGGTCCAGCAACACACTAGCCCACCTTAGCCTTTCATCTTCACAGATCTGTCTCTTGTCTGGGTCCTCCTCCTTCAGCTATTTTCCTTCTGCTTGAGCTCCCTCTCTGCTCTGCTTCAGGGTTCTGATTGCCTTTATTTATATTTTTTTAGAAGTGCTGCTTCTTTTATCAGCTCTCCTAAAGAGGAATGGTAAAGAGGCTTATTACCTCCCTGCTGCTCTACACTTCTCCTCTCCACAGGCTTCTTGTCTCCTGCAGGTGGGGGATCTTTGATCTTAGACCTTTGTTTTTATTTCAGCACATGCCTCTGTGCTATGCAGGCTCTGGAACTCTGCAGATTTATTACCATCTTCTTTCAATTACCTTATTTGGTCAGTGCATCTCCTTCTCCTGTCTTCTGAGGGAGGTGTTATTTCTTGCAGTCTGAGGGTATACAGCTCTTCCTGCTTCCTGCCTGTTGCTGTCTGGGGTCCTAGAGCTCCACTTCTGCACTTCTAACCTGAAACACTCTATTCATGCCTTCTCTCCTTGCTCCAGTGCTGCTTAGGCTCCAAGGACTGTCTATCCTAAGGTTGCTGTGCCTGATGATTTTGGGGGTCCTGGTTTGGCTTGGGCTGGTCTCTCTCTCTCTCTCTCTCTCTCTCTCTCTCTCTCTCTCTCTCTCTCTCTCTCTCTCTCTCTCTCTCTCTCTCTCTCTTTCCACAGAAGATAAAATTTAAAACTTTTTTCATCTGTTTATTTGCTCATTTGTATAAAATGAAGAGAAGATTAAAAAATGGTGCAAGTAAATGAAGTGATGATGAAATCAATAGCATCATTCCTTGTGAAAAAGACTCTTGGCCCTTGGGATAGTACTGCTAATTATACTTCTGACAATAAGGCTCTTAAGACAACAAGAAACATTTCAGTTGCAGAACTTCAACATCAAGAACAGGACGTCGCTAATATGGAAAGGGAAACTGCACCAGGTACAACACGCGCTGACATTTCACAGACTTCGATGCCTGATTTTCAAATACACCAGGTACATAAGTACATATATAAGTACGTAAGTATTGCCATACTGTGAAAGACCAAAGGTCCATGAAGCCCAGCATCCTGTTTCCAAGTGACCAATACAAGTCACAAATACCTGGCAAGATCCCAAAAAAGTACAAAACCTTTTATACTGCTTATCCCAGAAATAGTGGATTTTCCCCAAGTCCATTTAATAATGGTCTATGGACTTTTCCTTTAGGAAGCCATCCAAACCATTTTAAAACTCCACTAAGCTAACCGCCTTTACCACATTCTCTGGCAATGAATTCCAGAGTTTAATTACATTGTTGAGTGAAGACAAATTTTCTATGATTCGTTTTAAATTTACTACATTGTAGCTTCATCGCATGCACCCTAGTCCTAGTATTTTTGGAAAGCGTAAACAGATGCTTCACATCTACCCGTTCAACTCCACTCATTATTTTATAGACCTCTATCATATCTCCCCTCAGCTGCCTTTTCTCCAAGCTGAAGAGCCCTAGCTGCTTTAGCCTTTCCTCATAGGGAAGTCGTCCCATCCCCTTTATCATTTTCGTCGCCCTTCTCTGCACCTTTTCTAATTCCACTATATCTTTTTTGAGATGCGGCGACCAGAATTCAACACAATATTCGAGGTGCAGTTGCACCATGGAGTGATACAAAGGCATTATAACATCCTCATTTTTTTTCCATTCTTTTCCTAATAATACCTAACATTCTATTTGCTTTCTTAGCCGCAGCAGCACACTGAGCAGAAGGTTTCAACGTATCATCAATGACACCTAGATCTCTTTCTTGGTCGGTGACTCCTAACGTGGAACCTTGCATGACATAGCTATAATTCGGGTTCCTCTTTCCCACATGCATCACTTTGCACTTGCTCACATTAAACGTCATCTGCCATTTAGACGCCCAGTCTCCCAGTCTTGTAAGGTATAAGGTCCTCTTGTAATTTTTCACGACTTTGAATAACTTTGTGTCCTCAGCAAATTTAATTACCTCACTAGTTACTCCCATCTCTAGGTCATTTATAAATATGTTAAAAAGCAGCGGTCCCAACACAGACTGCTGGGGAACCCCACTAACTACCCTTCTACTACTACTACTACTTAACATTTCTAGAGCGCTACTAGGGTTACGCAGCGCTGTACAGTTTAACAAAGAAGGACAGTCCCTGCTCAAAGGAGCTTACAATCTAAAGGCCGAAATGTCAAGTTGGGCAGTCTAGATTTCCTGAATAGAGGTATAGTGGTTAGGTGCCGAAGGCATTGAGATTACTGACCATTTAACCCTATTCTCTGTTTTCTATCTTTTAACCAGTTTTTAATCCACAATAGAACACTACCTCCTATCCCATGACTCTCCAATTTCCTCTGGAGTCTTTCATGAGATACTTTGTCAAACCCCTTCTGAAAATCCAGATACACAATATCAACCGACTCACCTTTATCCACATGTTTGTTCACCCTTTCAAAGAAATGTAGTAGATTGGTGAGGCAAGATTTCCCTTCACTAAATCCATATTCACTTTGTCTCATTAATTCATGCTTTTGAATATGCTCTGTAATTTTGTTCTTAATAATAGTCTCTACCATTTTGCTTAGCACTGACATCAGACTCACCGGTCTATAATTTCCCGGATCTCCTCTGGAACCTTTTTTAAAAATCGGCGTTACATTGGCCGCCCTCCAATCTTCTGGTACCACACTCGATTTTAAGGATAAATTACATATTACTAACAATAGCTCCACAAGCTAATTTTTCAGTTCTATCAGTTCTCTGGGATGAATACTATCCGGTCCAGGAGATTTGCTACTCTTCAGTTTGTAGAACTGCCCCATTACATCCTCCAGGTTTACATTGAATTCATTAAGTTTCTCTGACTCATCAGCTTCGAATACCATTTCTGGCACCAGTATCCCACCCAAATCTTCCTCGGTGAACACCGAAGCAAAGAATTCATTTAATCTCTCCGCTACGGCTTTGTCTTCCCTGATTACTCCTTTTACTCCTCAGTCATCTAGCGGTCCAACCAATTCTTTTGCCAGCTTCCAGCTTTTAATATACCTAAAAACATTTTTACTATGTGTTTTTGCCTCCAACGCAATCTTAGCCTTCCTTATTAGTGCTTTGCATTTGACTTGACATTCCTTATGCTGTTTCTTATTATTTTCAGCCGGTTCCTTCTTCCATTTTCTGAAGGATTTTCTTTTAGATCTATTAGATTCCTTCACCTCACTTTTTAACCACGCTGGCTGTCGTTTGGTCTTCCATCCTTCTTTTTTAATTTGCGGAATATATTTGGCCTGGGCTTCCAGGATGATGTTTTTGAACAGCATCCACGCCTGATGTACATTTTTGACCCTCGCAGTCACTCCTCTAAGTTTGTTTTTCACCATTCTTCTCATTTTATCATAGTCTCCTTTTTAAAAGTTAAACGCTAACGTATTTGATTTCCTATTTATACTTACTTCAAAGCTAATATCAAATCCGATCATATTATGATCACTGTTATCAAGCGGCCCCAGCACCATTACCTCCCGCACCAGATCATACGGTCCACCAAGGACTAGGTCTAGAATTTTTCCTTCTCTCGTCGGCTCCTGTACCAGCTGCTTCATAAAGCTGTCCTTGATTTCATCAAGGAATTTTACCTCCCTAGCATACCCCGATGTTACATTTACCCAGTCAATATCGGGGTAATTGAAATCATCCATTATTATTGTGTTGCCCAGTTTGTTTGCGTCCCTAATTTCCTTTATCATTTCTGCATCCGTCTGTTCATCCTAGCCAGGTGGATGGTAGTACACTCCTATCACTATCCTTTTCCCCTTTACACATGGAATTTCAATCCACAGTGATTCCAAGAAGTGTTTTGTTTCCTGCAGAATTTTCAATTTATTGGATTCAAGGCTCTCGTTAATATACAATGCTACCCCTCCACCAATTCGATCCACCCTATCACTACGATATAATTTGTACCCCGGTATAACAGTGTCCCACTGGTTATCCTCCTTCCACCAGGTCTCAGAGATGCCTATTATATCTAATTTTTCATTTAGTGCAATATATTCTAATTCTCCCATCTTATTTCTTAGGCTCCTGGCATTCGCATATAGACATTTCAAAGTATGTTTGTTGTTCCTATTTACATGATGTTTAGTACTTGACAGTGTTAATTTACAATCTTTTGTCTGATTTTTATTTTTATTTAAGGACACCTGATCTACTACGGTATCTTTTGCAACTTCACTATCAGGATACCCTTTCTTCCCTGTTTTGGTGATATCTTTGAAAGATACCTTATCCTGAACCATGCGCTTTTGAGCGACTGTTGGCCTTCCCCCCATTTCTAGTTTAAAAGCTGCTCTATCTCCTTTTTAAATGCCGATGCCAACAGCCTGGTCCCATCCTGATTAAGGTGGAGCCCATGCTTTCGGAATAGGCTCCCCCTTCCCAAGAATGTTGCCCAGTTCCTAACAAATCTAAAACCCTCCTCCCTGCACTATCGTCTCATCCACGCATTGAGACTCCGGAGCTCTGCCTGTCTCTTGGGCCCTGCAGGTGGATCTGGATTTGAGCTTTCTACCTAAGAGCCTAAATTTGGCTTCCTCAACCTCTCTCCCACATTTTCCTATGTCATTGGTACCCACATGTACCAAGACAGCCGGCTCCTCCCCAGCACTATCTAAAATCCTATCTAGGTGACGCGTGAGGTCCGCCACCTTCACCCCAGGCAGGCAAGTCACCAGGCGATCCTCACGTCCACCAGCCACCCAGCTATCTATATGCCTAATGATCGAATCACCAACTACAACAGCTGTCCTAACCTTTCCCTCCCAGGCAGCACTTGGAGACATATCCTCGGTGCAAGAGGATAGTACATCCCCTGGTGGGCAGGTCCTGGCTACAGGAGTACTTCCTACTTCACCAGGGTTATGCTCTCCTTCTAGGAGACCTCCCTCCTGCAAGGTAGCACAGGGGCTACCAGACTGCAGGTGGGACTTCTCTACAACATCCCTGTAGGTCTTCTCTATGTACCTCTCTGTCTCCCTCGGCTCCACCAAGTCTGCTACGCTAGCCTCAAGAGAACAGACACGTTCTCTGAGAGCTAGGAGCTCTTTGCATTGGGCATATACATATGACATCTCACCAACTGGGAGATAATCATACATGTGACAATGCAAAAGACTGGATAGCACCCCTCTCACTGCTGGACTGCTGAATCCATCTGAGTGTTTTTGAGTTTTTCAATAATTTAAAACTTGCTACAGTATTAAGGATATTAGCCTAATATAAAAGTGTCTTTTAGTTTATATAGTATATTGTATGATTTATTTAGTGTTTCCTTCTTAGATGGTAATGAAATGTATTTAAAACTCTGTAAGAGCACTCCTTGCTTGTTACCCTAATTACAATAACTGACTATAAATGAAGAGTTTTCCTAGGTGTGGGCAGGGAAGACTAAACTAGATCCTGCAGTGCCTGCTAGATTCTATCTGTTAATGCTGTGGTACAAAGTTTTTAAAACTAAGTGGAAAAGACTATGGAGATTAGTCGATAAACTTTGCTTTTTATATTTTTATTTTGCCTAACACTAACCTACAATTCCTCCTTTAAACCCCAATCTTTAAGTTCCCAAAGCACAAAGCAAAATAGCGTTTACTTACCAGAGAAATGTCCTCTCCTCTCAGAACTTCTCACCAAGAGGGAAAAAAGACTGAAGATCCTGCATTTTTACAAGAACAGAAAATGATAAAGGGGATGGGATGACTTCCCTGTGAGGAAAGGCTGAAGTATCTAGGGCTCTTCAGTTTGGAGAAAAGATGGCTGAGGGGAGATATGATAGAGGTCTATAAAATTATGAGTGGAGTGGAACAGGTAGATGTGAATTGTCTGTTTACTCTTTCCAAAAATACTAGGACTAGGGGGCATTCGATGAAGCAAAAAGGGAGTACATTTAAAACGAATCAAAGAAAATATTTCTTCACTCAACATGTAATTAAACTCTGGAATTCGTGGCCAGAGAATGTGGTAAAGGCGGTTAGCTTAGTGGGGTTTAAAAAAAGGTCTGGATAGCTTCCTAAAGGAAAAGTCCATAGACCATTATTAAATTGACTTGGGGAAAATCTGCTGTTTCTGGAATAAGCAGCATAAAATGTATTGAACTTTTTCAGGATCTTACCAGGTATTTGTGACCTGTATTGGCCACTGTTGGAAACAGAATGCTGGGCTTGATGGGCCTTTGGTTTGTCCCAGTGTGGCAATACTTATGTAGTTATATAAGATTAACAGCATGGATTTAGCCATTTATGTAGTAGATTCTGATATTGGACAACTTGATAAGAACAATGCTTCACATCTAGAATTATTTCTGAAGGTTAGCTTCTTTTCATTTTCAAGTAACATTCCAAAAGATGCTGAAAATCATGCTTTTGCTACATGCATATTGACAAACGCTCACCCAAATGGTCAGATCTGTAAAAGTGCCTGGCTTTGCTGGACTGTGGAAATGTCTTTACTGTGTAGCCTTTTTCTTTTTTCACAGTGTGAATGCAAATTCTTCAGTACTGTCCAATTCATTAGGTTGGAGAATCCTCAGAGGTTGGAAAAAGTTAAAAGATAAAACAGCTTCACATGAAAATTAATTGAATCATAAAGATAAGTATTTTTCGATGGAAATCTTCCAGTCAAGCAGCATCAATTAGCAAGTTTATTGAAAATTTGTGTTTGCATTAATTAAACAGTGAAATGATAAATGGAGACAAATTCTTGAATGTATATTGAATATCATTTTTTTTCTTTCTGAGAGAAGATTAGCTTTCTTGGGCACAAAGCAACATAGTCGAAAGTGGAAACTTTCTTGGAATCATTAACCTTCTTAGTAAGTATGACTCACTGTTATCTGAACATTGAGCATGTTCAGGAAACACAAGAGTAAGAAATGAAAGCAGATTCAGTATCTTTCTCCAAGATTGCACATTATCACTGGCAACTGCTGAGTAAGATGTAAAAAGGAACAACAAACATAGTCTAAAATGTCTATATGCGAATGCCAGAAGCCTAAGAAATAAAATGGGAGAGTTAGAATATATTGTGCTAAATGAAGAAATAGATGTAATAGGCATTTCTGAGACCCGGTGGAAGGAGAATAACCAGTTGGACACTGTCATACCAGGATACAAATTATATCATAGTGATAGGGTTGATCGAATTGGTGGAGGGGTAACCATGTATGTTAAGAAGGGCCTTGAATCAAATAAACTAAAAATTCTACAGGACACAAAACACATCTTGAAATCCCTATGTAAAAGGGAAAAGGATAGTGATAGGAGTGTACAACTGTCCACCTGGCCAGGTTGAACAGACAGATGTGGAAATGTTTTCAGAAATTAGGGAGGCTAACAAACTGGGGAACACGATAATAATGGGTGATTTCAATTACCCCGATATTGACTGGATAAGTGTAACATTACTGCATGCTAGAGAGGTGAAATTCCTTGATGGAATCAAGGCCTGCTTTATGGAGCAGCTGTTTCAGGAGCCAACAAGAGGAGGAACAATTCTAGACTTAGTCCTTAGTGGAGTGAATGATCTGGTGCAGGAGGTAATGGTGCTGGGGCCTAGAGTAAGTACACACACAGGAAATCCAATACGTTAGCATTTAGTTTTCGAAAAGGAGACTATGATAAAATGAGAAGAACGGTGAAAAAAATACTTAGAGGGGCAGCTGCAAAGGTCAAAAATTTACATGAGGCATGGATGCTGTTCAAAACTACCATCCTGAAAGCCCAGGCCAAATATATTCCGTCTATTAAAAAAAAGGAGGAAGGAAGACCAAACGACAGCTAGCATGGTTAAAAAGTGAGGGTGAATTATTTGCTTCATTCTTCACCTAGGAAGATGTGGGAGAGATACCGGTGCTAGAAATAGTATTCAATGCTGACGAGTCAGAGAAACTGAATCAAATCTCTGTAAATATGGAAGATTTATTGGGGCAATTTGATAAATTGAAGAGTAGCAAATCACCAGGACTGAATGGCATACATCCCAGAGTATTGATAGAGTTGAAAAATGAACTTGCAGAACCGCTGTTTGCTGCACTGTTGCCTCTCCCTCATTCTTCATCTTTTTCATTTGGAGTTTGCTGCCTTCTCGCTCTTCTGCCCGTCGTGTTGGGTTGACGATGCTGCTGACATCACCGGTTCTTCCTCTTCTGTCGACCTGATGGAGGGACAGTGGAGGAGGTTCTTGGTCTGGAGAGCCTGACGGTTGGAGCCGCGGAGGATGACCATTTGTTCCACCATTTTGATTCCTGCACAGCTGACTCCGTTGCTGTGGATGCCTGCATGCTGTTTCTTCTGTGCGTCATGTGTTCCAGCCGGGCACTGTTGCAGCTCCCATGTGAGGATCGCCTTGCTGGCCCTGTTCATGTCAATCACCTCTGCCTGGATCTCCATCTTTCCTTTGGCCTCCTGCCATCCATCTTTGTCTCCCTTCCCATTCCTTCTCCCTTCTCACCCTGTCTTCCCGCCCCTCACTAATGTAATGTACCTGTAATTGTATTTATTTTATTAGCTCATTGTAAGCCGCTTTGGGGCTGCAAACCTGTGGCAAAAGGCGGGGTATAAATGATCTGAAATAAATAAATAATATATGCAATTTATCTTTAAAATCAAGCATGGTACCGGAAGATTGGAGGGTGGCCAACGTAATGCCGATTTTTAAAAAGGATTCCAGAGGTGATCTGGGAAATTACAGACCAATGAGCCTGACGTCGGTGCCAAGCAAAATGGTAGAGACTATTATAAAGAACAAAATTACAGAGCATATCCAAAAGCATGGATTAATGAAACAAAGCCAACATAGATTTAGTGAAGGAAAATCTTGCCTCACCTATCTACTACATTTCTTTGAAGGGGTGAACGAACATGTGGATAAAGGTGAGCTGATTGATATTGTGTATCTGGATTTTCAGAAGGGGTTTGACAAAGTACTTCATGAAAGACTCCAGAGGAAATTGGAAAGTCATGGGATAGGAGGTAGTGTTCTATTGTGGATTAAAACAGGTCAAAGGATAAAAAACAGAGAGTAGAGTTAAATGGTCAGTATTCTCAATAGAGAAGGGTAGACAGTGGGGTTCTGCAGGGGTCTGTGTTGGGACCGCTGCTTTTTAACATATTTATAAATGATCTAGATATCGGAATAACTACCAAGGTAATTAAATTTGCCGACGACACAAAGTTATTCAAAGTTGTTAAATCGCAAGAGGATTGTGAAAAATTGCAAGATGACCTTGTGAGACTGGGCATCCAAATAGCAGATGACGTTTAATGTGAGCAAGTGCAAAGAGGAACCTGAACTATAGCTATGTGATGCAAGGTTCCATGTTAGGAGTCATCGACTAGCAAAAGGATCTGGGAGTCATCGTTGACGATACTTTGAAACCCTTTGCTCAGTGTACTGTGTCAGCAAAGAAAGCAAATAGAATGTTAGAAATTATTAGGAAAGGGATGGAAAATAAAAATGAAGATGTTATAATGCCTTTGAATTGCTCCATGGTGTGACCGCACCATGAATGCTGTGTGCAATTCTGGTTACCGCATCTCAAAAAGATGTAGTGGAATTAGAAAAGGTACAGAGAAGAGCGACGAAAATGATAAAGGAGATGGGACGACTTCCCTTTGAGGAAAGGCTGAAACAGCTTGGGATAGTCAGCTTGGAGAAAAGATGGCTGAGGGGAGATATGATAAGAGGTATATAAAATACTGAGTGGAGTGGAACGGGTAGACGTGAATTGCTTGTTTACTCTTTCCAAAAATACTAGGACTAGGGGGCACGCAATGAAGCTACAAAGTAGTACATTTAAAATAAATCATAAATAATATTTCTTCACTCAACATGTAATTAAACTCTGGAATTCGTTGCCGGAGAATATGGTAAAAGTAGTCAGCTTAGCGGGGTTTTAAAAAGTTTATTAAAATGGACTTGGGAATATCCACTGCTTATTTCTGGGATAAGCAACATAAAATGTAATATGCTGTTTTGGGATCTTGCTAGGTACTTTTGACTTGGATTGGCCACTGTTGGAAACAGTATACTGGGCTTCATGGACCTTTGGTCTGTCCCAGTAGGGCAACAATTATGTATTTATAACTTATATGGTACTTTTGTGCAAAAATAGCGGGTGATAATCATAAATTTTGAGATAGATTCTTTAATAACGGAGGGGAAGAAGACCTCAGACCTGTGACAATTTTTGATCAATGAGATCACACCAATGTAGTCACCTCTATGTAATCACTGGTCTTCTACCAACCACCTCCCTAGATGTTCAATTTGTGCGCTTTAACATGTATAAATACTATATATCCAAGACACACGGAATTGCGGGACTATTTATATTGTGTATATTGCTTTCTTGGGTTTTTAAGATATAAGTTTGTGAGATATATGAATGAATGGATGTTTTTTTGTGCTTGTTTTTAGGTTTTTTCCACAGTCTGATGTTGCGGGGTTCTCTCTCCCTGATGAAGCCCCAGGTGGCAAAACAGGACTGTTGGGGAGGCCCTTAAGCAAGCAACAATAAGCTAAGTAGCTGTGGTTTATATTTTGACTTGGATATATAGTATTTATACATGTTTAAGCGCATGAATTGAACATCTAGGGAGGTGGTTGGTAGAAGACCAGTGATTACATAGAGGTGACTACATTGGTGTGATCTCATTGATCAAAAATTGTCACAGGTCTGAGGTCTTCTTCCCCTCCGTTATTAAAGAATTTATCTCACAATTTATGATTATCACCCGCTATTTTTGCAGGCTGTTATTTCATATAATCTAGCGGAGTTGTTCCCAAAATTTCTTGTTACCTTGGTACTTTTGTGCAAACAACAATTCTAAATGAGACGAGATGCAGAAAGGGCAACTCCATAAGCAGGCATCCAATGTTAGGTACCTAGGGGCCCTTTTACAAAGGTGCGCCAAAACGTGGCCTGCGGTAGTGTGGGCACATGTATTGGACGTGTGCTGGACGATTTCTCCACTGCATCTGGTTTTTGGGTTGGGAAATGGATGTGCGGCAAAATTAAAATCAGTGCACATCTATTTACGGCCTGAGCCCTTAATGCCACCCGTTGACTTAGCGGTAAAGGCTCACACGTTACCCATGCAGTAACCGTCCAGCACACGCCAACTGCCAATTACCGCAGGGAAAGCCCCCACAATAGAATATAGAAAATTATTTTCTACCGTGGGTTTTCGGCATGCGCCAAACTCAGAGTTACCACCAGGCGCACGCACTAGCTGGGCCGTAATACCGATTTGATGCATGCTGCACATGCAAAGGCCCTTACACGCCTTTGTAAAAGGACACCCAAATATGCACATAGGTTCTAGAATACTAGCAGTTCTACACATTATTGGTGCCAATAATTAGCATTTACAGTTTTGAAGCACTTCCCCTCCCCATTTTCTATCCCTCATATTCTGTCTATATTGTAGTTCTACCCTTCTTCCTTTTTTGGTCATGTGGTGTTATTTATCTGTATCTTTGATATAGTATTATCTCCTGTTTATTCTCTATGTACAAAAAACCCTTTTAACCAGAACCCTATCTGTCTGGCAAACCTTTTGTCTCCCTATATGCCAGCTTGTGCACTTCACTCATCCCATCTTTCACTTTCTCACTCCTCTTGTGTACATCTTCACATTTAAAAAGACTTTGCCTTTTTGTACCTAGGTCCATTCTTTCCCCACTTGTGAAAATATAAAGTGATGTGTACTGCCACGCACACGCCACCTGGCATGTGGCCAAAAAGAACAGCGGCTAGCAAGATTTGAGGCCCAGACGGCTTGGAGTAGACCTGGTAGTCACCCTGGAGAAAGCTGGGAGGAATTTATTAATTTATTTCAATAATTTCTATTCTGCACTATCTAAGATTCTATCTAAGATTCTACGTGGTTCAACGATTCTCAAGAATGAGATGTGACCATACCGGGCTATAATCTTTTTAGGAAGGATAGAGAGGGCCGAAGAGGTGGAGGAGTGGCTCTGTATGTGAGAAAGAATATCAGAGCAGCTGAAATGCTGGGAACCTGGGGAAAAGAAGAAGCTTTATGGATCGTCCTGGAAAGAGAAGACGGAACCTGTATCCACACGGGAGTTAATCTACAGACCTCCTGCACAAACGGAGAAGTTAGACAAGGATCTGATAGAAGATATTCAAAAGATTGGTATGAAAGGGGAGGTGCTACTGTTGGGAGATTTCAATTTGTCTGACGTGGATTGGAACGTCCCATCTGCGGAATTGGAAAGAAGTAGGGAGATTGTGGATGCCTGTCAAAGTGCCTTGCTCAGACAAATGGTGACGGAACCCATGAAGGAAGGGTCAATGCTGGATCTAGTGCTCACTAATGGAGGTAGTGTTTCCGATATCCGGGTGGGTGCCCACCTATGTAATAGTGATCATCACACCGTATGGTTTGATATAAGGGCGAAGGCGGAGTGCGGACGCACAAAACTCAAAGTACTGGATTTCAGACGTACTGATTTTGATAAAATGGAATACCTGAAGAAAGAGCTGTTGGCGTGGGAAGGCATAGGAAAAGTGGAAAAACAGTGGTCCAAGTTAAAGGCTGCTATAAATATGGCGACTGATCTTTTTGTGAGGAAAGTAAACAAAAACAAGAGAAGCAGGAAGCCTATATGGTTCTCCAAACAAGTAGCTGAAAAAATAAGAGCAAAAGTGGCTTTGTTCAAGAAATACAAAAGAACGCAACAAGAGGATCATGGAAAAGATTATCGGATTAAAAGAAGCGAAGAGGGAAATACGTATAGCGAAAATGCGAGCAGAAGAAAAAATGGCTAAAGATGGAAAGAGAGGTGACAAGACTTTTTTCAGATATATTGGAGAAAGGAGAAGAGATAGGAATGGAATTGCGAGACTGAAAGATAATGAGAATGGCTATGTAGAGAGTGATGAAGATAAAGTGAATGTGCTAAACAATTATTTCTCTTCAGTGTTCATGGAGGAAAATCCTGGAGAAGGACCGCGGTTGGCTGCCAAGGGAATGTCTGGGAATGGAGTGGATACTACGCCATTTACGGAAGAAATAGTTTATAAACAGCTGGAGAATCTGAAGGTGACCAAAGCTATTGGGCCGGATGGGATACATCCCAGGATACTGAAGGAGCTCAGAGAGGTCCTGGCAAGACCTCTTAAAAGATTTATTTAATAGATCTTTAGAGACGGGAGAGGTTCCACGAGATTGGAGATGAGCAGATATGGTCCCTCTTCACAAAAGTGGAGACAGGGAAGAAGTGGGAAACTACAGACCAGTAAATCTCACGTCAGTGGTAGGAAAAATAATGCAGTCACTGCTGAAAGAAAGGAAACCGACGGGTTACAGGACCCGAGGCAACATGACTTTACCAAAGGAAAATCCTGCCAAACGAATCTTATTGACTTTTTTGACTGGGTGACCAAAGAACTGGATGAGGGACGTGCACTAAATGTAATCTACTTGGACTTCAGCAAAGCCTTTGCTACAGTCCCCCACAGAAGACTCGTGAATAAGCCAAAAGGGTTGAACTTAGGACCGCAAGTGGTGAACTGGATAAGAAACTGGTTGACCGACAGGTGGCAGAGGGTGGTGGTAAATGGAATCTGCTCGGAGTAAAGGAAGGTGAGCAGTGGAGTTCCTCAGGGGTCGGTGCTGGGGCCTATTCTGTTTAATATATTTGTGGGAGATATTGCTGAAGGGTTGGAAGGAAAGGTGTGCCTTTTTGCGGATGACACTAAAATAGCCAATAGAGTGGATACCCTGGAGGGAGTAGAAACGATGAGAAGGGATCTCCGAATGTTAGAAGAATGGTCGAGGGTCTGGCAGTTAAAATTTAATAAACTAACCAAATTCTGGGTGTCCTATAAAGGTCGGTTTCTAATATCACAATTAATGAACTGTTACAGAAACCACATAATAATTTAACATGCTAGCATCAAAAGAAAATATAATGAAAATTAATTTAACATGTTAACATCAAAAGAAAATATAATGAAAATTTTCATTATATTTTCTTTTGATGTTAACATGTTAAATTATTACGTGGTTTCTGTAACAGTTCATTAGTTAAAATTTAATGCCAAGAAGTGTAGAGTGATGCACTTGGGGTGCGGAAACCCAAAAGAGAGATACCGGATAGGAGGGGAGAGATTAGTAAGCTCGACTCAAGAGAGAGACCTTGGGGTGTTGGTGTCGGAGGATCTGAAGGTGGAGAAACAATGCGACAAGGCGATGGCCGTGACCAGAAGGATGCTAGGCTGCGTAGAGAGGGGTATAACCGGCAGAAGAAAGGAGGTGTTGATGCTCCTCTACAAGTTGTTGGTGAGGCCCCACTTGGAGTATTGTGTTCAGTTTTGGAGGCCGTATCTTGCTAAAGATGTAAAAAGACTGGAAGCGGTGCAAAGAAAAGCTATGAAAATGGTATGGGATTTGCGTTGCAAACCGTACGAGGAGAGACTTGCTGACCGGATCATGTAGGAGGAAAGGAGAAACAGGGGTGATATGATGCAGACGTTCAAATATTTGAAAGGTATTAATCCGCAAACGAACCTTCTCCGGAGACGAGAAGGCGGTAGAACTAGAGGACATGAATTGAGGTTGAAGGGGGGGCAGACTCAGGACTAATGTCAGGAAGTATTTTTTCACGGAGAGGGTGGTGGATAGGTGGAATGCCCTCCCACGGGAGGTGGTGGAGATGAAAACAGTAATGGAATTCAAACATGCGTGGGATAAACACAAAGGAATCCTGCTTGTTTAGAAGGAATGGTTCTGTGGAATCTTAGCAGAGATTGGGTGGCGACGCCGGTAATTGGAAACAAAACGGGAGCTGGGCAGACTTCTACAGTCTACGCCCTGATCATGACTGAATAGATAGGGATGGGCTGGAGTGTAAATTTTAAGGGGCTTCAATGTTAGCTTCAGAACTTAATACAAGAACAGTACTGGGCAGACTTCTACGGTCTGTGCCCTGAGAAAGGCAAGGACAAATCAAACTCGGGTATACATATAAAGTATCACATACCATGTAAAATGAGTTTATCTTGTTGGGCAGACTGGATGGACCGTACAGGTTTTTATCTGCCGTCATTTACTATGTTACTATGTACTATGTTAACCAGATATGCAGATGGGTTGCAAAACCACCCCATCATTTGACAGGCAGCTGCAAGAAACATTGGCTAGCAGTAGCAGAGACCCAGATGGCTCAGGGTGAACATAGGGGTCACAACAGAGGACGCTGAGAGGAATATGCAGATTTACTGCAAAACCTCCCCAGCACTTGTGCTTTTGACACATAATTTCAACTGTGCAAAAAGTTCTACCCTTTGAAATACAAAGAAGTTTTTAATTGTTCCAAGGTAGTCCAAGAGAAAATGGAGCATATATGTACATTTCTGATATTGTATCATGTTACTCCTATTTCTAGGATTCAGTTTGTCATCTCCAGGGTTACCTCATTGATTGTATTTATTTCTATGTTTAATCCTTTCACCACTGTTTTGCTGTCAACAAAATTGTTAGCTTTTTGTCAAGCTGTACCTGCTGTAAACCACCTTAGGTGATCTCTTCATGAAGGCAGTTAATTAATCCCAATAAATAAATAAATAATGTGAATAAATGTGAATCAGTGAGTTTTTCCAGCAAACCTATTGCAGCTGCTCTATTATCATTTTCTGCACCAATACTTTCAAAGTCTGGTGAACTAAGGCACATTTCTAATCTTTTGCAAGTGCAGAGAGAGTGAATCCAACAACAAACTAAACGCCAGTAGCCGCAATAGATTGGTCTAGTTTGTCAAGAAAGTTTTGAAAGTAAAATACAAACCGCTTGATATCAGCCTTGGCAGTAAGCCTTTTTTAAACTGCTGGTACCTACCCACCTCCAGCAATCTCAGCTTCTCCCCAACATCCACTCACCAACCCATCCCAGGAGCTGCAGCCTCAGCTGTCTTCATCACCCCAGCAGCTGCAACCCCTCTGGTGATGGAGGAAGGCTCTTGGCTGCAGTTGTTGAGAGTAAGTGGGTCATAGGGAGAGGCTGAGACTGTGACTTTTGAAGAAGGATGGGCAATGGAGAAAGGCAGAGGCTAAAGAGCTGACTGCTAGTAATTTGGGGAGTGTATCCACTTACTGCCCCCAGCATCCACAGCTCCACCCTCAGGCTCTCTCCATCACCCACCTGCCCCTAGCTTCTCCCAATCACCCATCTACTGGGCTTAGCTTCTGTAGCCTAGAACTCTCAACCACTTAGTTCAGCTTTTGACAGATGTGCAGTTTATAAACACATTTAAATAAATATGTCCACCCACTCCAGCAGTAACCTCATTAAATCTCTCTTCTCCCCATCAATAGCCACTGTCTCTCTCTTCTCCTTTTCCCCCTCCCCCTCAAAAAATGACAGCCTCTTTCATTTTTATAAAGCAACCCTGGCTGGAGAATCTTTTAGTTTTAGAAATCTCTGCATGGGTCAATGTTGCCACTGCTGCCCCTGATTTCTGAGGGATGCTGATCTGTCATTGCCTCACTTGCAGTTTCAGTGCTTGCAGGCCTATTACACTCCCTCTCCTTTGCCAGCATTAACCAATGACAGGCTACCCCTTCAAGGGCTTCCTATTAGACATTAGATCCAAATTTATAGTTGCTATGGAGACCTTCAGCTCGGGGCTCATTTTCAAAGCACATAGACTTACAAAGTTCCATGGGTTACTACACGTAACTTTGTAAGTTTAAGTGCTTTGAAAATATACCATCTTGTGTGTTTGAAGAGCCCAGCTGTATATCAATATGAGAATAACTGTATTGTTGGTGCATTTACATTAAAGGAAGACACATTCATTGTACTAAGTTATTTTCTTATTTGGATCTGCCTTAGAAAATATGGTCTCTTGCATCAGGGCAAAAACTCTCTGTTCATATATGTTAAACCAGGTCAGAACTTATGTTTCAGTTCCTACGTCAGAGAGAAGACCCCTCCTTTGAGGTGGTGCTAATTGAGGGGAGATGCCAGTATTAAGGAACTCTTCATGCATACACCATCCTCTTTTATCAAGGCTGACAGGAAAGTGTCACCAATGAAAACTGAATTTGTCAGTCTTGGCAGGTGGTGAATGCTCTCTGTGTGTGGCTCTCTTGCTTCCTAGACAAGCTCAGCACTTCACTGAAGACGGTAAGCTTTCAGGCCATTTACTTTTGAAGAAAAGGTGAACTTGTTGCTTTATGATGCACCATATTTGGGCAATGTAAGGTGTATTTCAGAATGTAGGAGGGAAGTAAAGATATTGATTTCCATTTTCAGATCTAAGTATTCTCTGTTTCTGGCAACTGAAACATTGCTAACAAATTCTGATAACTGGGGGGGGGGAGCGCACAAACTATTCTTTTGCTTGCAAGCTCTTATGCAGCTTAACTCTTATCAAGACAAATGTATTCTGTTTTGAAACTGCAAAGTGGTAATCCTTCTCCCACAGCACGGGACATCAGTCAAAATATGGCTGGTGGAGAATGTTCGGAAACAATTAAAGAATTAAGTTTCATTTGTTCAAATTCAGGAAAAAAAAAGAAAGAAAATAAAATTCAGCTGTTTGTGAACAGAAGTAGAATTCTGTTAGCTACAGTTTAGTGAAATGATGATAAACTGCAATATACAGCATCAAGCCAAGTTTTGCATTTATTGATGCTTTGAACTCAACTCTTTCAAAGGTGATTATTGAAGTTTTGACAAACCATACACAAAACCTGTTTAAAAGTACAGATATTGAAACTGAAGCTTATCTTTAAATGGAAAGCTGTGCGTGTGCATTCAATGTTGCTATTCCAGGAACTGACGGTGATTGGTTTCAACAGATGTAGTTTTTGGAATGCAGCATAGGGAGAGGAGGGGGAAGCAGCTGATCCCCCTGTTTGGCAGGATGACATTATGGGAGCAGAGTTTATTCTGGTATGCAGTTGACACTGATAGCCAAGATACATATGAAGCAACTCGGTATTCAGCATCTGCACTTTTGGGACAAAAGCAGAACCAACCTGATACCGTTCTTTTCTATAATTACACCTAGAGACAGCAGTTTCCAATGGCATTTACCTGAGTAAATAAGTATTTAGTCAAATAAAATGACCTGACTGAAAAACACTTTCTTCAAATGTAGCTGGAAGTGTATATGGGTTCCATAATGCATGCGCTTGCAGCCACATTAAAAAAAAGGTCATCTTGTGGACTTGTTTAGGCCAGGGGAGGAATATGACATGTGTGCATTTGATTTTGAAATGTATGTGAACTCAGGGCCGGACCAAGGGTATCAGATGCCCTAAGTCTGGAGTGGGCAACCTTGATCCTTAAAGGCTATAACCAAGTAGGTTTTCAGGATTTCCCCCCATGAATATGCATGAGATCTATTTGCATGCACTGCCTCCATTGTATGCAAATAGATCTCATGCTTATTAATGGTAAAAATCCTGAAAATGCGACTAGGTTGTGGCCCTTGAGGACTAAGATTGCCTACCCCTGCCCTAGATGAACCTTCAGTTATACCTCCCCCCCCCCCCAAGCATCTCTCCTTCCCCTCCCTACCTCCTCAGATAGCCAGCATCTTTTCTCCCCTTTCCTACTTCCATCCCATGTCCAGCATCTGTCCCTCTTCATTTCTCCTGCCAGACTTGCCACCACCACTGCCACTCAATTGTGCTGGGGGAGAAGACAGGAGGTAGCAGTGCTTGAGAATGTGCCTATGCTTAAAAGCCCCATGTAGCACTCAGGCCTCTTGCAGCTTCAAGCTAGGAGGCGGTAGGACAGAGACAGGACCAGTTGAGGGAGGGAGGAAAGAGATGATGCTGGACACGAGACAAGAGTAGGCTCTCATTCCACAACTTCACTGCTACCTCTCCCCCCCCCCCCCCCCCTCCAATTCTGCTGCTTAGGCAGATGCTTATTCTGTGTAGTGACAGAACTGGCCCTGTGTGGGCCCTAATTGCCCTGCCACCCCTGCTTACACAAGTAGCTGGTCCAAAGCACCCAGACTCCTTTAGCAGGTGGGCTCATAACAATACCAGTAGTTTGTTTTAAAAAATGTGCACTAAGCATTTACATTGAAAGCATCCACATAGCTGGCCAGTCTGCGGACTATTTTAAAATGAGGTATTGGCTGAGGAAACTTTTATGACCCACATTTATTTTTGTGGTAAAAAGTTTTAGAAACCTCATTTTGCAAATGACAATGAGGTAGGAATTGGGACTTCCAGGTCAGGATGTTCAGATCCCCCAGTATTTTACAAAAGGCTCTGCCAACTGCAGATCCTTTTGCAGATAAGGACACCAGCAAACACACATGCAGCATCACTCAGCATCTTCCAGGTGTAATTGCCAGTAATTATACATGGAAGTACAGAGCCATATTCTAGAAGCAAAAAATGTAAGTTTTTACATTTTAAAGGGTCAAACATATTAATTTCTTCAACTGCTTATTTCCCTGGCCAAAAGAAGCACTGTGCAGAACTTTATGTATGTCTCATATGAAGTGCAAAAGCCAAAGTGGAGAGTTTTGGAACTACATGTGGAGACCCATTGCAAAATAGGAAATACAGTATAGTGTTTTGCACTGCTGAAACCATGCCCCCATTTAAATCTGTGTGTTCTGTACCATCTCCACTTGAAAATAGTGGCATTGACCTGTATATTGCATACAGGTATAGATAAGGATTTCAGAATGCCAAGATTTATGCCTTGCAAGGCTTCTAACATGACCTCCTAGATGTGCCAGATTTAATGATGCAAAATGTATAAAACATAACAGCTTTTGCAGGTACAGGAATCGTATTCAAGTACGTTTCTTAAATACTAAGGAAATATCACTTGTAATTCTCTATCCGGAAATGGCGATCGCCATTACGGCATAATGTAAGCCACATTGAGCCTGCAAATTAGTGGGAAAATGTGGGATACAAATGCAACAAATAAATAAATAAATAGAAATAAATTAGCTGGATTTAATGCCAGGTCTGTCATCTCCAAGTCACCAAAATAACCAGCTCCATTTGGTGAAGAAACGGCTAAAAGTCTTTACCATTTTGACCAATTAGTGGCTTTTTGTTTGTGAAATGAGTTGGGGTCATATTGAAAATCCCAGTGGATAGTTCTTCATCTCACAGAACATCACAGCAGGTATGAAATATCATCCTGCCTGGCATCTTTGCTGTAGTAGTCCAAGACAAGGTTTATATTCTTCTTTCCATCTCAAACAAGATTGGAGAAATTGGCAGATAAAAAAAACTTTTTGCACTCTTAGGGTTGGATTCTATATATGGCGCCTGAAAATTCTGCGCAGAAAAAAAAATACACCTAGGCATATTTTCTAAAGTATGCCTAAATTTTATAGAATAGGCTTAACTTTCCATGTGGTATAAAGAATATGTCAAGCATCGGTCCACGCAACTAAATGTTGTTGTGGTCAATTACGCTAATTAAAACCTGGTGTAAATTCCAATGCCTAATAACAACATGCATAGATTTTAGAAATGCCCACAACCCGCCCATTCCACTCCCAAAACCATGCCCCACTTTTCAACTATGCGACTTAGAATTTACAAGCACCAAGTTACAGAATATGCGTAGTAGTGCACATAAATTCTAATTAATGCCATTTAGTGCTGATAATTGCTTGTTAACATCCAATTATCAGTGTTGATTAGTTTGTTAACTAATTAAGTTATACCCATTCTTATGGAATACGCTTTGATTTCTGCATGGAAATCTCGGCACAATATATATATAGAATCCCGGGGTTAATGTCTTTATTGTGTATCTACTGTATTCTGTTGATGAGTGAAAGGTGTTCCTGTCTTGTAAATTTTACAGCTCTAGTAAACAATGAGCTCTCTTTGAGCACTATTTTTCTTTTTCTTTTTTTTTACTTTCTTTTTTATTATTAAGTTATTTTGAGCACTATTTTTCTATCCAAAAACTGATCATTTAAGAAAAGAAATCTGTCTACCATTGAACTAAGAACTTACCAAATGGCAGTAAAAGGGGCCCTGAGGTGACATCATCATGTAGGTTTACTAAAAATAGTAATAAAGTTAGAACTACAGGTAATCTAATAATGCATAAAAAGTTGCTCATAAATAGGAAAGACACCTGAATGTAGCGCCTGGATGTAGAACATTCTATTGAATATAGAGGAAAAGCCTCAATCCTGGCATGTGCTCCTTCCATTATACAACATTAGGGAGCACTGCCTGATCATCACTGGCTCAAAAACCTCTATCTGACACCCTTCGTGTGCTCTCTTTTTTATATATATAGATTTTGTTTTTCCAATTGTAAAATTTTCAAAAATTACTTAGCTTTTCTGCTAGAAATATGTAGGTTTGCCATGTGCTGAGGCCCAGTTTTACCGCCACCAGTAAAAGGTTTTCAGGAAATGGCTGTACAGTAAGTTACACTTGCTGTGTGGCCATTTCCTGGGGGAGCTTTTATCGCCTCCTATTTAGGGGGTGTTAAGAGCTTAGATGGTAGCCCAGTGGTATTTCCTAGCGCCTAATCACCGCATGCTGGAAGCCAGAACTACTGCGGGGCTCCTGAGCGAGTCCAATGGTAGGACAGATTTGATGCGCAGTGAGGCAGCAGTATAACTACTGCTGCTTCATAAAAGGGCCCCTTAGAATTTGTGGGAGATGTACCATTGGTCCATCAAATACTGAAAAAGAATCACAAGCCATAAAGAGAAAAATGCTAAAACATATCCAGATCAGGCAATTATGAATCATAATCAATACAATCCATACAAACAATCCATCTCTCTCATTTTAAAAACAAAAAGGTATTTTGTTTACAAAGGGGCCCTTTTACAAAGCTGCAGTAAGCACTAACGTATGCTTAACGCAGCAAAAAAAGGCATATCATGGGGCATGCTGAGGCATCCCATTGTAATTTTTCCATGTGTGTGTATGCTACCCGTGCGCTAAAAAATATTTTGTATTTTTTGGCAAAGGGGTGTGTCTGGGGGTGAGGAGTGGGCATGTTCTGTGCTAATCAGTTAGCCCAGCTACATTGCTGCACGCTAACCGATTAGTGAAGGTTTATAAGCGTGTTGCCATTATTGATAAATTTTGAAAATCGGCCATATTACCCCAGTGGTAAAAATGGCCTTAGCATGTGAGAATGACCCATATAAGAGTTTGCTAAGGCCACTTTTTACTGCTTGTGATACCGTGAGCAACGGTTGAGGGTGGGTCTGCACAATAACACAGCAGGACAAAAGTGTAAAACTGAATCAAGTGCTTTATTAACATAACCCTGAGGCCTATTACATCACAGGGCCAGGAACACATGGTAAAAAAGTCTCTTTGGTTTAGCGAATACAGTCTTAACCAGGGCCTGTGGCTAACAGGGCCCAAACACAGTCTGAGGCTGAGGACTGCCACGCCCCAAACACAGCCTGTTCTTCTCTTTCTCTCTGTCTCTCTAAGAGTTTCCAGGTCTGGCTCCTGCCAGACCTCAGAGCAAGGATTACAAATCTCAAATCCAACAATAAGTAGGCTTACCTCAGCAAGGTCATGGTCACTAGACATAAGTTATGAAGGCAATTGCTGAGGCTTCAGGTCTTCCTTCTCTGGGCCTCATTAACCCCAATCTAGCCCCACCTTTTATACTTCCTGGTGTCTGCACTCTCAGCTCTACCCCTCCCAGAATATCTCTTAGGTCGCCTTGCCTCTTCACAAGTCCAAAATGACTTTTAAATCAAATTCATTATTTTCATTTTTTTGAATATTTTTATAAACTTTTTTTAAACTTTAAAACGAGTTCACATCCCATCTTAAATTCTTATCTCATATATCAAAAAAAAACTTGAAAAAAATAATTTTGGACCTGTGAAGAGGCAAGGCGAGCTAAGAGATATTCTGGCTCTTATGAAACGAGTCGCCGCTGAGGTCCATGATAGTTTATGTCAAAAACTCATTCCTATATAAAACTTTGTCATTTAAGGTTTAGACGAGGGCTTTGTTGGGATTATTTGTTGAATAATTAGCCCCCGTCAGCTTGTTGACATAAACCTTTAAGTGTGTCCTTTTAAGTTGATTTATCACATTAGCACATGGCCATTAGCATGTGAGCCCCTAATGTCACCTATTTTGTAGGCGGTAGGGACTTTACGCACTAAACCCAGTACCTCTCCACTCACCCAGTACGCCCCCCCCCCCCCTCGGGTACTCCGTTCTGTGGATAAATCTCTCTTGTCTGTCCCCTTCTCCTTTACTGCTAATTCCAGACTCTGTTCCTTTTATCTCGCTGCACCTCATGCCTGGAATAGACTTCCCGAGCCTGTACTTCTTGCCCCGTCTTTGGCCGTTTTCAAATCCAGGCTAAAAGCCCACCTCTTTAACACTGCTTTTGACTCCTAACCGCTACTCACTTGCCCTGTACCCTTTTATCCCCACCTCTTTAATTCCCTTACTGCTTAGTTGTTCTGTTTGCCTGTCCTATTTAGATTGTGAGCTCTTTGAGCAGGGACTGTCTTTTCATGTATGGTGTACAGCGCTGCGTATGCCTTGTAGCGCTATAGAAGTGATAAGTAGTAGTAGTAGTAGTAAACCTGTGCTAATTGGTTAGCATGTGGCAATATAGCTGGGCATATGAGACCAGCTAATATCTAGCCATTTAAGTTATGATATTCAGCACAACTGGCTATGATAAAACCACATAAAGGTAGGTTTTATGTGATCCTCGTTATGTGGTTTTCTTAGCCAGTTAACAGCAGAGTATTGGCTCATAACCAGCTAGTTGCTGACTCTGCCCCTGGAATACCCACAAAGTAGCCAGTTTTGGCCTAGGCGCTAACTGGGCATTTTCAGCGGCACTATCCGGTTAAGTGCCACTAACTATACCTGGTTAGCCCCGGACAAGCAATTTAAACAGCCAGGAGCCATTTCTAACCATTTTAAATTGGTTTGAATGTTGACCCCATAGATAATATCAAGCCATTTAAATTCCTAAATGATTTGATTCTATTTGTATATTTATGGTCCGGATTTGGGGCAGGGCAAGCTAAAATGTCATCTGGATAACAGCACTATTCAGCCACTAAGAACTAGTTTCTATATATGATGCCTGAAAAATTGGCGCCAAAAATATTTCCACCTAGGTGTATTCTGTAAACTGTGCCTAGATTTAGGTGCAGTTTATAGAATATTCCTAGCTGTTTTATAGAATACATCTAGCGGCCATGTCAGCATCTAACTCTAAGCGCATCCATTTATGCCAAGTAAAACTTGATGTAAATACCGGTGCCTAAGTCAGGCACAGAGCAGGTGTATTCTATAACCATGTGCATACATTTTCAGAATGCCCATGGTCTGCCCATTCCACGCCCATGGCCTTGCCCCCTTTTTGGCAGTGTGCATTAGAATTTACGCGCACCACTTTACAGAATACGCTTAGCAAGTTGTACGTGTAAATTGTTATTAATTCCAATTAGTATCAATAAATTCTTGTCAAGTGGCAATTATCGGTGCTCTTTGGCTCATGAAGTATTTATATTGCATGCGCAAATCCAAAATACGACTGGATTTGCATGTACGATTTCGGTCAAGGTATATAGAATCCGGGGGCAAATGGATAATATATCAGGCCTAAAGTGAATGGATCATTCCAGCATGGTGACCACACCATCCATATATTCAGCACTATTACCTATATTGATAGTGGCACTGAATATATTTCTTAAGTTAAATGCTGATGCCGATGTTTAATTTAACCCATTCACCATGTTGGCTGAATATCAGTGACAGGTTGGCAAAGAATAAGATTAGGATCACACACTTGGGAGGCAATTCTGTATGACTCCATTTAGGTGCCCAATGCCCCACAGTGAGACTCTATTCTATAAAAGAATCTGGGTGCCCAGATTCCATTATGGAATACTAGCGTAACCCAGCATTGGTGAACCCTACATTTAGGAACCCAAAGTTATACAAGCCATAGACCTGGTGTAACTGCAGGCACCCAAATGTTGCAAGGGTCTGTGTAAATTAATGTACTCTCTAAGTTGCCCATGCTCCCTTGTGATCCATCTACATTAACTCTCCCTTGCATTTATATGCTACGCCGCTAACACGAACTCTCACAGAATAACACTTAAGTGTTTTGCCACCACTTACACACATAAGGGTGCACATATCAGTGAAAGTGACAGTATTGTTTACACTTACACACTCAAGTGGCACCTAAATGCAAGCATCCACTTACAGAATTAGTGGGGTTGATAAGGTATCCTTGGGTTTCAATCAATAATTCTATACTTCACCACAGAGGAGGTTAACACATACACTGAGATGTCTTGGAGTTGATCCCAGGATAGTTGACTAGAAGGGTCATGTACTGACTGCATCATGTTGCCTGCACTGTGTGGAAACTTTGCCTATTATTTCTTGCCCATGTAACTGAGCAGTGTAGAAAACTAGTATATGAAATTTCATCCATGAAGCAAATTTCCCATATAGGTTATCTGTGCACTAACAGCTAATGAGCTGCTTTGCGTGGTTTTGCATTACAGCAGCTTATTAAGTTGAATAACATTTCACATGTAGAAAACAAACAAGTTTGCAAATGGCATGCTAAAATGAAAACAGTGCATATTATTAAAAATAAGTATTTAATTTTTTTATTTATTAGGATTTATTTACAGCCTTTTTGAAGGAATTCACTCAAGGCAGTGTACAACAAGAATAAGTCAAACATGAGCAATAGACAATTACAGCAGTAAAAATATTCAAACAATACAAAGTACGGTAAAGTATGCTACATTACAATATCAACACACTACACTATACAATGCACTCTTTTAGCATGTGGAGTACCATTTGCAGAGGTTTCCAATCAAACATAAATTGACTTCTAGATTACAAACTGCTTGAGAGATAGCAAAAGAAAGTAATGAAGGAAAGAGGAGTTATCAGTAGAGTGCATCAGAAATCAGTCTTGGTATTTTCATTAGACATCAGAAGGAAAGGTTTGTCTGTTTGCAGATGACACTAAAAACTGCAAGAGAACTGCAAGAGAACTTTTAAAAGACCAAACAAAGTGCGGAGAGATCTGAAAAGGTATGAAGAGTAGTCAAGTGCTTGGCAGCTAGGATTTATTGCTTTAAAAAGTAGAGTCATGAATTTGGAATGCAAAAATCTACAGCAGTAGTGCTATATCTGATGCAGGCTATGATATTGATATGCAATGAGCAGGAGAGAGACCTTGAAAATAATCAAAGCAGTCCAGTGAAAGGCCAACAATATAGTGCAGAGTATATACAAAAATCTCTGTGAAATGAGACATATCCACACCTACCCTAGCTGAGATAATATTTAACCACCTCTCTGTCCTCATGTGCAACCTTCATTGGACCCAACCTGTCCTTCTAACTATCACTCTATCTCTCTCCTCCCTTTCCTACCAAGACACTGGGCTGGGCAGGGTGGCTGGCTGGCTGGCTGGCTAGGTTCACATCAGGCTCTGCAACTTAGTTTAAATAATACACTTTCTGCTTATTTACAACCCAGACTTTTACTAACTTCTGCTCAGTCTGTGTTGAGGCACCAGTCTTCAATTTCAATTTCTTTAAATTAGTCCCCTTATTTTCTAACTCCTCTTACTCTCTTACCTATCTATATGTTCCATCTTTGCTTATACCTTACACTGTCTAGTAAAATATTTTATTATGTACTGTGTTGACATTGTAAGTAGTATACTATGACATACTTTGTATTACTATTTGAATATTTTTACTGCTGTAATTGTTTATTGCTTGTGTGATTTATTCTTGTTGTGCACTGCCTTCATTGAAGTCCTTCAAAAAGGTGATAAATAAATCCTAATAAATAAAATAGAAACCTAAATAGGTACTGTAGTTGAGAGTAGAAAAAGGAGGATATGATAGAGACTTTCGAGGGGCAATTTCAAAACAGTAAACTGCAATTTTGAAACAGTAAACTACACTGGAGGTTTTAATCCACACATTTTGCCCAGATTTTGAAAAGGTAAATGATATGGGTGCTTTTTCTTTGAAAATTCAAGCAAAGTACAGTAGGTAAATTAAAATTCCCCACATAGTTTGCACTTGTTCTTTTATACTGGTAGCTGAGGGGGTTGGGGAATAAAGTGCATTCTTCTGACAAAATGTCATGTATGTGCATTATTCATCTCCACTAACCTGTCATGCTCAAACATGTGTAAACCCGCATGTGCTTTATAGTCAGTTTTCAGACAGACCAATTTACCTGGATTAAATTTTATCTACCTGTGCAAATGGCTTTGAAACTTGCCCTTCCCATCCCATGATTTTCATTAGCAAGGTCGTTCTAGAACAAGAGGTCATGATAACTGGGGGATGGGGTGCCGTTCACTGGGCATATCTGGTTAAAGTTTTCTAGATAACTTTAACCAGGAATTTCCAAAAAATAATAGTGGTGCTGGTTTTGAACATACCTGGTTAAAGCGCACTGGATAGGTTATTCAGTTTTCTTTAGAACGGGTATTTGCCCCATTCCATACCTAATCAATTATCTTTAACCAGATAACACTGAAAATCAGTGCTGTCTGGTTAAAGTTAAAAAAAACCCATGCCTTTTGGCACACCTCTGACTCCTATATGTAACTGGTTAGCGTTTGACTAGATGATGAGTTGTCTGGATAAAATTTAGATTGACATTTGTCCAAATAAGAATAGCATACTTATTTTTTTATAATTCAAGCCACTAAAATTAATAGCTGATATTAAGAGACAGGGATTTATCCATATGTCTTTATGCCTGGTATTTAATGACCCTATCTGTTTAGGTATTAAATAATATAACCAGCATAAAGAAGATGGTAGTGTAAGCATGGATGGAGGGGTTAGGCCTAAGGTAGAGTTGAGCAAGACAGAAACCAGGCAGGATCAGGAACAAAACGTGAAGGAGGAATCAGGCATGGAACAAGAACCACAGGTACAGCAGGAATCAAACATGAAATAAGTAGAAAAGAACCTGCACTTAAGTGGCACAAGGATCTGGGATAGCAGTAGATGCAGGGCAGGCCCATTGAAAACTGCTGAACCTGCAAAATTGTGTCTGGCTGGGCTTCCTTGTATACTGCCATTGATAAGATGCCTATTGCTGGCCCAGTGGGCTCCTCTGGGAATGGGCTTCTTTCTCTTCTGCTGCTCAGGGTCATGTTTCTTAGAACTCAACTTGCAGCTAAGCAGCTTCTGTGGCTATCTGCAAATCTTCAGTCCCAGGCCCTTGAAGCTGCAGGTTTGTTTCCCAGAAAAAACCCTTAAAGGTAGCCCAGCTATACAAATGCCCTCTTGGAAAGATGCTATGGATTGTTGCAATGTAACTGCTGCACTGTGCAGGTACCTTGCTTCTCTGACATCATCCTCCACAGACCACACCCATCTATGCCTTAGAAAAATGGCCCTATCAAAACTATAAACCCCAGTGTATTGCCTGAGCACCTCTTTATAAATGAGTACTCCTTTTGCTTGGTAAAGAGATTGCTTCGTGGAGTGTCCAGAGAAACCTCACTTAGGCTTGACTTCCCCCTTACTCATTCTAAATCTGCTTCGTAGCAGCTTTGTCATATGGTTGCAGGGTTCCCAAAATGCCATATTGAAGATAGAGGCCTATGTCAAGTAAATACATCATCTGATTTATTTATAGATTTCAAAGTAGAAGGAAGTGAATGATTCCAAGAACTCTCAATATTCAGATGCTCTTTAAAACATCAATGTTTTTATGCTCCAACAGTGGTCTACACTGGTATTTTTTGATGGAGCATAAAAACGTTGATGTTTTGAAGAGCAACTGACTATTGGAGTTTTTGGAATCATTCACTTCCTTCTGCTTTGTGACTGCCTGTTTGACTACTGTGGAAATCCCCCCCCCCCCCCCTTCTGCTTCAACTTGATATTTGGAGATTTGCAGTCAGTGTTTATATCTTTATTCCTAACTACATGTCAATTTCTTTGCTCAGTTTTCCTCTTCTTCTCTGCAAGCTTCACAGGAATCTAGCATCTTTCAAAAATGTTCTAGGAATAATACAGAACCAGATCAAAACCATGTAAAACCAAGATGTCTTTAACAAATTAGACCATTGCTAAACCAGAGGATAGTGCAGTTCTGGGATACAAGGCAGCGTAGTTTTACCACAGGTAGGTATTATCAGACAAGCCTGCCTTGTCATGTGATAACCCCAGCCTTTCTTTCTTTTTTTTTTTAATTATTATTAAAAAACATTTTTCAAAATATATTCTAAGAGAACTCTTGTTACAGAAAAAGTACAGGTGAAAATAGACTGTCTTTTAACAAACAAAAAGACCATTTAAAAAACTAATAAAGGAAACTAAATATTCCTGCCCTTACATCAAGTCCACCAAATAAGGAAAGGAAAGGCAAGGCACAGAGAATTAGATAATAAGGAATGAAAGCAAATTAACAAGCATATAATTAACACTACGGAGTAGACGTTATCAGTCTAATGGAAAGTGGTAAGGGAGATACAGCACGTCTAGCATCTAGAAAAGTAATCAAGGGGATCTTTTACTAAAGCTTAGCTCGAGTTATCTGCAGCAGTGCCCATAGGAATAAAATGGACCCTGCTGCAGATAACGCGAGATGAGCTTTAGTAAGAGACCCACTAAATGATCAAGAACAAAGAAAACATATTTCACTGATTTCAGTTTGATGACAAATTTGCATGGATAATTAAGCCAAAAAAGAGCACCTAATTGTAGTACTCTTGGTCTTAATTCCAGGAACTACTGGCGTCACTTTTGTGACAGCCTCACTACATCAGAAAAAGTTCTTACTTTGTTTTTTTTCTGTTACCATTTTTGAATTGCAATCTTAATAACCAGTGCCACTAACAAAGTGACAGGTTTCATACCATCAGTTTCATCCTCCAACATTTGAGTCACATTTAGATTATCAATGGAAACATCAGAATTAGTGGCAATAGGTTGTGATGATTCTTTTTTAAACAAATACTGGCACATAATAGGTAGTATTGTTCTGGAATTTTTAATACTTCTGTCATATACCCCCAGATTCTATATAGTGTGACTTAAGTTGTGTGTGCAAATTTATTCATAATCTGGATTTACGCGTGCAACTTAATTAGTTAACAAGCCAATCAGTGTCAATAATTGCCAATTAACAAGCAATTATTGACATTAATTGGAATTAATTAGAATTTATGCCCACAACTGTTTAAACGTATTCTGCAATGTTACAGGTGTAAATTCTAAGTTGCATAGTTGAAAAGGGGGAGTGGCCATGGGCATGGAATAGGCGGGTCAAGGGTGTTTCTAAAATCTATGCGATTTGTTATAGAATATACCTGGTCCACACCTAATTTAGGCATCGGCATTTACACCAAGTTTTACTTGGCGTAACTGCCCATAACTAAATTTAGTCACACGGACAGGTGCTCAGCATATTCTATAAACTGCATGGAAAATTAGGTGTATTTTATAAAGCATACCTAAATTTAGGCATACTTTATTGAATACACCTAGGTATAGTTCTTTCAGCTCCAATTTTTTAGGCATGATATATAGAATCCAGTCCATAATGCTTGAAGGTGATTAAAGGTGCTACTGATGATATTCTTGGAAAGTTTGTGAATGATTGGCCTATGATCCATACTACAGCGTCAGTGACATTGTTTCATTATGAAACAGCATAACTATAAAGTGTGCGTAGGAGAGAATAACAGTTTTGGTTAATCTTCAAGGTGTTCATTCCTTATAATGTCATGGTACCTCCTATACTTCTTTCTGTATGTTAACTCTTAGTGGATTTTTTCCTGCTGAAGAGGTTCCTCAAGTTGAGTTACTAGATAATACTCCTTTTGCATTTTTAATGATTTCATCACTTGACTTTCAAGAAGTTAGTTATTGTTGAGAGAACCAAGGCTACAGCATTTATGTATGACCCCTGCCTGTCTTGGCTACCTATAAAGATGAAGCCTAACATCATAGCCAGGCTTCAATATATAATCAATGCCTCACTAACTGAAGGTGTGCTTTTCAATTTGTTGGAAATAGCAGCAGTACATCCCTTATTTTAAAAGAGTTTTTTGTACCGCAAACCAGCATAGCCTGCGAGTAAGAGCTCCCTCTTGAGCAAACATCCAAAGAACCCAGGCATCTCTTCTCACTAATCTCCAGCAATGAGGGCTTCTCTCGTGTCAGCATATCTAGCAAATAAGACTTCCCTCTTGAGCACAAACATCCAGTGAGCTCAGGAAGCTCCTCTCACAAATCTTCCTGCCAGGTAAGAGATTGCACGGAAGGACTCCCCAGCAATGAGGGAGAGCTTCCCTTGGGTACCACAAACCAGCAAACTCAGTAAGTGAAAGCAGGCAGGGACGCAACTAGCTCACAAGACCATGTTCAGCTCAAACCAAGTTGAACCTCGAATGGCTGTTGGACACTGACCTCACAGCTCCCAAGTGAGCAAACAACAATGCAGACCTCTCCGCTGTCCCAATTGACCATGGAATTCTCCCTCTGAGTGATCACTACAATCTTTGATACAATGCTTTCTGACAGGGTTGGAGTCTTTGCCCCGTGCCACTTGAGGCATCTGATGAACTGATTTGCATTTGCTCACAGACAGACACCGCTCCCATATCAAAAGGCAACTTGCGAGATGTATCAACAATCCAGATCACCAACCATGGTGACTGCACAAAGCTATCTTTTGTTTGCACTGTTTATATTCTGTTTAATTAATAATCTAGCATGGTCACTCAAGCCAAGATACCATATTCCCATGCTATCATCCTCAGGGTAGCAAATGAACAACATCAGACCAGAACCTAGCAACCCAGGCTTAATTGGTAGAGCACCTCCTATCACCATACATCCTAACCCACGATACCAACCTACCAAAGGAAGGCTCCAAAAGTGCCAACACAAGCACACACAGAACCCTAAATGCCAGCTGATAACCATCAAATGTGACACCAAGACCATCAACTCCTACTTACCAATCCCACTAGCCTACATAAATGCCCGCTCTGTTGCCAACAAACTGGAATTCATCAGAACATGGGTGGTAGAAAAAGATTTGTGATTAGCACTAATCACTGAGACCTGTCTGCACACTCACAACGACCCCATACTGAACGATTTATGTCCCCAGGCTACAAGATACTACACATGACACAGACTTCAAAAAGATAAGGTGGCCTAGCGGTTATCTAAAAGGCATTTCTAAACATGATGGTGATATCAATTTTTCTCAGTCCATCCTTAGAGATCCTAGCATTCACTATAAGATATCCTACTGTCTAGGAGTCACTCTGGTGCACTAGCCAGAGACAATTTCACAGAATTCATTTCCAATATTTGTATCACCCACTCAAATATACTGATCATAAGAGACATAAATATTCACCTAGACAACCTAGATGATCCACATACTTGGGAACTCCTTAGCGTCCTAACAGCCTGGGATATCCCAAAACCAATCAAGACCTCAACACACTGCAAGAGCCACCTACTACACCTTTTCACACACAGACTATCAAGTCAAGTCACACTATATAGAATCTAGAGGAAAAGGTTAAACTTCCGTATTTTCACCGATAATGCACATCTGTATCTGGCTATAAATTAGGATGGGGAAGTAGTGAAAATAAGCTAATTACTTCCTTGAAACTGTACATAAGTACATAAGCATCGCCATGCTGGGACAGACCAAGGGTCCATCGAGCAGGCTTAATGTAGCTTACATAGTACCGTAAAGGCGTTTGCCAATTCCCGTATAAACAAATACAGTAATGTTGTGGTAGAATAAGGTTCGTGTGTACAGACACATTTGGGAATCATAGAGAGGAAGAGAATCATAGAGAGGAAGAGTTATTATATGTCCATTGCGAGCTTTGGTTTCGTTGTGTTGCAGGGTACAGGCATTTAAGTTGGGTTGGTAGGGTATGCCTTTTTGAACAGGTTAGTTTTTAATGATTTCCGGAAGTTTAGGTGATCTGAATATACCTGGTCCATGCCTAAATTAGGTGTGAACCAGGTATATTCTATAACAAATCGCATAGTTTTTACAGCTTTTGGTAATCTGTTCTATAGTTGTGTGCTTATGTAGGAAAAGCTGGATGCATAGGTTGATTTGTATTTGAGTCCTTTCCAGCTTGGGTAGTGGAAAGGACTCAAATACAAAAAAAAGCTTCTCACAGGTCTCCCACTTAGCCATCTTTCTCCTCTTCAATCTGTTCAAAATTCTGCTGCATGACTAATATTCCGCCAGTGTCATTATGCTCATATTAGCCCTCTCCTCAAGTCACTTCCCTGGCTTCCTATCCGTTTCCGCATACAGTTCAAACTCTTCTTATTGACCTATAAGTGCATTCACTCTGCAGCTCCTCAGCACCTCTCCACTCTCATCTCTCCCTACATTCCTTCCCAGGAACTCTGTTCACTGGGTAAATCTCTCTTATCTGCACCCTTCTCCTCCACTGCTAACTCCAGACTTCGTTCCTTTTATCTTGCTGCACCATATGCCTGAAATTGACTTCCTGAGCCGGTACGTCAAGCTCCATCTCTGGCCATCTTCAAATCTATGCTAAAAGCCCACCTTTTTGATGCTGCTTTTAACTCCTAACCCTTATTCACTTGTTCAGAACCCTTATTTTATCATCCTCACTTTAATATTCTCTTATCTCTTGTTTGTCCTGTTTGTCTGTCCTAATTAGATTGTAAGCTCTGTTGAGCAGGGACTGTCTCTTCATGTTCAAGTGTACAGTGCTGCCTACGTCTAGTAGCACTTTAGAAATGATAAGTAGTAGTAGTAGTAGATTTAGGTATGTTCGTGTTGATCCTGTTGTGTTTCTGGTTGGTAGGTCTATGAGGTCTGTCATGTATCCTGGGGCTTTGCCGTAGATAATTTTATGAACCAGGGTGCAGATTTTGAAAGCAATATGTTCTTTGATTGGGAGCCAGTGCAGTTTTTCTTGGAGGGGTTTGGAGCTTTTAAATCGTGTTTTTCCAAATATAAGCCTGGCTGCCATGTTTTGAGCGGTCTGAAGTTTCTTTATAATTTGTTCTTTGCATCCCGCATAAATTCCGATGCAGTAGTCTACATGGCTTAGTACCATTGATTGTATCAAGTTGCGGAATGCATGTTTCCCTTGGGAAGAATGGTTTCACGTGTTTGAGTTTCCACATTGAGTGGAACATTTTCTTTGTTGTAGATATCACTTGGTTCTCTAGTGTGAGGTTACAGTCGATTGTAACACCGAGAATGTTCAGGCTGTCTGAGATAGGGAGGGTATAATTTATTTATTTTATTGCATTTGTATCCCACATTTTCCCATCTTTTTGCGGGCTCAGTGTGGCTTACAATAAGTTGTGAGTGATAGAAATACAATATGTTACTACTCGGTTATGGATTACATTGTGAGGAGTTATGCGAGACAAACTCAGAGTATCATTAAGGAATATAACAATGGAAAAGAGCAGTGAAACATTGGGGGAAACAATCTGGGGTGTTTATGTTTGTGGGTTTGTTCGTATTGTATTGGGATGAGAGGATAAGACAGTGTGTTTTTTCTGTGTTGAGTTTTAGTTGAAATGCGTTTGCCCATGAGTCCATAATATTCAAGGTGAGCTCGATTTCATTGGTGATTTCTGTCAGATCACGTTTTTAAGGAATGTATATTCTGACATCGTCTGCATAGAGATAAGGGTTAAGGCCTTGGTTGGATAAGGATCAGTGATAGTGGTGACCCTTGAGGTACTCCACATTCTGCTTTTCACGGTGGTGATATGTTTGAGCTTGATTTCACTTAATATGTTCTAGTAGTTAGGAAACCCTTGATCCAGCTAAGTATATTTCCACCAATCCCGAAGTAATCTAGGAGTCTTAGTAGTATTTTATGGTTTACCATGTCGAACTCACTGGACATGTTGAAATGGAGGAGAAGTATGCTTTTGCCTGTTGCTATTCCCTGCTTGAATTTGGCTAGGAGGGTAATTAGTACTGCTTCAGTGCTATGGAGGGGGCAAAATCCTGATTGTGATTCATGTAATATTTTGAATTTGTTTATATAATCAGTAAGTTGTTTGGTTACCATGCTTTCCATCAGTTTGACCACTACTACTACTACTATTTAGCATTTCTATAGCGCTACAAGGCATACGCAGCACTGCACAAACATAGAAGAAAGACAGTCCCTGCTCAAAGAGCTTACAATCTAATAGACAAAAAATAAATAAAGTAAGCAAATCAAATCAATTAATGTGAACGGGAAGGAAGAGAGGAGGGTAGGTGGAGGCGAGTGGTTACAAGTGGTTACGAGTCAAAAGCAATGTTAAAGAGGTGGGCTTTCAGTCTAGATTTAAAGGTGGCCAAGGATGGGGCAAGACGTAGGGGCTCAGGAAGTTTATTCCAGGTGTAGGGTGCAGCGAGACAGAAGGCGCAAAGTCTGGAGTTGGCAGTAGTGGAGAAGGGAACAGATAAGAAGGATTTATCCATGGAGCGGAGTGCACGGGAAGAGGTGTAGGGAAGGACGAGTGTGGAGAGATACTGGGGAGCAGCAGAGTGAGTACATTTATAGGTTAGTAGAAGAAGTTTGAACAGGATGCAAAAACAGATAGGAAGCCAGTGAAGGGTCTTGAGGAGAGGGGTAGTATGAGTAAAGCGACCCTGGCGGAAGACGAGACGGGCAGCAGAGTTTTGAACCGACTGGAGGGGGAGAGGTGACTAAGTGGGAGGCCAGCAAGAAGCAGATTGCAGTAGTCTAAACGAGAGGTGACAAGGGTGTGGATGAGGGTTTTGGTAGAGTGCTCGGAAAGAAAGGGGTGGATTGATGCTACTGGGCGGTAGTTAGTGATTTTGTTTGATTTTTTTCTTGGGATCTTTTGGTATTGGGGTGAGTAGGATGTTGCCATTTTCCTTAGGGAAGAGACCTTGTTGAAGCATGTAGTTTAAGTGGGATGTAAGGTCTGCTATGAAGCGATGGGGGGTGGATTTTATTAGGTAGCTGGGACAGGTATCCAATTTACAGTGAGAGTTGGAGAACCTATTAATCGCCTGGGTGACTGTTTCCGCGGTGAGGAGAATGAAGTTTGACCAGGTTCAGTCCGCTGGGTATTCACCAGGGGTTGGGTCCAAGCCAGTGATGAAATTTTCGATATCGGTGTTGTCCTGAGGTAGCGTGTTACGTAGGTTTGCAATTTTTTCATTGAAGTATTTAGCAAGGTTGTCTGCAGATGGGATGTCTGTATTGGTTGTGGTGACCAAGGTGATGTCTAGTAGTTTGTTCACAAGTTGGTATAATTTCTTCGTGTCTTTGTAATCTGGCCCTATTTTAGTTTTATAGTATGACCTTTTGGTCTGTCTTATTGTGTATTTGTATTTTCTTTGTATTTGTTTACATGCGTTGAGTGTGTGTTCGTCTTTTATTTTTTTCCAAGCTCATTCAAGTTTCCTGGATTGTGTTTTTATTTTTTTCAGTTCTTCGTTGAACCATGGCATCGAGTTATGCCTATGTGAGGTTCTTGTTCATAAGGGTGCTATTTCGTCCAGTATGCTTCTGCATCTTTTATCCCATTCTGAGAGGTAGTATATAGAGTCCGTTTGTGCTGGCCATTCGTTTTTGTATATCTGTTGCCAGAATGTTTCCAAGTCTATTTGGCCTCTTGTGCTGTAGGTTGTGTGTTCTTGTATACGGTGTGAACCCTTTTTCCACCATTTTAGGGATAGGTTTAGTTTGTAGTGGTCAGTCCATGGTGTTTCTGTCCATTTAATTTCTGTTATTATTAGGTTCTGGTCTGTGGACAGATTGTGTGAGATGAGGTCGAGTGTGTGCCCTTTGACATGGATTGCTTGCATGTAGGAATTCCTTGCATTCTCGTGCGTTGATTGAGTTTGGGTCTTCTAGGTGGAGGTTAATGTCTCCTAGTACTAATATATTGGAGTTGGTTACACAAGTGTTTGAAATGAAGTCCATGAAGTTGGGAATTGAGCCCAGGTTGCTAGGATCAAAACTTACTGCACTAACCATTAGGCTACTTCCCCACTCTGCGTTGAATGAAAAAGTCTTTTGTCCTATGTGTTTTAAATGCATTTCTATGTAACTTCATTTTATTTATTTATTTATTTAATTTATTTCCATGCATTTGATATACTGCAAATTGATCCCATACAGGTAACTAAGCGGTTCACAACAAGCTAAAAGCAAAAAACTTCTTAGTTGCATGGGGTGGGTTGGGAGAAGGGAAGAGATGGGAAGGGAAGGGGCCAGGAAAGTCAGTGGAGGGAACAAGTGAGATCTAAGAATTGCAGGAGCAAAACAGCAAAAGAAAAGTTTTGAGGAGAGCCTTAAATGACTGAAGAGGCATATCAAACCTGAGGGAGGGGGGATGATCATTCCACATCTTGGGACTTAGGTAGCTAAAAGCCATATCGTACAAGAGAGATAAATGAAAAGTGGAAGGAGGTGGAACTCAAAGGAGATTACCTGAAGAAGACCGAAGGTGGTGTGAAGGAGTGTAAGGAACTAAAAGTTGGAATGTCCACTAGTCTTTGTACTTTTTGAAAAAGCAAACAATTGATTTGCATTTACTCATAAAACTCTACTGAGGATTTTATAGGCCTCTATCAAGTCCCCTCAGCCATCTCTGAGGGGAGATATGATAAAGAGTTTAGGGCTCTTCAGCTTGGAGAAGAGATGGTTCTCTTCTCCAAGCTGAAGAGCCCTAATCTCTTTAACCTTTCCTCAGATGTGAATCGTTCCACTTCCTGAATCATTTTGGTCACCCTTCTCAGTACTTCTTCTAATTCTATGGTGACCAGAATTGTACATAATACTCAAAGTGTGGTCTCACCATGGAGTGAAACAGAAACATTATGATATTCTTGGTTTTATTTTCTATTTCATATCTAATAATCCCAAGTATTCTGATTGTGTTATTAGTCATTGCCTCACACTGACCAAATTTCAACAAATTCTCCATGGTGGCACCTAAATACCATTTCCTAAATGGTGGCTCCTAATGAGGAATCCAGTCTTACAGCCTTGGAAGGTCCTTCAGTTTCTCACAGGGGGTCTTTTACTAAAGATTAGCACATGTTATCTACCGCAGAGCCCATAGAAACTAGCAACTTTGAATTATTTTGTGGAATCTGCAGATTTGGTTTTTTCACTAATTTTTCCCATTTCCAGGTAATTTATCATGAAGGCGCAAAAAGGGTGCTCAGGGAGGACAAGGTAATCGCGGAAAACTGAATGAATTCTTTGCTTCTGTCTTTACGGAAGAAGATATAACAGATCTGCCTGTACTGGAAATAGTTTTCAAGTATGATGATGCAGAGGAACTGAAAGAAGTCTCAGTGAACCTGGAAGATGTACTGAGCCAAATTGACAAATTAAAGAGTAGTACATCACCTGGACCAGATGGCATACATCCAAGGGTACCATGAACTCAAGCATGAAATTGCTGATCTGCTGTTAGTAATATGTAACCTGTTATTAAAATCGTCCGTAGTACCTGGAGATTGGAGGGTGGCCAATGTGGTGCCAATTTTTAAGAAAGGTTCTAGGGGTGATCTGGAAAATTACAAACTGGTAAGCCTGACATTGGTGCTGGGCAAAATACTACTACTACTTAACATTTCTAGAGCGCTACTAGGGTTACGCAGCGCTATACAAATTAATAACTAAGGATGGTCCCTGTTCAGAAGAGCTTACAATCTAAAGGACGAAATGTCAAGTTGGGGTAGTCTAGATTTCCTGAGTAGAGGTGTTGTGATTAGGTGCCGAAAGCGACATTAAAGAGGTGGGCTTTGAGCAATGATTTGAAGATGGGCAGGGAGGGGGCCTGGCTTATGGGCTCAGGGAGTTTGTTCCAAGCATGGGGTGAGGTGAGGCAGAAAGGGCGGAGCCTAGAGTTGGCAGTGGTGGAGAAGGGTACTGAAAGGAGGGATTTGTCTTGAGAGTGGAGGTTACGGGTATGGACGTAAGGGGAGATGAGGGTAGAGAGGTAAGGAGGGGCTGCAGATCGAGTGCATTTGTAGGTTAGTAGGAGAAGCTTGAACTGTATGCGGTATCTGATTGGAAGCCAGTGAAGTGACTTGAGGAGAGGGGTGAAATGAGTATATCGGTCAAGGCGGAAGATAAGACGTGCGGCAGAGTTCTGGATGGACTAAAGGGGGGATAGGTGGCTAAGTGGGAGGCCGGTGAGGAGTAGGTTGCAGTAGTCAAGGCGAGAGGTAATGAGAGAATGGATGAGAGTTCGGGTGGTGTGCTCAGAGAGGAAGGGGCGAATTTTGCTAATGTTGTAGAGGAAGAAGCGACAGGTCTTGGCTATCTGCTGGATATGCGCAGAGAAGGAGAGGGAGGAGTTGAAGATGACACCGAGGTTGCGGGCAGATGAGACGGGGATGATGAGGGTGTTATCAACTGAGATAGAGAGTGAAGGGAGAGGAGAAGTGGGTTTGCGTGGGAAAACAATAAGTTCAGTCTTGGCCATGTTCAGTTTCAGGTGGCGGTTGGTCATCCAGGCAGCAATGTCGGATAAGCAGGCCGATACTTTGACCTGGGTTTCCGCAGTGATGTCTGGTGTGGAGAGATACAGCTGGGTGTCGTCAGCATAAAGATGATAGTGGAAACCATGAGATGAGATCAGGGAGCCTAAGGAAGAGGTGTAGATTGAAAAAAGGAGAGGCCCAAGGACAAATCCCTGAGGAACTCCAACAGAGAGCGAGATAGGGGAGGAGGACAAACCATGAGAGTGTACTCTGAAGGTACGATGGGAGAGATAAAAGGAGAACCAGGAGAGGACAGAGCCCTGGAACCCAAAGGAGGACAGTGTGTCAAGAAGTAGGTTGTGATTGACAGTGTCAAAAGCGGCGGATAGGTTGATGAGGATGGAGTAGTGACCTTTGGATTTGGCGAGGAACAGGTCATTGCAGACTTTAGATAGTGCCGTTTCTGTCGAGTTTAGGGGGCGAAAGCCAGATTGAAGCGGATCGAGGATGGCACGAGAGGAGAGAAAATCAATGCAGCAGCTGTGAACGGCGTGTTCAAGTATCTTGGAGAGGAAGGGTAGGAGGGAAATGGGGCGGTAGTTGGAGGGACAGGTAGGGTCAAGAGATGGTTTTTTGAGGAGTGGTGTGACCACAGCATGCTTGAAGGTGTCCGGGACAGTTGCAGTGGAGAGAGAGAGGTTGAGGATATGACAGATCGGGGGGGTGATAGTAGGAGCGATGGTGCTAAGTAGGTTGGTTGGGATGGGGTCTGAGGAACAGGTGGTGGATTTCGAGGAGGAGAGGAGATGGGCAGTTTCCTCTTCGGTGATATCAGGAAAAGAGGAGAAGGAGGCCTGGGTTGGTTGGTTGAGAGAGTGGGTTATAGGATGAAGAGGAGGAGAAGGTTTGGTGGTGAATTCGAGGTTGATCTTCTGGACCTTGTCACGGAAGTAGTCGGCCAGAGATTGAGGAGAGAGTGAGGGGGGGTGGGAGCAGAGGGCACTTTGAGGAGGGAGTTGAGGGTGGCGAAGAGACGACGAGGATTAGAGCTGAGGGAATTAGTCAATTGGGTGTAATAGTCCTGTTTGGCGAGGAATAGGGAGGATTGGAAGGAGGATAGCATGAATTTAAAATAGTGGAAACTATTATAAAGAATAAAATTATATAACATATAGACAAACATGGTTTAATGGAACAGAGTCAGCATGGGTTCAGACATGGGAGGGCAAGTCTTGCCTCACCAATTTGCTTCATTTCTTTGAAGGCATGAATAAACATGTGGATAAAGGTGAGCCGGTTGATGTAGTGTATCTAGATTTTCAGAAAGCTTTTGATAAAGTTCTTCATGAAAGTCTCCTGAGAAAATTAAAGAGTCGTGGGATAGGAGGCAAGGTTCTGGTGTGGATTAAGAATTAATTATTGGACAAAAAACAGAGGGTAGGATTAAATGGTCATTTCTCTCAGTGGAGGAGGATGAACAGTAGAGGGCGCAGGGATCTGTAGTGGGACTGGTGCTATTTAACATATTTATAAATGATATGGAAATTGGAACAACAAGTGAGCTGATTAAATTTGCAGATGATACAAAATTATTCAAGGCTTTTAAAACATGAGCGGACTGTGAAATATTGCAGGAAGACCTTAGGAAATTGGAAGACTGGACATCCAAATGGCAGACGAAATTTAATGTGAACAAATGCAAGGTGATGCACATTGGAAAGAATAATCCAAATCATAGTTACCTGATGCTAGGGTCCACCATCGGGGTCAGCACTCAAGAAAAAGGATCTAGGAGTCGTTGTACATAATATACTGAAATCTTCTGCTTAGTGTGCGGCGGCAGCCAAAAAAGCAAAGCTAGGAATTATTAGGAAAGGGATGGTGAATAAGACCAAAAATACTATAATGCCTCTGTATCACTCCATGGTGCATCTGCACCTTAAGGTTTGCATTCAGTTCTGGTCGCCGTGTCTCAAAAAAGATATAGCGGAATTAGAAAAGGTTCAAAGAAGAGTGACCAAAATGATAAAAGCAATGGAACTCCTCTCATATAAGGAAAAGGCTAAAGAGGTTAGGGCTCTTCAGCTTGAAAAAGAGACTGATGAGGGGAGATATGATTGAGGTCTACAAAATCCTGATTGGTGTAGAACGAGTAGAAGTGAATCAATTTTTTTTCTCTTTCAAAAAGTACAGAGACTAGGGGACACTCAATGAAGTTACATGGAAATACTTTAAAAACCAATAGGAGGAAATAATTCACTCAACAAATAGTTAAGCTCTGGAACTCTTTGCCAGAGGATTTAGTAACAGTGGTTAGCATATCTGAGTTTTAAAAAGGTTTGGACAAGTTCCTTGAGGAAAAGTCCATAGTCTGCTATTCATGCTTGCCCCGGGATTGGTAGCATGGAATGTTGCTGCTAATTGGGTTTCTGCCAGGTACTTGTGATCTGGCTTGGCCACTGGTTGGAAAACAGGATACTGGACTAGATGGACCATTGGTCTGACCCAATATGGCTACTCTTATGTATCAATATTTTGAAAGGCACTTGACCCAGTACAGATCCCTGTGATACTCTGTTAATCACTTTCTTCCTTTGAGAGAATTAGTCATTTAGGAGGAGATTCTATATATGGTGCCTAAAAATCAGCTCTGTAAACATATTCTATAAATGGCACCTAGATTTAGGAACTGATTATAGAATATTCTTAGTTATTTCAGCGTCGATATCTGTGCGTATCCTTTTACGCCAATGAAAACTTGCTTTAAATCTGAGTGTGTAGATTTAGGCACGCTGGGCCATATTTATAACTAGGTGCCTAAATTTTAGAACACCCATGAAATGCCCATTTCACTGCTCATAACCATGCCCCTTTTTGTCTCTGTGTTTTAGACGTTCGGCATACATTGTTACAGAATACGCTTAGCGAGTTGTGTGCCTAAATTCTAATCAGTGCCAATTAGTGTTCATTATTGCTTGTTAAGTGCTGTTATCAGCACTCATTAGCTTGCTAAGCCAATTAAGTTTTGCGCAGTGTTATAGAATCTGTGCCAATTTTGGTGCCTAAATCTAAGCACACTATCCAGCTTATTTTTGAAGGAAATCGCCGGCCATCTTCCGACACAAATCGGGAGATGGCCGGCCATCTCCTGAAGCCGGCGAAATCGGTATAATGGAAAGCCGATTTTGGCCGGCTCCAACTGCTTTCCGTCACTGGGACGGCCAAAGTTCCCAGGGGCTGTCGGAAGGGTAGCGAAGGCAGGACAGGGGCGTGCCGGGGCGTGCTTAAGAGATGGGCGCCCTCGGCCGATAATGGAAAAAAGAAGGGCGTCCCTGGCGAGAATTTGGTCCACTTTATTTGGTCCCTTTTTTTTCAGGTCCAAGTCCAAAAAAAAGTACCCGAACTGACCAGATGATCACCGGAGGGAATCGGGGATCACCTCCCCTGACTCCCCCAGTGGTCACTAACCCCCTCCCACCCTCAAAAAAAACTTTTTTTGCCAGCCTCTGTGCCAGCCTCAAATGTCATACTGAGGTCCATCGCAGCAGTATACAGGTCCCTGGAGCAGTTTTAGGGGGTGCAGTGGACTTCAGGCAGGCGGACCCAGGCCCATCCCCCCCACCTGTTACACTTGTGGAAAATGGGAGCCCTTCAAAACCCACCCAAAACCCACTGTACCCACATATAGGTGCCCCCTTTCACCCGTAAGGGCTATGGTAATGGTGTAGAGTTGTGGGGAGTGGGTTTTGGGGGGGAATTTGGGGGGGTCAGCACCCAAGGTAAGGGAGCTATGCACCTGGGAGCTATTTTTATTTTTTAATTTTTAGAAGTGCCCTCTCATGGGGAACTTTGTCAAAAGCTTTCTGAAAATCCAAATACACTTTATCAACTGGCTCACCTTTATCCACATTTTTATTCATGCCTTAAAAGAAAAAACTGAAGCAAACTGATCAGTGGCGTAGCCAGACAGCCAATTTTGGGTGGGCCTGAGCACAAAGTGGGTGGGCACAAAATTTTCTCTTCCCCCCCCCCCCCCAGCACTTCCCAATTCAAAATATAAATACTTTAGCAGATGAGGATCCCCAATCTCTGTCAGCTGAAGGCCTCCAGTAAAGATGACCAGAACTCCTCTCCACCAAGCCCAGTAGGCAGCAGCAACTCCTCGAGCCACTGATGCCAGCACCCCCATACATGCTTAGTTGTCAGTGGCTCCAGGATGCTGCCCCCATCTGCCAAGCTCAGTAGAAGGCATCTCTGGCCAGCTTCAGAAGAGACCCCAGCTACTAGGGCTTGGGAATCCCCACTAGCTACAGCAAGGGTCAGGGCTGCCGTTAGCCATGCTGGTGACCAGGGCAGAAAATAAAGACCCTTCCCCAATTCCCTCTCCTCATCTGCCCTTAAAGTCACACTGACAGACCGTCACAAATTACAGAACAAGGGATCACAAATTAGAAATAAAAATATATAGACAAAATTGAACTGGGAACTTCAGCATGTACTGCAACACTGGAGAAAAAAACCCCAAAACAAAACAAAAGCACATTTCCTTTTCTACTTAACACAATAAAAAGATATCCGCTATGCACATTTCCCAAAGTTAACATATTCCATTTAAAATATTCAAAGTAAAATGATTTTCCTACCTTTATTGTCTGGACATTTTATTTTTCCATCATGTTGGTTCCAATTTCTCTTTCCCGCTTTCCTGTCTGTCTTCTGCTAATTCTTCAAGCGGTTGTCCATTTGTCTTTTTTTCTCCTGTCGTTTCATTTCCTCACTACACCTACAGTGGGGGAAATAAGTATTTGATCCCTTGCTGATTTTGTAAGTTTGCCCACTGACAAAGACATGAGCAGCCCATAATTGAAGGGTAGGTTATTGGTAACAGTGAGAGATAGCACATCACAAATTAAATCCGGAAAATCACATTGTGGAAAGTATATGAATTTATTTGCATTCTGCAGAGGGAAATAAGTATTTAATCCCTCTGGCAAACAAGACCTAATACTTGGTGGCAAAACCCTTGTTGGCAAGCACAGCGGTCAGACGTCTTCTGTAGTTGATGATGAGGTTTGCACACATGTCAGGAGGAATTTTGGTCCACTCCTCTTTGCAGATCATCTCTAAATCATTAAGAGTTCTGGGCTGTCGCTTGGCAACTCGCAGCTTCAGCTCCCTCCATAAGTTTTCAATGGGATTAAGGTCTGGTGACTGGCTAGGCCACTCCATGACCCTAATGTGCTTCTTCCTGAGCCACTCCTTTGTTGCCTTGGCTGTATGTTTTGGGTCATTGTCATGCTGGAAGACCCAGCCACGACCCATTTTTAAGGCCCTGGCGGAGGGAAGGAGGTTGTCACTCAGAATTGTTCGGTACATGGCCCCATCCATTCTCCCATTGATGCGGTGAAGTAGTCCTGTGCCCTTAGCAGAGAAACACCCCCAAAACATAACATTTCCACCTCCATGCTTGACAGTGGGGATGGTGTTCTTTGGGTCATAGGCAGCATTTCTCTTCCTCCAAACACGGCGAGTTGAGTTCATGCCAAAGAGCTCAATTTTTGTCTCATCTGACCACAGCACCTTCTCCCAATCACTCTCGGCATCATCCAGGTGTTCACTGGCAAACTTCAGACGGGCCGTCACATGTGCCTTCCGGAGCAGGGGGACCTTGCGGGCACTGCAGGATTGCAATCCGTTATGTCGTAATGTGTTACCAATGGTTTTCGTGGTGACAGTGGTCCCAGCTGCCTTGAGATCATTGACAAGTTCCCCCCTTGTAGTTGTAGGCTGATTTCTAACCTTCCTCATGATCAAGGATACCCCACGAGGTGAGATTTTGCGTGGAGCTCCAGATCTTTGTCGATTGACAGTCATTTTGTACTTCTTCCATTTTCTTACTATGGCACCAACAGTTGTCTCCTTCTCGCCCAGCGTCTTACTGATGGTTTTGTAGCCCATTCCAGCCTTTTGCAGGTGTATGATCTTGTCCCTGACATCCTTAGACAGCTCCTTGCTCTTGGCCATTTTGTAGAGGTTAGAGTCTGACTGATTCACTGAGTCTGTGGACAGGTGTCTTTCATACAGGTGACCATTGCCGACAGCTGTCTGTCATGCAGGTAACGAGTTGATTTGGAGCATCTACCTGGTCTGTAGGGGCCAGATCTCTTACTGGTTGGTGGGGGATCAAATACTTATTTCCCTCTGCAGAATGCAAATAAATTCATATACTTTCCACAATGTGATTTTCCGGATTTAATTTGTGATGTGCTATCTCTCACTGTTACCAATAACCTACCCTTCAATTATGGGCTGCTCATGTCTTTGTCAGTGGGCAAACTTACAAAATCAGCAAGGGATCAAATACTTATTTCCCCCACTGTACCTCTGAAATATTGATCCTTCCATTTTAGCTCTTTCCTTTCTTTTCTTTTTTTTTTCTTTTCTGCCTCTGTACACTCAAATTTCATCCTCTTTCTAAATCTTTTCCTTCTTTTTACTTTTCAGATATCTATCACATTTCCATCTCCTTTCACCCACTAGCTCTCCCATTCTGCATCTCTCTCCTTCTCAGCCTTCCATTCCCTTCCATCTTCAATCTACATGCCATTACCATATTTCTACCCCCTGTGATCACTATTCTCTCATTTTTTCCTTGCCATCTCCACTCCCTGGGCCTCTCCCCCATGCTTTCCCCCATTCCCAGTGTCTCCCTCCCTCCACCCTTCCAGCCCAGCATCTGTTCCCTCTTTCTACCCTGTAGCCTGATATTTCCCTATCCCTTTTACCTCCCATCACCAGCATCTTCCTGTCCCATCTCTCTCCCCTCCCCCATTGTCCAGCATTTTCCCTTTTTCTTCCCTACCATCCACTGTCTATCTACTCTCCCTGGATCCATCTTCCCTCTTTCTCCCCTCCCCCACTTGTGCATCTCTCCTTTCCTCTCCTCTTCTCCACCTTCATGTCCAACTTTTCTCCCTCTCCCTGCCTTGAGCCCCTGGTTTGACATCTCTTTCTACCCCCTCCCCCCCACCTACCACCATCTCTCCATCCTTCCTTTCCCTCACCTCAATGCCATGTTCAACATTTCCCCTCTCATCTCTCAATTCCACTTCCATGTCCAACACGTTTTTTTCTCTCATGCCCTTTCCCTCCCTCTCCCCATCCCACCCATATCCAACAATTCTCCCTCTCTTTCCCCTTGCAGCATCTCTCTGTCCCTCCCCCCACCTAGCTCTACCCTGTCTCACTCCCTCATCCCAACAGTGCTCCTATCTCTCCCCGACCCCCCATCCCACCCATATCCAACAATTCTCCCTCTCTTTCCCCTTGCAGCATCTCTCCGTCCCTCCCCCCACCTAGCTCTACCCTGTCTCATTCCCTCATCCCAACAGTGCTCCTGTCTCTCCCCGACCCCCCATCCCACCCATATCCAACAATTCTCCCTCTTTTTCCCCTTGCAGCATCTCTCCGTCCCTCCCCCCACCTAGCTCTACCCTGTCTCACTCACTCATCCCAACAGTGCTCCTGTCTCTCCCCGACCCCCCCATCCCACCCATATCCAACAATTCTCCCTCTCTTTCCCCTTGCAGCATCTCTCCGTCCCTCCCCCCACCTAGCTCTACCCTGTCTCATTTCCTCATCCCAACAGTGCTCCTGTCTCTCCCCGACCCCCTCATCCCACCCATATCCAACAATTCTCCCTCTTTCCCCTTGCAGCATCTCTCCGTCCCTCCCCCTACCTAGCTCTACCCTGTCTCCCTCATCCCAACAGTGCTCCTGTCTCCCCCCACCACACACAAACAAACAAACAAACAAACCACCCTCCAGCATGTGCTGCACGTTTTTTCCCTCCCTTTCCCCAGCCACCACTGGCACGCTGGCTGCAGGCCTTCTTTCCCCTCCCCCCCCCTTCGGGCAGCGCAGACTAACACTACAGCAAAGCTGCACTGGGTCCGTCCTTCCTACCGCTACGCTGCTGCCCTCCGGCTCCATCTTTTTTCTTCTGCTGCTTATCTGCAGCGGATCTGCACGCTACCAGGCTGTCTGTATGCTGCCTGCAACTGCTTCCTCTACGCTGGCCCTGCCCCCTTAGGCGGGGCCAGCGCAGAGGAAGCAGTCGCAGGCAGCAAACAGACAGCCTGGTAGCGCGCAGATCCGCTGCAGATAAGCAGCAGAAGAACAGACAAAGATGGAGCTGGAGGGCAGCAGCGTAGCGGTAGGAAGGACGGACCCGGTGCAGCTTTGCTGTAGTGTTACACACTGCGCTGCCCGAGGGGGGGGAGGGAGGGAGGGAAGTGGAAGAAAGAAGGCCTGCAGGGTGCCATCAGCAGATCAATTATTTTGGCCGCGGTGTCTCTCTCTCTGCACCGTTGCTGGGTAGGCCCGAGCCCAAAGTGGGTGGGCCCAGGCCCACCCAGGCCCACGCCCCTGAAACTGATGAGGCAATAATTCCCTTAGTTAAATTCATGTTGCCTTTGGGGCTCATTTTCAAAGCACTTAGGCTTACAAAGTTCCATATGTTATCATGCAACTTTATAAGTCTAGGGGCCCTGTTTACTAAGCTGCGTTAGAGACACATTAGCATCTTTAGTACATGCTAACCATTAGCACATGCTGTGTAGGTGCCCACAATATTCCTATGGGCACCTATACAGCATGTGCAAATTTTTGTACATGCTAAAAATGCTAGCGCACCTTAGTAAACAGGGCCCAACTTTGTTAGACTACGCCTCCACAACTCATTAAATCATGTTTGTCTATGTGTTCAGTAATTATGTTCTTCATAATAATCTCTAACATTTTGCCCAGCACCAACATCAGGTTTACCAGTCTGTAGTTTCCCGGGTCATCCCTGGAACTCTTTTTAAAAAATGGAATTACATTGGTCACTTTCCAGTCTTCAATGTTAGGTTTCATATTTCTAATAGTAGACCTGCAATTTCATGTTTGAGTTCTTTCAGTACTCTGGGGTGTATACCATCTAGTCCAAGTGATTTGCAGCTTTTTAATATGTCAATTTGACCTATTACATCTTCCAGGTTCACTGAGCTATGTTTCACTCTATATCATCACCTTTAGATACCATTTCTGGCATGGGTAGCTCCCATGCATCTTTCTCAGTAAATACAAAAGCAAAGAATACATGTAGGGGTTATTTACAAAGGTGTGGTAGCATTTTTAGCAGCCTCTAAAGACTAGAGAAGCACATAGGAATATATCGAACATTTTTGCATCCCATCTTCAAGCTGCTCAGTTTATTAATGAGCCTCCTTGAAGAACAGTATCATAGGCTTAGCTAAGTAGAGCACATTCAAAGAGCACATCCTTGATTCAGTTCTTTTGTCATCCAATCAAAGAAATCAATCAAATTCAGTTTGTATGATTTACCTTTGGTGAAACCATATTGCATTGGATCTTGCATCCCATTGGATTGTAGAAAGCTTACTATCCTTTCCTTCAGCAGCATCTCCATTATCTTTCCCACCACCAAGGTTAGACTTACCAGCCATTAGTTTCCCCATCTCTTCTCTATTTCCACTTTTGTGAAGAAGGACCACATCAGCTTTTCTCCAGTCTCACAAACATTCCCATGGATCTCTTAAACACATCCTTTAGAGGACCTACTATTACCTCTCTGAGCTCCCTCAGTATCCTGGGATGTATTTCATTGAGTTTTATGGCTTTGTCTACTTTCAGTTTTGCAAGCTGTTCATACACACTATCATTCATGTCATGAATGAAGTGGTATCTACACCAGTTCCATATGTATCTTTGTCTATCATCTGTGGAACTTCCCCTGGGTTTTCTTCTGTGTACAATGAATAAAAGTATTCATTGATACTACTGTTTCAGAATTAAGTTCCATCTTGGGGTGAAACATGAAACTAATGCAGTATTCCCATATCATCTTGCTGCTGGTAATAAATACAGTAGAACAATAACATCTGATATAATGTTGGAAAGCCATCTTGAATATTTGCCCACATTACATCAAATGTTATTATTAGGCTGCATTTATTACTGGTGATGAGATAATCTGGGAAGACTGTGTCCTCACATTTCATCCTGAAACAAGACTAGACTCTGAAACAACTGCTGTTCAGTGCCATGAATTGTGGTGGTGGTGTGTGTGTGGGGAGGGGGGTTCTCCTTCCCTTTTTATATTTTATGACTTTTGTACATTTTGAATTAATTTTCTTAGCAATAAAGTTTTGAGAACAGAGCATATGCAGGGACTGGTTAGTGTGAACCCCTCCCTCTCTGCAATTGTGTGTGCTTGGTCCTCCTGGTATATAGATCTGTGAATCTTAGAACATTTTGGCTAAAAGGTCTGGCACATGCATTACCCTAATATGTCCTATAAGTTTCATATATCATATTTTGTACTTAAATAAACCATAGCATTCATCAGGTCACTTACCCCTAGGACAATGGTTCTCAACCCAGTACCCAGGGCATATCAACCAGCTGGGTTTTCATGATATCCACAATGAATATGCAAATCTATCTAATGCATAAGTATTGTGAATATCCTGAAAACCTGAGTAGCAGGGTGAGCTCCAAAGACTAGCTTGAGAAGCACTGCCCTAGCATGCTAACTTGATTCTAAAAGTTATTGAGCAATTTTCTATCATTATAGGGCCCACCTCATTAATATGTTCTATGACATACTACATTTTTGATAAAGCTTTTCCTGTTCTTTATTAGTGAACCAAATATATGAACATACCCACCTTCAAGATCTTTTCTTTAGTGACAGTGGAAACATGTCTCCCTAGTAAATTTGTTGCACATATATGTATTATACTGTCTTTCATCCTCCTTTACCCCAAATTTTACTCTCAGTATTAAGACCAGTTTGGTTCACTTTCTCAGTATTATTGCTATATTTTTGCCGTCAACATTACTTTGCGTTATTACTCCTTGTACTGAACACATAGAGCAGTGGTTTTCAACCCAGTCCACGGGGCACACACAGCTAGACAAGTTTTCAGGATATCCAAAATGAATATGCATGAGAGAGATTTGCATGCACTGCCTCTTTGGTATGCAAATCTATCTACGCATATGCATTGCAGATATCCTGAAAACCTGACTGGCTGGGTGTATCCTGAGTGCTAGGTGTGCCCCGAGGACTGAGTTGAGAAGCACTGACATAGAGAAACATGACTGAATGGGACAGAGTCAACATGGATTCAACCAAGGGAAGTTTTGCCTCCCCAATTTGAAGACATGAATAAACATATGGCTAAAGGTGAGCCAGCTGATGTACTGTATCTAGATTTTCAGAAAGCTTTTGACGAAGTCCTTCATGAGATACTGTTGAGAAAATTAAAAAGCCATGGGATAGAAGGCAATATTACTACTACTACTACTACTTAACATTTAATATTCTGTTGTGAACTGGGAACTATTTAAAAGATAGAAAATGGAGAGTAGGGTTAAATGGTCAATTCTCTGAATTGAGGAAGGTGAATAGCAGTGCCATAGCGAGGGCTAATGGCACCCGGGGCGGGTCACCGCTGCGCACCCCCCCCCCCCCCCGGTGCAGCACGGCTTGACCCCCCTCTGCGGCGCACCCCCCTCCCCGGAGCGCAACCCACCCCGGACCGCATTCTTACCTGCGGGAGGGCCGATCCGCCCCGAGTGCACGTCACTCGGAGCTGCGTTGGCCCCGCTGGTTCCCTGCTCTCTCTGTCCCGGAACAGGAAGTAACCTGTTCCGGGGCAGAGAGAGCAGGGAACCAGCGGGGCCGGCACCCCCCGAGCGCGTGCACCCAGGGCGGACCACCCCTCCCGCCACCCCCCCCTTCCTATGCCACTGGTGAATAATGGAGTGCCCCACGGATTTGTACTGGGACCAGTACTTTTTAACATATTTATAAATTATCTGAAAATGGGAATGGTGAGAGAGATGCTCAGATTTACAAATGATTCCAAAGAATTCTGAGTTGGTAAATCGTGTGCAGACTGTGAGAAATTGCAAGAGGACCTTGCAAGACTGGAAGTCTCAGCATCCAAAGGGCACATACAGTTTAATGTGGACAAGTGCAAAGCCGATGCACATTAGGAAAAATAACCCAATTATAGCTATGTGATGCTAGATTCCACATTAGGAGTCACCACGCAAGAAAAAGATCTAGGTGGACAATGCATTGAAATCTTCTGCCCAGTGTGCGTGGCAGATAGTTCCTGCAGTAAATCAATCATGTTACTAAAAAGCTGCATGTGGTAGCACCTTTTTATAAATTTGATTTGATTTATTAACTTGATATACCACTTAATACAATGCAGTGCTAAAGCAGTGTACAATAAATAGAATAATTAATCTTCCCCTATATGTGGGTAAAAGCATGCACAGAGAGCTCATACGTGCACTGATTTATCTAAAATGAGCGAGGTGCTCCCAGGAGTAGGGAATAGGAGAGATGTTAGTTTTTATGCATTTATTTTATGGAATATACATATATACACATTTTTTTTTTTTTATACCCCACGCTTTCCCACTCATGGCAGGCTCAATGTGGCTTAGGTACTTATTTGTACCTGGGGCAATGGAGGGTTAAGTGACTTGCCCTGAGTCACAAGGAGCTGTCTGTGCCTGCAGTGGGAATTGAACCTAGCTCCCCAGGACCAAAGTCCACCACTGTAACCACTAGGCCACTCCTCCTACACATTAAACAAGTCACTACATAGTAGATATAATGTGTGCAGGTAATCTTCACAGAATAACTTTCAAAGAGAAACTATGTGCAGACCTTTCTTTTTGAAAACTTGTCTAACTTAAGCGTATACTTTTAGCCCACATTAGGCAGCCAGTCATAAAACTGCCCTCTAAATTACCTTTACACTGCTACATCTCTTTTTTGGTCAATAGTCAGTGGGCAGTGATATCCAGATATTGACATTGAATGACCAGGTATAGCAACTGCGGCGGCTAGAATTTAAAACAAACATTGAATGCTGTGGCTGAATATTGGGCCAATAGTGACTAATGACCACTGAATTAATTATCTGCAGCTTCTGTCCTGTTACAAAATGGTCCCCTTCTTACTCAAACCAAACATTACATCCTATAAATAACATAAAACTAAGCAGATCCTTTTCTTCACTGCAACAGTAAAAACAAAATATAATGGCTAATCTATCTTCAACATTTGGGAAAATAACCAGGTTTTCAATTTCCAAAACATTATGATTCTTTTCCCATTTAAAAACCCTCAGCACCTAGTCCAAACCTGAGGAGCCATCTCTTTCAATGTCCAGCCCCTGACAGTGGCTAATCTACATTCCTTGATAAACAGGATATTCAGCAAAATATCACTTTCTGATCTCAGAGTGCTATGCATAGTGGGGGGTTTTTTTTTGGGGGGGGGGGGAGTGGCTAGCAACCACAATAATCCAAGGTAGAGATTCTCAACTCAGTCCAAGGAACACACCCAGCAAGTCAACTTTTCAGGGTATCTACAAGGAATGTGCATGAGACAACTTTACAATCACTGTCTTCCTTGTATGCTGCGGACTGGGATGAGAGATACTGCCTCCCATGAGAATGATTGAGAATTTTATTTCAGATATTTGATACCCAGCAAAATGGGTGTGAGAGCAATGCAGGATCAAACTAAGCTATATTTATTTATAAATCAAAGCTTCTACACTACCTTTCAGTCCAAAGGTCAATCAGGGTGGTGTACCATAATAAAAGAACATTGAAATCCAAGATTAAGAGGGGCATTTTCGATATGACATCTATAATCCAACTTTGGACAAGCTGCTGAAAACGCCCAAAAATCCAGTAGCGAATGTGGCCATTTTCAACACTAAAAAAGGTCTTTTTTCCTCAAAAATGGCCATTTGCTAAACATTGTTGTGCTTAGTGCATTGGACTATTTTGAGAAAAACACACAAAAATGGGTTTCGAAAATAATGATTTGGACATTTGGGCAAATAAAACATCCAAATGCTACTTTATAGACATTTTTCTGTTTTAAAAAATGAGCCCCTATACTATCAAAATTAAATTAAACCTCCCGATATTGAGCTGTGATAGTCAGCATTTGATTTAAACACTGGCCATCATGTATTTATTATATCTGAATATTATGCATCAATATACAGATATTAGTGTCTAGCTGCGAGTACTTAGTTATTGTATTCAAACTGGTTCCCAGATAACTAACTGGATAACGTTTGGGCAGCCTTTTTTTACAGTCCTAACTTTGTCCAATTAGTTAAGAACATAAGAATAGCTCTACTTGGTCAGACCAATGGTCCATCTAGCCCAATATCCTGTTTCCAACAGTAGCCAATCCATGTCATAAGTACCTGTCAGAAACGCAATTAGTAGCAACTTTCCATGTAGAACCCCAAAGAATAGCAAGATTCTGGAATCCTAAAAAGTAACAAGATTCCAGAATCCCAAAGAAGCAAGATTCCATGCTACTAATCCCATGGCAAGCAGTGGCTTCCCCATGTCTGTCTCCAGTCTATGGATCGACCTGCAGCCAATCCCAAGGCCCACAAAGCCATGCTACACCCTCAATCCACCCCACATCTTGGCTGTTGCCCAGGGCAGCCCCTCCCTGCACTTGCGCAGCTTCAGGCCTGACAATCGCACCAACTCCAGCTCCCGCGGTAACTGCAACAGCAACCACAGAAATTACTGCCAGCCCCACCCTCTCTCCTTGCATCGCCCCGCTGGGGGAAAAGCTCTGACCCGACCCCATTGCAGGCTCCCCTGAGAGGGTCTGCCTGCTTCCCACCATCCCAGAAGCAAGCCCCCTGGCCTGCTTCCCTTTCCCTCTGTGCGAAGGACCTGTTTTGAAAATATTTTTCCAACTTAGCCGTGTCTATGGCCAAAAGCATACCAAGTTTTTTAAGGTGAAAAATCATTTTAGCAGCATTGTTTTGCAGCATTTGATGTTTCAATGTCAACTGGACAGAAATAGAAAAATACAGTCCATTACAGTAGTCTATATGGGACAAGATAAGTCCCTGGACCAAAATTGAAAAATGTCTCTCTGCAAATAAAGATTGCATATTATGGAACTGCTGAAGCTTGAAAAAAATTGCACCAACATTCTAAAGATAATGGTATATCCAGATAAACTTCCAAGACTTTCGAAATTTGCTCTACTTTCAAAGAGAACTTATTTTGAAAATCAAAAGTAAGATTTTATAGGGGAGTGGGAGCCAGTGGGAAAACTGTAATAAGGGTGTAACATGATCATATTTTCGAGCACCATGAATGAGTTTAATTGCTGTATTCTGGATAAGTTGCAGGCGGTGGAGGTCTTTCAATGTAAGCGATTTATAGAGTGAGTTACAATAATCAAAATCCTGAGGGGTGGGAGGAGGAGAAAAATGGCCTGCGGGAACAGGTTTTTGGCATGCGCAGAATCATTTTTCAGCGCACCTGTAAAAAAAGACCTTTTTTAAAATTTTTGACAAAAATGGACGTGTGGCAAAATCAAAATTGCCGCATGCCAGTTTTGGGTCTAAGACCTTACTGCCAGCCATTGACCTAGCGTTAAAGTCTTACATGGTAATGACCTACGTGCACCAAATGCCACTTGGCGCTCATCCGATATGCGTGTCAGAAAATAAAAATTATTTTTTGGCCGCATGTATCGGATGAGTGGCAAAAATGAAATTACTGCAAGAGCCACGCAGTAGCCATGCGGTAACTCCATTTTGGCGCATGTTGGGAACAAGTAGACACTTATGTGACTTGCTAAAAGGGCCTCTAATTCTTTCCTACCACTAAGTAACAGAACCCTCCAAAATCGGATTTTGCTTTGATTAGATATCCCCCACCCTAACCCCCAGATTTCTGACCATCTCCTTTGAAGCTGGTACTATGTCAACCTTTAAGAGTGGACAGACACTGCTCTCCCTGCCTACTGGACCAGAAACCTTCCGATTTGGTAGGATTTTACCTGTTTAAGCCACTCCAGTACTACTTGTAAACAAATAACACTTTTCCCCTCGGGACTTCACTACCCACACAAGTATGAAAGCACTTGCTGGACTCTGCCTGTGAGTGGGGAGGAAAGTATTAGGATATGTGGCAATTAATTGGTTTAACTCTTGGCTATTATAACACAAGCTATATTGTTAGTTTATGGATTCACAAGCAGACGGGCGTTTGTGCCCAGGTCTGGGTGTGCCAGCTCTAATTCCTGACTGTTCTTACTGCTCCACCAGTTCCAACAGTGGAACTGCCTCTACCCTCTGCTCTCTGTCACACCAGCCTGTTGGTTTGGGATAAAGCTGCAGCCGGTTGCCCACTGCTGGCTCAAGGGATTTCGAGGTGCCAGTTGTAGCAGGTGGCTGTGATTGGAGAGGGGATCTCTGTGCCAAGATGCACCTGCTGTCATTGTTGCTGCTTCTGGGCAGCCTCTGCACTCAGGGAGTTTTATCTGGTGAGTGCCAGGGAGAGGACAGGCTCACGTAAAGGTCGGTGCCCTCTGCCAGCTCTTGTATTTTTTTGAGGGGAGAAGAACAGGAGTGGAGAGGGTAAAAAAAAATGCATTTGAAATGTGTCAGTGTGTAACTTCACCAGGCAGGGCTTACATAAGTGAATGTGAACTGAAGGGAGACTGGGGTGGCATCGGGGTACCCACTCATACTGGTAGTGAGAGGGGGTGGGCTACAGAAGGAAACACCCTGTTAACTGAAGAGCCCAGTGTTTGCAGAGTTAGTCTGGGTCTGGCAGGCCCAAACCCCCAGACTCCTAGACTATTAGTCCTTTGTGAGAGTAAATGTGTACAAGAAGGGCAGAATTATCTGGATAACAGACTGAATTGCTACTAACCAGTTAAATGGAAACTCCTCCAGGCTCTGCCTTCAGGCCACTCCAGTGCCTACCTGGTGGCCTGATGATCAAAGATAAATGCGGCTGCTAGAGGCCACTAGTGCCCGCATTTACCTGTGCCCCCATCATCATCGGGCAAACAGCACCCAAGTGATGCAATAGCACAGAGCTCATTTAAATTAGATGTAAATGAGCTCTGCTTGTATTCCACCCCTATGATCAGAGAGCAACGCTCTGATCATAGGGGCAGAATAGCGCCTTAACCCTATGCCCCAACATCAGTCAAGCATCCTGGGCTGCCACAGTTTCCTGGGGGGACCCCCCCCCCTCCAAAGCAACGCCCTGGTGGCCTAGTGTCCCCCAAGCACCCACACCCCCCAGGATGGCAACATGGGGGGGGGGGGTTGGAGGTCCACTGGACCTCCAGCCCCACGACTCCCCTCCCCCCCCTGACATGAGAGCATGGGGGACTGGAGGTCTAGTGGAACACCAGCACCCCTAACTCTACCATACACCCAAATAACATAGAGGCATATTTGCAAAGCACTTAGCCTTCCAAAGTTCCATAGGTTTCTATGGAACTTTGGAAGGCTAAGTGCTTTGAAAATATGCCTCATAGTAACATAGTAGATGACGGCAGAAGACCTGCACGGTCCATCCAGTCTGCCCAACAAGATAAACGCATATGTGCTACTTTTTGTGTATACCTTACCTTGATTTGTATCTGCCATTTTCAGGGTACAGACCGTAGAAGTGTTGCCCAGCACTAGCCTCCCTCCCCCCTCCCAAACACCAGCCCCGCCTCCCAATCTCGGCTAAGCTTCTGAGGATCCATTCCTTCTGAACAGGATTCCTTTATTTTTATCCCACGCATGTTTGAATTCGGTTACCATTATACCTGATGGCCCAAGTGGGCTGCCTTCCCTGGTGATCTATTGGCAAACCAGTCTGCCCCTGTACCTCAGCAATGGAAGAGGAAGTAGCACTCCCTTCTCTTTCCAGTGTCACCTTCAAAATGTCTATGCACTGGTTGAGGCTTCCCTAGCATATAAGGGAGAAACTCCCTTACATGGTAGGGAAGCACTGCCCAGCACATCCCCAGGGGGAGTCGCCATTCCCAGAGGGGTGTGGGTGCTTGGGGGGGGCACTAGGCCATCCAGGGGTCAGGACACAGTGGCAGCCCGGGCTTCTTGATTCTGATGGGGGGGGGGGGGGGGCGGGAACAGAGCCTTAACCCAATGCCAGTTCTGAGCCGGCATAGGGTTAAGGTGCTATTCCACCCCTATGATTAGAGCACTTCGGTACTATTTGCCAGATGATCATGAGGGCAGAGGTAAATGTGGGTGCTAGTCCGGCACTAGTGGCCTATATAGCGCACGCATTTACCTTTAATCATTGGTCCACCAGGTAGGCACTGGGGCAGACTGGAGGCAGAGCCTGGATGGAGTTTGTATTTAACTGGTTAGTAGCAGTTCAGTCTGTTATCTAGGTAACTAACTGAATGAAGTTAGGACTGCATAAAGGTTGTCCAAACTTTATCCAGTTAGTTATCCGAGAACCAGTTTGAATACAACTAATTACTGGCAGCCAGGCACTAATATCCATGTATTGATGCATAATATTCAGCAACCCCCTTATGTGGTAGGGAAGCCCCACCCAGCGCATCCCAGGATACATTGGGCAGGGCAAAGCACAGCCATTTTGAAGGCGGTGCTGGAAAGAGGAGGTACTGGGGTGCAGGCGGGTTTGCCACTTGACCCTCAGGGAGGGAAGGGGGGGTTGTGTCGGCAGCCCACTTGAGCCACCATGTATATTGTTTTGGGTGTGGGGGATTAGGGGGGCTGAAGATCAACCAGACCTCCAGCCCTCTGTGCCCTCGTGTTAGGGGAGAGTCAGCCCCCTGTGTAGCCATCCCAGGGGTGTGTGAGTGCTTGGGGAGGCTAATGCGGGCTTACTGCACACAAACATGGAACTACTGCTGGCCCAACCCGGCTACCAGCGGAAGTTCCACCTCAAGTGTGTGCCATTTTCGATGTGCCGGAGAAACTTTTTCATTTTATAGCGAGGTGCTAACCTGGCGGTAATTGGGCATCACCGCACACTGCCTGGTTACTGCCAGATTACTGCAGGAGCCCTTACTGCCACCTCAGTGTGTGGCAGTAAGTGCTAATCCCTTGCATGGCCACGTGGCAAGAGTAACCTTACCGCATGGCCATTTTTTTAAAGGACCTTTTACCCACTGCAGTAAAAAGAGCCCTGGTATGTGGGGGAAATGGCCCTCGCCGCTACCACAGGGGGCCCAGTGTTTCTGAAGAAAGTTAAACTAACTGATTTGAAATGTCTTCTATAATAGAATTAGTTATAGACTGAGTTTTCTGTGAAATAAATAATGGGGGAATTTATCATAGTGAGCTCCTGTTAAGAGAGTTATTTTACCACACATCATGCTATTTTAGCACAGGGTCTAATTGCATAAAACGGGACCCTGTGCTAAAATAGCATGACGTGGTAAAATAACCTGACATCAGTAGCCCACTTTGATAACATGCCCCTAGGTCTTTCTAGCAAGTTAAGGTGATTTCTTTAATCTGATAATACAAATATTGGTCTCTAATATAAAATATACACTAATCAAGCAGATCATGCATATATAAACACCAAACATTTTGGTCACATTTTAAAAAATTTATATTAGAAATCTACATTCTGAAACAGTAGCTTTATTGGATTATGTATTCTTCTTGTTTTCTAGTGGATATTAATATATTGTAAACATGCTTATGTTAACTATGCAATATCATTTCTTTTTTTTTTCTAGAAAGGTCTTGACTGTGATATTCTATTGCAGTCATGGCACCTAAAAAGAAGACAGTCAAAAAGAACAAAGCAGATATCAATGAACTGACTATAATTGTGGAGGATGGCCCTCTTAGTAAACTCAATGGTTTGAACAGTCTCTTGGATGGAGGTAATGGCTTCAGCTGCATCTCTACTGAAGTCTGTGATTCTTCTTATGGCTCCAATCTCATGGAAGGGCTCAGCAGAATGAGACAAGATGGCTTCCTCTGTGATCTGACCATAGCTACCAAAACCAAGTCCTTTGCTGTTCACAGAGTAGTTATAGCGTCTTGCAGTGACTACTTTCATAACATACTTAAAAAAGATCCATCTACTCAAAGAGTTGACCTCAATGATATATCCCCTTTAGGCCTAGCAACAGTTATCACATATGCTTACACTGGAAAGCTTACTCTTTCACTGTATACAATTGGCAGCATCATTTCCTCAGCAATTTATCTTCAGATTCACACTCTTGTAAAGATGTGCTGTGATTTTTTAATGCAAGAAATTAGTGTTGAAAACTGCATGTACATTGCCAACATTGCAGAAACATATGGGCTGAAGAACACCAAAGAAACAGCACAGAAATTTATTAGAGACAATTTCATGGAATTTTCTGAAACAGAGCAGTTCTTAAAACTTACCTTTGATCAGATCAATGAGCTCCTCGTAGATGATGAATTGCAGCTGCCTTCTGAAATTCTTGCATTACAGATTGCAATTAAATGGCTAGATTTTGATCAAAAAAGAGTGAAGTATGCAGCTGATCTGTTATGCAATATTCGTTTTGGAACCATCTCAGCTCAAGACCTGGTCAATTATGTTCAAACTATACCAAGAATGATGCAAGATCCTGATTGCCACAAACTTCTAGTAGATGCCATGAATTACCACCTACTTCCATATCATCAGAACACAATGCAATCTAGAAGAACAAGAATTCGCGGGGGTTCTAGAGTCCTAATTACTGTTGGAGGACGCCCAGCTCTAACAGAGAAGTCTCTAAGCAGAGAAATCCTCTACAGGAATCCAGAAAATGGATGGAAAAGGCTTGCTGAAATGCCTGCCAAAAGTTTTAACCAGTGTGTGACTGTAATGGATGGGTTTCTCTATGTGGCTGGTGGTGAAGACCAGAACGATGCCAGGAATCAAGCCAAGCATGCAGTAAGCAACTTCTGCAGGTAATTTTGTTTTACTTTTTCTTTGTATCTCAAATACTGTAAGACCTGTACCAATCAAACCAAAATATTAGTTTTTGCAGGACAGGTTTTCACAGATGGTGAAATGTCAACAATGCAGTATAATAAGGGTTTTCACCTTACAAACAGGCTGCCTAGGCCTCGTTTTGTCCCACTGCATGCATGATGTAATCCTACTCTTCTTAAGAAAATCAAAACAACCTCATGAATGCAATGGGACAGAACCAGGATTGGTTCAGCTCTTCACATTCATCTGGATGAAGTAGCAACTCTAAATACAATAGTTTAACTTATATAACTTATTACATACATATACCCAACATCTTTTAGTCTATCTATGGCACTCTGGCTATATTCAATTTTTAGTCATCTTGCGATTTAACAACTTTGAATAACTTGGTGTTGTCAGCAAATTTAATTTTTAACCAGTTTTTAATCCACAATAGAACACTACCTCCTCTCCCATGACTCTTCAATTTCCTCTGGAGTCTTTCATGAGGTACTTTGTCAAACCCCTTCTGAAAATCCAGATACACAATATCAACCAGCTCATTTTTATCCACTTGTTTCTTCACCCCTTCAAAGAAATTAATAGATTGGTGAGGCAAGATTTCCCTTCTCTAAATCTATGTTGGCTTTGCAGTGGCGTTCCTAGGGCGGCTGACACCCGGGCCGGATCGCCAATGCGCCCCCCACGGGTGCAGCGCCCTCCCTGGCAAAACGACACCTCCCCCCAGCGAAACAACACCCCCCATGGGTGCATTTTTACCTGCTGGGGAGGGAGGGTGCCGCGCACCTGTCGGCTTCACTCGTTCCATGCTCCCTCAGGAAGTAACCTGTTCCGGGGCAGAGGGAGCACGGAACGAGTGGAGCCGACAGGCGCGTGGCACCCCCCCAGCGGCGTGCACCCGGGGTGGACCACATCCACCACCTCCCCCCCTAGGAACGCCACTGTGGCTTTGTCTCATTAAGCCATGCTTTTGAATATGCTCTGTAATTTTGTTCTTTATAACAGTCTCTATTATTTTGCCTGGCACTGACGTCAGGCTCACCGGTCTCTAATTTCCCGGATCAACTCTGGAACCTTTTTTTTTTAATTGGCATTACATTGGCCACCCTCCAATCTTCTGGTACCATACTTGATTTTAAAGATAAATTGCATGTAAATAACATTAGTTCTGCAAGTTAATTTTTCAATTCTATCAGTTCTCTGGGATGAATACCATTTGATCCAGGTAATCTGCTACTCTTCAATTTGTCAAATTGTACCATTACATCCTCCAGGTTTATAGAGATTTCATTCAGTTTCTCTGACTTGTCAGCTTTGAATACCATTTCTGGCACCAGTATCTGTCCCAAATCTTCCTCAGTGAAGACCGAAGCAGAGAATTCAATCTCTCCGCTATGGTTTTGTCTTCTCTGAGTTCCCTTTTTATCCCTCGGTCATCTATTGGTTCAACTGATTCTTTTGCCGGCAGTCTCTTTTTGCCTTCCTTATCAGCATTTTAAGTTTGACTTGCCATTCCTTATGTCGTTTCTTATTATTTTCACAGTCAGATCCTTCTTCCATTTTTTGAAGAATTTTCTTTTAGCTCTAATAGCTTCCTTCACCTTACTTTTTAACCACGCCGGCTGTCGTTTGATCTTCCTTTCTCCTTTTTTAATACACAGAATATATTTGGCTGGGTTTCCAGGATAGTATTTTTGAACAGCATTCATGCCTGATGTAAATTTTTAACCTTCGCAGCTGCTCCTCTAAGTGTTTTTTTCACCGTTATTATTTTATCATAGTCTCCTTTCTGAAAGTTAAATGCTAACGTATTGGATTTCCTGTGTGTACTTACTCCAAAGCCAATATCAAAACTGATCATATTATGATCACTGTTATCAAGCGGCCCCAGCAAAATTACCTCCTGCAGCAGATCATGTGCTGCACTAAGGACTAGAATTTTTCCTCCTCTTGTTGGCTCCTGTACCAGCTGCTCCATAAAGCAGTTCTTGATTTCATCAAGGAATTTTACCTTCCTAGCATACCCCGATGTTACATTTACCCAATCAATATCAGGGTAGTTGAAATCACCCATTATTATTGTGTTCCCCAATTTGCTAGCCTAATTTCTGATAACATTTCTACATCTGTCTGTTCATCCTGGCGGTGGATAGTAGTACACTCCTATCACTATCTTTTTCCCCTTTACACATAGAATTTCAATCCATAGGGATTCCAAGATGTGTTTTGTATCCTATAGAATTTTTAGTTTATTTGATTCAAGGCCCTCCTTAACATACAATGCTACCCCTCCACCAATTCGATCAACCCTATCACTGCGATATAATTTGTATCCTGCTATGACATTGTCCCACTGGTTATCCTCCTTCCACCAGGTCTTAGATATGCCTATTATATCTAATTTTTCATTTAGTGTATTATATTCTAACTCCTCCATCTTATTTCTTAGGCTTCTGGTATTTGCATATAGACATTTCAAACTATGTTTGTTGTTCCTTTTTACATCTTGCTCAGCAGTTAACAGTGTTAATTTGCAATCTTTGTCTGCTTTTTATTTAAAGACACCTGATCTACTATGCTCTCTATTTCAACCTCGCTATCGGGATATCTTATCTTTCCTGTTTTGGGGATATCTTTGAAAGATACCTTGTTCCGAACCAAGCATTATTGAACGACTGTCAGCCTTCCCCAGGTTCTAGTTAAAAAGCTGCTCTATCTCCTTTTTAAATGCTGATGCCAGCAACCTGGTCCCACCCTGGTTAAGGTGGTGCCCATCATTCCAGAATAGGCTCCCCCTTCCCCAGAATATTGCCCAGTTCCTTACAAATCTAAAAACCCTCCTCCCTACACCATTGCCTCATCCGCACATTGAGACTCTGGAGCTCTGCTGTCTCTTGGGCCCTGCACATGGAACGGGGAGCACTTCGGAAAATACTACCCTAGAGGTTCTAGATTTTGCTTTTTTCTGCTGAATGGGTATTGTCAGGCATTTTTATTCCTATGGGTCCTGTTGCAGAAAACACATAACAGCATTATCGTGCGATAGCAGTTAGTAAATGACCCATATGTTGCAGAGAAGCACAATCAAATCTTAAAAACAACTGGAGAGGAAAATAAAATCATTATATTACAGGCATATATGAAGGTAAAGTATGCAAGGCCATGTGTTAAATCTATAGTGTATGGGCTCATTGCAGAATCAAAAATATGCATGCATCTTACTCTCATATTAATAGAAAACACATTTCAAACCAAATTAACTGCTGCATGTATAATAGTAACAAGTAGTATATTATCTTATGAAAAGTACATTTATCATTACGTAATGTTTGAGGATTTTACTTATTCGCCATTTTGGAATATTTTCAGATATGATCCACGTTTCAACATCTGGATTCACCTGGCAAACATGAATCAGAAGCGTACACATTTTAGTCTGAATGCATTCAATGGGCTCCTGTTTGCTGTGGGTGGTCGCAACTCAGAAGGCTGTCTATGCTCAGTTGAATGCTATGTACCTTCAACTAATCAATGGCAAATGAAAGCACCACAAGAGGTGGCAAGGTGCTGCCATGCCAGTGCAGTCATAGATGGTAGGATCTTGGTGACAGGGGGTTATATAAATAATGCTTATTCTCGCTCTGTATGTATGTATGACCCCTCTTCTGACAGTTGGCATGACAGATCCAGCCTTAGTACTCCAAGAGGATGGCACTGTGCAGTTTCCTATGGCGACAGGGTCTATGTAATGGGTGGGAGCCAGCTTGGTGGCCGAGGTGAGAGGGTTGATGTTCTCACTGTTGAGTGTTATAATCCTCACACTGGGCAATGGAGCTATGTTGCTCCACTTCCAACTGGAGTAAGTACTTCAGGGGCTTCGACACTTAATGGAAAGATCTACTTGGTGGGTGGATGGAATGAAATAGAAAAGAAATATAAGAAGTGCATTCAGTGTTACAATCCAGATATTAATGAATGGACTGAAGATGATGAATTGCCTGAAGCCACAGTGGGAGTATCTTGTTGTACCATTACCATGCCTAATTGCAAAGCACAGGAATCCAGGGCCAGTTCAGTGTCTTCTGTGCCTGTTAGTATCTAAAAATAGTGCCATGATTCTGTCTACATAAAAGCAAGTGAACATATAGTTTATAGATCTATTTAATTGAAATGGCTATCTAAATAGTAATTTTTAAGTCTACCAAAAGAAGTTTTTAGAATTGCTTCACTGTTAGACGTATAAACCAATTTGTTTTTGTAACTTTTGATTAGTTGTTTACATTTATAGAATGTCACTTCATTTTTCACAAAATTGCCCTCCAAGGGATATATATCTGCAGTTTGAGGGAAATACATTGAATATGTATATTCTCTTATTATTTTGGGGAATTATATATACCTGATTTCCCATACCCCTTACTGAAAATTTACCCTATGGATCATTTTTGTCAAAATGTATGTTTAATACAAACTGTATATCAATGCAAAAAAATGGCTAATATTCAGAAATTACAAAAACAAACTCTTTCATAATTAGGAAACCCTCCTATGCAAATTTTACAGATTTAACACATAGCTTAAGAGTGTAGTCCATGAGGTGCCTTGCACAATTCCCAAAGAACACGTGCTTTCCATATTGTGCATCGGTGTACATCCTGTAACAAGTTCCCGTCTATGATTTGGTCCACATTATGGTCTAGTGGGTTTAAAATGACAGCACAGCACAGAAACTTGCAAAAGCCACTATTTTTACTTTCCCTGATGTTTGTTCGTTAACAGACATCAACACAATTTAACGTCTTCTAGAGCATTGTGTAAAGTTCAAAAGAATTCAGAGACCCCTTAAAAGTCTGAACCTATACATATACCAAAAAAACTGACAAGCGTCCTTTTCTAATGAAAGTTATTGGATTGCTGTGAACTTGACAGCAAAATTTCACATACTTTTTAAGTAGGCATCACCCACCCACAATGATAGCCCCAGTTTTCCTTCTCTCAGACTAGTTCAGCATTCTCTCTCTCTCTTTTCTCCTCCCTATTGAGTGCACCAAGGGTTGAAAAACAATCTTTCAATAAAGCCTTAACTGGCCTTTTCTAGACCAACTATTTGATGCTATATCTCCTCTAGGGGGCAATGCCTCTAAAGGATTAGTTTTGCACATACCATGACAGTAATAAATATCACTCCAGAGCCTAGATATGGAGTATGATCTCCATCTCTCAGATTTACTGGTAACACTCACTGTGGTATTTGCATTGTGCCATTATAAATCCTTGTAGTCAGTTCTAACCATTTACTGAAAATCCTACGTTTGAAGCATGTCAATGCTATCCAAAGAAAGGTAGAATGTGTACTGGCAACTTTGATTTAAAAAAAAATTCATTATCATATTGGATTAGATTCTATATAATCATGCCTAAAATATCAAAGATGAAATGAAATATACCTAAGCGTATTCTATAAAGTACGCCTGAATTTAGGCGTACTTTATAGAATAAGCCTAAATTTCCACACGGTTTATTAAAAACACCAAGTGCCTATCCGTACAACTAAATTTAGTCACGGACAGTTATGCCAAGTAAAACTTGGTGTAAATACTGACGTCTAAATTAGGCGTGGACCGGATGTATTCTGTAACAAGATGCATAGATTTTAGAAATGCCCATGACCCGCCCATTCCACTCCCACAGCCATGTCCCCTTTTCAACTATGCGTCTTAGAATTTATGAGCATCACGTTACAGAATACACCAAGACAGTTGTGCACGTAAATTCTAATTAATGCCAATTATTGTCAATAATTGCTTAATTGGCAATTATCAGCACTGATGGGCTTGTTAACTAATTAAATTGCACACATAAATACAGTATACAACTGTATTTGCACGCACAACTTATGTCATGCTATATACAATCCGGGGGGTTATGCTTAAATATGGGTCAACTCAACATACTCTATTCCAAAATAGCAGTATCAGAAAAAAATAAAGGATCAGCTAGACGTCCAAAGTTATCTGAACAGAGAAGTCACACACTTCATATGCAATAAGTGGCCAAAGCCATTTTATCTACGTGCTGCAACTGTATTCCACCAAATAAAAACAGGAAAAACTGTTTAGAATACTGTATAGGCTATTTGATAACATTTCTTTCTAACTCAAATGTGGTATGTGCAGAGCAACATCATTTCTGTTATAGAATGTTTAGATTTTTATAAAATAAAATAAAATAAAGGGCCCCTTTTACTAAATTGAATTAAGTACTTAACATGCAGTATACCATGCAATAACTGCTAGCACAGAACTGCGTAAACTCTCAGATTCTGTATAGGTTGTCCAAACTTGGGTGCAGATTCCAGATCCACACATAAATTAATTAGTCAATTAAACGCTAACAGTCAATTACTGGAGTTAACAAGCACTTAATTGGCAGTAATTAGGAGTTACTAAGGATATTCCCTATGCCCTATTCTGTAACATGGGCGCTTAATTTCATAGTGCACAACTTCGCAGGAGGCAAGGTCATTGGAGGGGCCTGGGTGGGTCAGGACATTCCCAGAAATTAGACAGAATTTTACAGAATACCTGCATTTGCACGCCTGACTGCCATCAGTTGGGCACGCGTATTTATACTAGGTTTTGGCAGGTATAAGTGTTTACCCCCCAAATTAGGCGCAAGAAGCACATCAAGATAGTATTCTGTAAAGGGCACTCTGTGCAGAGCGCTCTTTACAGAATGTATTTTTAGCACAGATCATAGTAACATAGTAAATGTCGGGAGGTAAAATTGAAACCAGCATGTGTCTGTTTATGGCCCGAGCCCTTGACACCATCCAGTGATCTCGCGGTAAGGGCTCACACGTGCTAAGTGCCGATTAATGCCGGAAATGCTGCGCACGGTAGGAAATAAAAAACAATTTGTCCTGGCGATATGAGCACTTCAAATCCGAAATTACCACTAGGTGGCCCACTAGTCTGGCGGTAGTCTCATTTTGGCGCATGCTGTACGCGCATAGGCTACCGTGCCTTTGTAAAAGGGCCCCTACTGTATGCAGATTTGCAAAAGTCTCTGTTTTTTTTTAAACTGCTACTGGATGATCTGTCTAAAAAGGCTAGAGCATGTGAACTGAAACTAAATAATGTATTGAAAGTACATTGCTGAATGGCAAACCTCTTTTTACACACTATTATTTTTCAGCATAAATTTGGTCTAAATCACATTAGTTGTAAGAAAGCAGACAACACACCTTACACTCAGGGGCCCTTTTACTAACGCTTGGTGTAAGCTTAGCATGCGCTGACATTAACATGCACTAAGTACTAAGAAGCCCATTATATACCCATGGACTTGTTAGAATTTAGTGCACATTAATTCTGTTAGTGCACACTAAGCTTTAGTAAAAGTTTTAATACTATTGGATGTCAACCAGACAAGTTGCATTAAAAAAGTCATTTTGCCATAGGTTCAGTTTTATTATCATTTCTTTTACTCTTCTTAAATTTTATGAAGCACACAGGAGCACCTCATACACGGACAATAACTACATTAAACTCCTTTACTTGTCAAGAGGAGAGAGCTTATTAGACTCTGGAGAAGTGGCAGCCATGACTTTGTCTCAGCATTTTGCCAATGCAATAATATTGATCAGGGACACTTCATAATGTAAATGAAAATGTTATAACTAACTTCTGATTCCTTCATATCACTTTCAAAGACCCTGCTTTCTGATCCTCAGAAGACTTCTGTACGGGTGTCTTCTTATATAAGATTTTATACACATTCCACTGAAAACAGAGAAACAGGCTGCTGATAAATATCTTTTACTGTACGGTGCCCTACATATTCTGTCTTGGCCTTGGAATGAGCCTTTTATTGGATAAAAAAAAAGGAGTGGGAGGCATAATTATAGTATAGTTAATTGATGTTTATATAAAAATGTGTAAAATGCAGAGCAAATCTCCTTGGTGCTGAAAATACTCTCTATGAATCTGGTGTAAAAGGCATAATGAAAAACATGGTTTTGGCTGTGAGTTTACACCCACAATTTTAGTGTATCAAGTTCTAAATCTTATGCAGAATGAAATATAATGTGGTAATGGATAGATCAGATTCTTAAATAAGTGGTAATTATAATCAATAACCAAGCTTGCCTGCAGTATTCTGCTTATATTTTCAAAAGGAATGTTACTTACGAGCTGTGGGCAACGTGCAATGGGAGTTTAGCAGGCATAAAGGTAGGTTGGAGAGAAGGTATGGCTGGGTTTTAAATCGCTTGATTATAATGTGTATGTTGATAAATTGTGAACTTGCATATAAATATACTTGTTTCTTTAGAACTGTGAAAAATTGTACATTAAATGTTATGGAACCATTTTCTATCATTATCCCTTCTGGTATTTAGAACACAAAGCTAATGCTTAGACAAATCAGAGCTTAAAGTGTTTTTCATTTGTAGTTGAGTTGAGTCATAATAACTATTCAAAAAAACTGAACAGAAAAACACATTGAAGATCATTTATTATTTTATCAGTTACATTAAAGCTGTATAAACTCACTGGCTAGCAGGAATAACACACTGGGGTTTTCCAGAGAATGGCATTATACTGCACAGTATATAAGCCAGTCTACCTCAGTGAATCTATAGGCTGAATTATATTCCTCATGAGCAGAAGACTCCCTGTGTGACTTGATAAATATGAACATCCTGTCACCAAGTAAAATGTTTGGTGGTACCTTTTCTTGAAACAGTAGTTTCAGTGGTTATGGATTCTTCTAGACAGTTTTCTGCTGTTCCAAGTTACTTATAAGACTAGAGGTAGGGGATCTAGAGCTGGTGAAGGCTCCTATTACAGGTAGAATAGATCCTGAAGCTAAGAAATTAATAATTTTAGAAAATGAAAAACAGCAAACCACAAAATAGCTGCTGCAGAGGACATATTCCTTTTCTAACTGCTGCTACTAATTCCTGCATTCCAGAGAGCTTCTACTCCCAGAAGATGATAGCAGAAACTTGATTCTAATTGACTGATGGTATTGTTCCATTGACAGAAAGATACCAATCCAGCTGTCCAGCTGACATGGTAGCATAGTAGATGATGGCAGATAAAAGACCTGTACGGTCCTCCCAGTCTGCCCAACAAGATAAACTCGTTACATATGATATGTGATACTTAATATGTATACCTGATTTCAACTTGTCCTTGCCATTTTCAAAGCGTAGACCATAGAAATCTGCCCGGCACGGTCCTTGTTCTAAAGTTTCTGAAGTTGTCGTCAAAGCCCCCCAGCTCTTCCAAGTCTATTCAGCCACAATCAGGGCACAGACCAATTGCTATGTTCACTGCTAGCACATGTTTAAAGCTGCATTAAACATCTAGTGGGCCTTTTACAAAGGCCTAACATTTTTAGTGCATGCTAAAAATAAGCATACGCTAAATGCTAGAGATGCCCTATGGGTGTCTCCAGCATTTAGCTTGTGCTAATCATTAGTGTGTGCTAAAAACACTACTGTACCTTTGTAAAAGAACCCCCCCCCCCCCCCCACCACCACCACCACCACCAATGCAGCTTAGTTAACTGTCCAGCTTATTTTCAGAGAAGGGCGCCCATCTTTCAACACAAATCGGGAGATGAGCGCCCTTCTCGTAAGGCTGCCCAAATCGCCATAATCGAAAGCTGATTTTTTTTGACACCCTTGATGGCTTTCCATCGCGGGGATGACCAAAGTTCATGGGGGTGTGTCGGCAGGGTAGCAAACGTGGGACTGGGGAATGATTAGGAGATGGGCATCCTCGACCGATAATGAAAAAAAAGAAGGGCGGCCCTGATGAGCACTTGGCCGACTTTACTTGGTCCATTTTTTTTCATGACCAAGCCATGAAAAGATGCCTGAACTGAGCAGATGACCACCGGAGGGAATCGGGGATTACCTCCCCTTACTCCCCCAGTGGTCATTAACTCCCTCCCACCATAAAAAAACAGGTTAAAATACTTTTTTGCCAGCCTTTATGCCAGCCTCAAATGCCATACTCAGGTCCATCGCAGCATTATACAGGTCCCTGGAGCAGTTGTAGTGGGTGCAGTGTACTTCAGGCAGGCGGACCTGGGGGGGGGGGTTGGGGGGCTCAGCACCCAAGGTAAGGGAGCTATGCACCTGGGAGCAATTTCTGAAGTCCACTGCAGTGTCCCCTAGGGTGCCCGGTTGGTGTCCTGGCATGTCAGGGGGACCAGTGCACTACAAATGCTGGCTCCTCCCATGACCAAATGGCTTGGATTTGGCCATTTTTGAGATGGGCGTCCTTAGTTTCCATTATCAGCAAAAACCAAGGTCGGCCATCTCTAAGGGTGGCCATCTCTAAGGTCAACCCAAATGTTGAGATTTGGGTGTTCCCGACCGTATTATCGAAACAAAAGATGGCCGCCCATCTTGTTTCGATAATACGGTCGGGGACGCCCCTTTACAGGGCCGTCCTTAGAGATGGGTGCCCTTATAGATGGCCGCCCCGTTCGATTATGCCCCTCCATGTTATCTTAACAGTTAACACAGTGCATTGACTATTAGCATGTGGTAATTGTCATGTTAAACACCTAATATGGAAAGGGGTGTAGGATGGGCAGGAAATGGTTGGGGACTACCCTTGAAGTTGTTACCTTGTGTTAACTGTTAACATGGCAGATAATATGGTGTAGTTAGTCACAGGTATACCTCCAAATGTGTAGCTAACTACAGGGCTTCTTTACTAAGTTGCATTAGGTGCTAACGCATGCCTATAACAGCAAAAATGACCTAACGTGGGACATGCTACAGTGTTCTGCATTAATTTTTCCAGCTGCATGTGCTAACTGTGCAGTAATTATTATTTTTTTTTTTTTGGTGGGAAAAACAAAAAAAGCACCAAGGGCCTTCAAAAAAAGGGAATCAGAACCTTTAATCATATGTGTTGATGAAACAATTCTAAAATGGATCTGACACGGTCCGTGTTTCGGCGCACAGCGCCTGCGTCAGGGGTCACAATAGATTGCAAAGGAACGTGCAGCAGTGTTGTGATACTCAATGCTGTAGTAAAGAGCAATGTAATGCAACGCTGTGTGGTCCCTTTGCGCAAGGTTAAACAGAGAAATTTTGTATTGAACAAACGCACTCCTTCAATCACGGAATCAATCTGGGGAAAAAAAATTGATTCCATGATTGAAGGAGTGCGTTTGTTCAATAGAAAATTTCTCTGTTTAACCATGCGCAAAGGGACCACACGGCGTTGCATTACATTGCTCTTTACTACAGCATTGAGTATCAGAACACTGCTGCACGTTCCTTTGCAATCTATTGTGACCCCTGATGCAGGCGCTGTGCGCCGAAACACGGACCGTGTCAGGTTCATTTTAGAATTGTTTCATCAACATATATGATTAAAGGTTCTGATTCCCTTTTTTTGAAGGCCGTTGGTGCTTTTTTTGTTCTTCTGCTTTTTGTTTGTGCTTCACTCCCTCTCTCTGCTATACCACATTTTTTTTTGGTGGGGGCATGTCAGGGGCGGAGAATGGGTGTGGATATGCTAATCAGCTAGTATGTGCACATTACACCATGCTAATTCCATCACACAGGATCCCTTAATGCCACCTAAAGAGGAGGCGGCATAGGCGGTCGGTGGCCCAACTGTTTGGGGAGGCTAAAGGGGGCGGGGTTAGGGGTGGGGCCATGGGAGGAGCTTAAATCCATAATTGTCTGATAACACACAGAAAAAAAAATTCAATTAATACCTTTTATTAAATTTAGATATTAGCTATGTATCATATGTCAAAGAATAAAGTGGTTGCTCAAAGCATATACTAACCACAATTGCTCAACTGCAAAACACTATGCACAACTTTGTGCAAAAACACACTTAGAACCTTACTGTACCATAAATATTACACTGGGCAGAACCTAATACACCAATATACCACCCATACGGAAAATTCAGACAGTCAACAATATGAAACAAGGGATCATAATACCACAATTCTCATGTAGAGCCACAAAACACCCTAATTCATGTTTAATGTGGGATGAAATGCCATAAATAAGTAAAAAATATAAACTTTTAATGTTGAGCATCTGATTCTCAAAGTGGACATATTCCAAACACTATAATGAAAATAAAATGATCGTTTCTACCTTTGTTGTCTGGTGACTGTTTTTCTGATCATGCTGGCCAAGTATCCAATTCTGCTGCTATCTGTCCTCTTAACTCCGTTTCCAGGGCTTCCTTTCCATTTATTTCTTTACTTTCTGCCTTTCTTCTTCATTTCTTGCCTTACATCCGTAAGTAAAAGCTGGGTCCTCTGCAGACTCGACTGTCCAGTGGATCCAGCTTCTGCCTATTTTCTCCATCGATGTGCAGGTTTTCTCCCTTTTCCCTCATCTTATCTCCTTCCTCTCTCTTCCCTCCCCTCCATCCATGCCCAGCATTTTTTCTCTCTCCCTTCCCCTCCATCCATGTGTATCTCCTTCCTTTGTCTTCCCTCCTTTCCATGCATGTCTAGAATTTCTCCCCTTCATTCATGTGCATCTCCTTCCTGTCTTCCCTTCCCTCCATCCATGTCCAGCAACCCCCCTCTCTCCCCTGCCCTCCATCCATCCAAGTCCACCAACCCTCTTCTCCCCTCTAGCCATCCATGTCCAGCAACCCTGTTCTCTCCCCTGCCCTCCATCCACCCATGTCCAGCAACCCTTCTCTCCCCTCTAGCCACCCACCCATGTCCAGCAACCCTCCTCTCTCCCCTGCCATCCCCTCTATCCACCTATTCCAGCAACCCTCCTCTCCATGCACATCCAGCAATTCCCTTCTGTCCCCTGCCCCCCTCCATCCATACCCAGCCCGATTCTCCTCTCCCCTGCCTCCATCCATCTGGGCCAGCGGCGCCCTGGGCAGTGTTGCCAGGTGGAAAATTTTTTTCCCACCCAATCCAGCACAAAAACCACCCAAAACCCGCCCAAACTCAAACCCCGCCCCTGACACCCCCACCCCCGCGTCATCACCCCCGCCCCCGCCGTCATCAACCCCGCCCCCGCCGTCACCGGCCCCGCCTCCCCGTCATCGGCCCCGCCTCCCACGTCATCGGCCCCGCCTCCTACGTCACTAACCCTGCCCAAAAACATCACTAACCCCGCCCCCTGCGGCTGAAAAAGCCGCACAAAAAACCGCCCTGAAGCCCAAAAAACAGCCCAAAAAACCGCAACCCGCCGCGGGCAAAAATTTCCCGTGGCGGGTCGCGGAAAACCGCCCAATTGGGCGGTAAAACCGCCCACCTGGCAACACTGGCCCTGGGTCTCCCCTTTCCCTCCCCTTGCTTACTATCTGCCCCGCGCCATCTTTAATTTACCTCCGCTGCGTCCCCACTCCCAGCGTTGGCCGCATCATTTCAAAGCTCGCCCTGCTGCCCGTCTCTATTCTCCCCTCGCTCCCTTCGCGACGTGATTCGTTCTGCAGACAGAGTCCCGCCTTCTGACATCATTTCCTCGAGGGCGGGACTCTGTCTGCAGAACGAATCACGTCGCGAAGGGAGCGAGGGGAGAATAGAGACGGGCAGCAGGGCGAGCTTTGAAATGATGCGGCCAATGCTGGGGACGGAGCGGAGGTAAATTAAAGATGGCGCGGCCGCGGGGCAGATATAGTAACAAATGGAGAGGGAGGGAAGGGGACACTCACGGCGCCACTCGCCCGGCTGGGGAGGCTTAGCCTCCCCAAGCCTCTTATACCGGGCGCCTATGGGAGGCGGTAAGTGCTCCCAGCAGTAATTCTTTAAAATGGATGCACGCTAATGCTAACATTAGTGCGCAGCCAATAATGAAACTAAAGCTTAGCACATGCTAAGTGCCACGTGGCCAATAGGCATGAAATAGAATGTGCAGCATTTAGCACATTCTAATGTCCATTAGCATGTTCTAAGCTTTAGTAAAAGGGCCCCAAATTGAAAAAAAGCCATTTTGACAGCAGCACTAAAAATGGGCTTAGCAAATGGGAAAGACCCCCATACAGGTGTGCAGCTTAGTTAAAGGACCCCTAATAGTCCACATTACCTGCCATGTCACTAAAACATGATAGCGGTCATTGCTCTGCATTAAGTACATGGCTGCATTCTCTAAAGTACTAAGAATGCTCTCAGCAGTTAATGTAGAGGTTTTGTACCAAATGTGCCTTAACTTTGGCTATTAAAACGCATTGGGTACAAAACCTTAGCATAGGTTAGTAAATCGGTCCCTATGTGTTTACAGCCAAACTAAACCAGAACATGAATTATAGTGTGCATAGAAGTTGTTCCATTACAGTAAACTAAAACAAGTAAAGTTCAAGTTGATTTAAAGGACTGAGAGGATTCTGGCCATACTATTCAATGCATATTTATTGCCATCTATTAACCAAGAATCAGTTTTGTGGGTTAGCCAGCTTGCCTGCTTAGCTATTTGAAGAGTACAATACCAGCAATTAATGTGATCAGAAAAACTGTGGACTGGGGGATTAAAAAGATAAAAATAGTGGAAAAGCAGAAAATATTATTTCTTTAATACAGTTTTATCCCATGGTCCAATATACTCCTTCCAATGATATACACTTAAATTTTGAGCAGGGTTTTGAATCACAATTCATGATTAACCATTCCCACTGAAATATCACTGGTCATTAGCATGTATAGGTGGCCCTGGTCAAAAATCTGAGAACAAAGCAGTGATCATGATAGGAAGAAATTGAATTTACCTGATGTAGGATGTCCAGGAATGATTGAATACAAAATCATAACAAACAAATCAGATAATGAACAGTACTAACAGACAGTATGGGTAGGTAATGCAGTATGAGGACTCAGGGTAAAAGAATGAGATATTTATGGGTGATTGATGAATGCAATGCTATGGTTTATTTGCCATTGGTTGCTCGCATGAGGAGAATGCTAAGTTAGTTGGCTTATTGTGGGGAATACTACGAGGCAAAAGATTCCCATGGATTTTAAATGGGGATATGGTATTTTTTTGTTAAATATAATTTGCATATTCAAAATTTTATATGGTATCAATAGCAATTACCACATTATTATTATTATTATTGCAAACATTGAATCATATCATGCCAGTTTAGAATTAACACCCTGAGTTTCAGTACAAGGGAACAGAAAGACTTTAATGAAATATTGTAAACGTTAGTGTTTTTTTTTTAATTAAAAAAATGTTTTTAGCATGATACTTGTAATAGTGGTAGCAAAAAGCTTGCTGTCATTTGTACTATTTTTCTGTAAACACTATTAATTAAAATGAAAACATGCAATAATTGATTTGTTGAGATAACATTATATCACTGTTGTTGCTATAATACTGTAGTATATGCAGAAGCCTAAATATTTCTGTTCAATTAACATATAAGTTATTGCAACAGTGGGCAAGATATGAACCTGTGCTTACACCAGTAAAATGCATTATTAGTCATTATGGCCCATTGCATTAAATAGGACTTGTATCATATAATGTTTGCTGATGAGTGTTAGCACACTTAGGAGCCCTTTTATTATGGTGTGCTAGAAAGTAGCCGGTGTTACGAATAGCACGTGGATTTGCTGAATGCTCTGGCCACTTTCTAGGGTGGCTAAATAATGGCCACAGTTGGCTTTTTTTAAATGGCCATGCGCTAATTTCCCTATTAGGGCACAGCCATTAATGCTGGGAGCTTTTACCGCCATCTATTTTGGTGGTGGTAAGGACTCCTGTGATACTCCTGCACTAATTGGGTAGTACATGATAATGTGCCCGTTCTACCCGGTTAGCACAGGAATGCCTACTCTCCACTCCCAGACACACCTCCCACACTGGAAAATAAATAAAAATATTTTTCAGCACAGGATTAACGCATGCTAAGCGGAACACTACTGAGGGAAACCTCAGTGCATCCTGCGGTAGTGATCTTTTAGCATGCGGTAGGCCTATCGCGGCTTAGTAAAAGGGCCCCTTAGTATATTTAGCCCACAGTGGTGTTGATTTTGACACCCCATGGTTGTGCTCAGTTTATACTGGTAAGATACATTTCATTCTGATTGCAAATTCAAACACATCAACTAAATTCAACTGTGGAAAAAGTGGGGGGGGGGGGGGGCAATGCTATTCTTCCTTATTAATTTAAGTTTATTGTACATTAATTTTATTTTTGTTCTTAAAATATGTGCAATTAATTTGTAGATTCCCATATGTATATAAAACCAAGCAAAAAAACAAACAAACAACAGTATATACAAACATGGGGCAAATATACTAAAGCACTGACTAAGCCCAAGTTTGAAATGTGTGAGCAGTAGTACCAATCATCAAGCCTTCAAGTTATTCAAAGTTGTTAAATCGTGACAGGGTTGTGAAAAATTACAAGAGGACCTTACGAGACTGGGAGGCTGGACATCTAAATGGCAGATGATGTTTAATGTGAGCAAGTGCAAAGTGATGCATGTGAGAAAGAGGAACCCGAACTATAGTTATGTAATGCAAGGTTCCATATTAGGAGTCACCGACCAAGAAAAGGATCTCGGTGTCGTTGTTGATGATACATTGAAACCTTCTGCTCAATGTGCTGTGGCGGCTAAGAAAGCAAATAGAATGTTAGGTATTATTAGGAAAGGAATGGAAAACAAAAGTGAAGAAGTTATAATGCCATTGTATCAGTCCATGATGCGACTGCACCCTGAATATTGTGTTCAATTCTGGTCACCACATCTCAAAAAAGATATAGTGGGATTAGAAAAGGTACAGAGAAAGTCGACGACAATGATAAAGGAGATGGGACAATTTCCCTATGAGGAAAGGCTGAAGCATCTAGGGCTCTTCAGCTTGTAGAAAAGACGTCTGAGGGGAGATATTATAGAGGCCTATAAATGAGTGGAGTGGAATGAGTAGACATGAATCACTTGTTTATTCTTTCCAAAAATACTAGGACTAGGGGGCATGCTATGAAGCTACAAAGTAGTGAATTTAATACGAATCAGAGAAAATTTTTCTTCACTCAATGTGTAATTAAACTCTGGAATTTGTTGCCAGAGAATGTGGTAAAGGCAGTTAGCTTAGCGGGGTTTAAAAAAGGTCTGGATGGCTTCCTAAAGGAAAAGTCCATAGACCATTATTAAATCAACTTGGGAAAAATCTACTGCTTATTTCTGGGATAAGCATTATAAAATGTATTGAACATTTTTGGGATCTTGCCAGGTATTTGTGACTTGGATTGGCCACTGTTGGAAACAGGATTCTGGGCTTGGAGGACCTTTGGTCTGCCCCAGTGTGGCAGTACTTATGTACTTCTCCTCTGGCAATTGGCACTACTGCTCACAAGTTTCAAACTTTTGCTAATTCATCCATTTAGTATGTTTGTTACCATAGGGGGAACTCTATGAAATGCACTCTGGGCTGAGAACCTTTTATAGAATAGTGCTTAGAGCTGATTCCCACGCTGATACCTGGTGTAAATCCTGGTGCATGAGTTGAGGACGCAACCTTGATATACTACAGCTCTGCGCCTAAATATTTGGAATGCCTCTGACCTGCCCTTGCCCCTCCCATAGCCATGCCCCTTTTGGGTTGTCATGAGACACTTTGGTATGCAGTGTTAAAGAGCATAGGCAGATGCACATGAAAATCCAAATTAGTGCCAATTAACTCGAATGCCAATAATTGGTTGTTAGCACCCAACTGACTAATTAGTTTATGGGTGCATCTGGGCTCCATGCCCACATTTGGGTCCACAACTTTAGGCGACCTATATAGAATCCGGGTGCATATGTCCAAAACATGCACATGCTATGTCAAAAGGCACATTGGACATGCTTAACTAATGGTTTTCTCCCATGTTGAGGCTGTGACAAGGGTTTTCAACACTAGGTGGCATGATCAGATATCTCTGCTTAGATTTGACTTGATTTATTAATTTAATACCCCACTATTTGCAAAACATTATGGCACAATACAGCTAAACTCATGTGGGTTGCACTCATTTTTTTTATAGTGGACCATATAAATCAGAAATCCATATGCAAGTGGGCCACATTAATATTTTAGCCTATTATATAACATGACTTGTACTCTTCAAAATCTGTGAATTGGTTCTTAAATTGTGGCTTCATATTCACCAAATAGTTCTGCAATACTTCAAAATCATGTGTGCTAGGTAATTCAATAAAATTATTTTTGCTAAAAATCTCAAGTGGGCCACATTTGGCCTATGGGCTATATACTGAACACCCCTGGTCTGTGGCAAAACCTTACTGGTGCAAATCCATAGATAAAAGTATCCACAGATTTCACAGCAGTTTCACTTCTGACTATTGGTCTCGTAATGATTCTGATTCAAAATCCTTACTTAAGGATGCATGACTAATATTAATAAGCCAATACACTTAAAAGTCACTACACGTAAGCACTATACTGTAGTCTCTCCATGCATACATGTAGGTATAATTAAACAACATTTTACACAAAAAAGGTCTATAAAATTACCCTCAGAATTTTAGCCTCAGTAGGAGGAAGCCTTCCTGGGACAAGACTGAGGTGGGGGTTGGAAATACTTGCACACTTTTGAATTTTCAAAAGCATCCAAGTTATTTTACTCAGAAGAAAAAAAGCAGCCACACAAAAAGGAGGTGCATATATGTGCAGGTACTTTTTTCTTAGGCAATTTTCAACAAGAAAGCTGATGCAAAGCCCAGAGGTAAATGTTACCAGGTGATTCTGCATATATGGAAGCAATTTGAAACTTGTCTTCTAAAGAATCGTCAGGAATAATTATTCTGTTCAAAATAGCTTGGGGATTTGAACATTCTTCACCTTGATTATACAAATAAACCAGGCAGACTGGGTAGGCCAAGCGATGCTCATCTGTTGTTACCTTTTATGTTACTATTTTATGCAGAAAATGGAGTCCAAAATAACCTTCTCTCAAAGGGGTTGTTTTACTAAGATGCGCTAACAGATTTAGCATGTGCTAACAAATTAGTGTGCATTAAGTGTCGTGCAAACCATAGGTATACAACGGGCTGCATAACATATATGGCACCTAAAAAAATCTGCATGAAAAACATTTCTACCTATGCGTATTCTATAAGCGGTATAGATTTAAGTGCGGTATAGATTTAAGTGCGGTATATAGAATATGCTTAGTTGGCATCTTAGCACCTAAAACTATGTGCATCCATTTACATCAATGAAAACATGGCATAAATCCTGGCATGTAGACTTAGGCACGCTGGGCCATATTCTATAACTACGTGTGTAAATTTTGGAACGCCAATGAAATGCCCATTTCCCCACCCATAACCACCCCATTTTTTTCTGAACGCATTAAAACATAGGTGCTCTGCATTACAGAATACACTTAAGGCCCCTTTTACCAAGCTGCAGCAAAAGGGGGCCGGCGCTGACGTCAGCACATGTTTTACATGCGCCGAGGCCCCCTTTTACCGCAGCTGGTAAAAGGGGCCCTAAGTGTATTCTGTAATGCAGAGTGCCTATGTTTTAATGCGTTCAGGAAAAAAGGGGGTAGTTATGGGCGGGGAAATGGGCGTTCCAAAATGCACGCGCGTAGTTATAGAATATGCCCAGTGTGCCAAAGTCTACATGCCAGGATTTATGCCACATGGCAAATAAAGCACTTGCCATGTGGCCATTTCAGGGGAGAGGGGGAAGCCCTTACTGCCACCCACTGAGGTGGCAGTAACGGATCCCGCATTAACCTGGTGGTACGCATTAACCTGGTGGTAACCGTGCAGGATTACTGCCGGGTACACTCCGGCACTACAAAAATAAATAAATTTTTGTAGCGCCGGAAATCACGGAGTGCTAGGGGTGGGAAGTAGTGCTGGACTGCTGCGGTAGCCCGGTGGTACTTCCTGTATAGTGAGCGGTATGCCCGCATTGGGCTTACTGCCACTCAGAAAGAGGAGCCCTTAGTGATTTGTGCACATAAATTCTAATTATTGTCAATTAGTACTCATTATTGCTTGTTAAGTGCTGTTAACAACGTTGATTGGCTTATTAAGCCAATTAAATTACGCACGCTGTTATAGAATCCACTTGGATTTTGGCATGGAACACTAAGGTGTGCTACATAAAATCTAGGGGTTAGCACGTGCTAAATCCATTAGTGCACCTTAGGAAAAGGACCCTAAAAGTAAACTTCCAGTCTAAAACTCATGAACTACTCTGCCTAAAATGACCCAAAAGAAAAAAAAATTCTCACTCCTCCCCCCCTTTACAAAGCCGTGCTAGCAGCTGTCGGTGCGGTAATGCTGACACAGCACGTTCAAATTGAATGGGCTGTGTTGACATTACTGCGCGGCTTTGTAAAAGTGGGGTGGGGGTATTTTTTTTAATTTATAAAATTGTATATATGGTTTTTCCAGACTAAGGATCAATTAAAGCACTGAACAACAACATTCAATAAAACAAATGCAAAACATATATGACAGTAACACAAACATAATAGAGTCTCTTAACAACTACCTAGGACTTATGCCTAAACTGTCATCCACTTGTTTTGCAAACAAAAATGGCTTCGGAGAAAAACTTACATGAATCTAAAGTTTTCCTGGATGTAATTCTAGAGAAAGTGAATTTCACAGTTGGAGGGCAATGACTGAAAAAGCTTTCACCCATTAATAGACTTCCAGTTGACAGCTGTGATTAGATCACAGCTACATTTCTGTGTATATCACTTTAGGCTGTCTACCACATAACACTGTGAATACTGAGATTCAAAAGGCCACACTAACACTAGCAACTGAAACTTAATCTACACTATTACTGGCAAGGAATGCAACTTTGCCAATTGAGGCCCTGATGTTGCAGGCCATATATTTCCTGTTGCTTTGAAAACTCATCGGCAGCCTAGCACAGAAGGCCATTCAATAGCAAGACAAGCAGCACCACCCAAAGAGCCACACAATCCAAAAACTGCTTCACCAGATGCAACTTATACATTATGGGGTGAATTCTATATGTGGTACCAAAAACATTAGCGCTGAAAAAAATGCTTAAAGTTAGGTGTGGTTTATAGAATAGCGCTTCCACCTGGGAATCATGCCTAACTTTAGGCACAGCCATTTCCACCAGCAGAAACGTAGTGCAAAATACCCACACATATATTTAGGTGCAGATGCCCTTATTCTCTAACTACATATGTAACTTAAAGGAATGCCCCAGATCCGCCCATGGCCCTCCCATTTCCACACCCCCTTTTTTGACTCCCATGTACATTTCAATTAAATCTAATTAGTGCCACTAATTGCTTGTTAAAAAGCCAATTATCAGCACTAATTAGCTCATTATTCAATTAAATTGTGCGTGCAATTTTTAGTGACTTTTATAGAATTGGGGGCATTTGAACACCCCTGAGATCCGAGGCCCCATGGTGGCATCTGAGTCTAACTTAATCCCCAGATTCTACACCTCCATTGCCAGAAAAAGTCAGTTCCTCTACCATAGGTTTCACAGCCATTGACTGCCAGTCCAACATCTCCAAACATCATTTCTGTTTTCTGCATATTGATTACAAACCAGCCCATAATTTCTGATAGAGAAAACAGCCTTAGCAAGAAGCTGTTGCCTAAGTGGAACAATACCTGAAAGTCTTCTGTATAAATAAAACAAGGAGCAGGCATTCATTTGCAACGATGTGGGAAATGTCGACATATCTGATGTTCTATGTCTCTATTAAATGAAAATGAGGGAAAAAAACCATGACAATTTATATTTTATTGATTGCCGATAATAGTATGCGCTCTTTCAAGAGAGTGTACACTATCCCCCAGATTCTATAAACAGCGACTAAAGTTGCATGTGCAAATCTGCATGTATAGCCAATTTGCATGTGGAAGAATGGAATTTGCATGTGGAGGAGTAGCCTAGCGGTTAGCACACTGGTCTTGATATTCAGAGTTGGCCAGTTCAAATCCTGCTGCTACTCCTTCTGATCTTGGGCAAGTCACTTAACCCTCCATTGCCTCAGGTACAAAATTAGATTGTGAGCCCCTCCAGGGACAGAGAAATACCCAGTGTACCTGAATGTAACTTACCTTGAGCTACTGCTGAAAAAGGTGTGAGCAAAATACAAATAAATACATGTTTTAACAAGCTGATCTGTACTGAAAATTGGTCTCTAACAAGCAATAATCAGCACTAATTAGAATTTACACACACAAATTGTTGAACTAACAGCAGGGAAAGAGTGGATCCCTAAGAAACCCAACATCTTAGCAAATAAATTGCAGGGATCCTTTGCTATTATAGCGCTGTCATGTTCTATAGTGGACAAAATGACAGTGCTCTCTGTTGATTTTATATCCAATACAAAAATCCTACCAAAAGAACTAAGAAGACATTTTTATCACACAGGGGAAAGGATTGATGTTGTGTCAGTTCACTATAGTATGTGCTGACTGAGTAGTTAATCTGACACTTCTCTGTAGTTTTCATACACAAACCTTTGTCATTTTGTGTAGAGTAGCTAATGATTTTCAATTGGAGGCTTCTTTTTGGGGAGGTTTGTTATTAAAATCATTTTGCTGTATTCTTATGTGGGATGCTCTCTGCCATTAATTACAGTGTGCCTTTGGTCTGCTTATTTAGTAGAACATTGTAGACAAATTTTTTGAGGTTTTAAAGAGATGATTGAGGACAATCAGAACAAGGTGAAAGAAATGCTGATGATTTTTGGTAGTCTGATGTACATACATGAGTGTAAATAGTTGTAAACAATGTTCCCTCTAAGCCCATGTTTCCCAAGTCCGGTCCTGGAGTACCCCTTGCCAGTCAGGTTTTCAGGATATCCATAATGAATATGCATGAAAGAGATTTGTATATAATGGAGGCAGTGTATGCAAATCAAGTTCATACATATTCATTGTGGATATCCTGAAAACCTGACTGGCAAGGGGTACTCTAGGACTGGGCTTGGGAAACACTGCTGTAAGCTGAGCGTGAATCCTCCAGCTGCATTGCTGCCAATAAGGGGTGGTCAGTGGCGTAGCAAGGGGGGGCAGGGGGGCGGTCTGCCCCGGATGTCAGCTCAAGGGGGGTGCTCCCTGCCAGCTCCCCCCCCGGGTGCAGCACGATGACACCCCCCCCTCGGCGCATCAACACCCCCAGACCCAGTGCCTACCCTCAGCTCCATCCAACCAGCTCCCGCACCCTACCTTTAAAGAAATCTCGGAAGCCGTGACGAGGCGAGGCACAGCGCCTCGTGCCTGCATGTAAAAGAAGTGTGGATTGTCTCATTGGGCCTTCCCTCACTCTGTCTGTCCCGCCCTCCGCTGACGCAACTTCCTATTTCCGCAAGGGTGGGAAAGACAGAGTGAGGGAAGGCCCGATGAGACGATCCACACTTCTTTTACATGCAGGCGCGAGGTCGCCACAGCTTCTGAAATTTCTTTAAATGTAGGGTGCGGGAGCTGGTTGGACGGAGTTGAGGAGGGTAGGCACTGGGTTGGGGAGGGTGTTGATGTGCCAAGGGGGGGGGGGGGGTGCAACGGCAAACCGCCCCGGGTGGCAGCCCCCCTTGCTACGCCACTGGGGGTGGTGCTTCAATATTGAGCTTTCAATTGCTAAGGACAGGCAGGTTCTCTAAAATCCTGCAGAGCCTGTCTGTCCCTCAGTATTGAAAATGTAATTGTGAAACAGCACCCTTACTGGCAAGACTGTAAGTGGAGGTCTCCCACTCAGCTTAGAAGGAACAGTGGCTTCAAAATTAATAGTCAGCTTACTTTTGTTCTAAGATTTTTATTTCCTTTAACATTTCTTGCAGTTAACTTATTTTAAAGTTGTAGCATAGTGAATGATAGAAGATAAAGACGAGCATGATCCACCTACAGTAGCTGGAGTTGTACCTGCTGCTCCCTGCAGGTTACACCCCCTAAAAAAGGTATAAGGGAGTATAACCTGCAAGGAGTGACAGGTACAACTCTAGCCACCTTACTGAGCAGACTAGACAGACCATGGTCTTTTTCTGCTATCAGTTACTATGTTTCTTTTGTTACTATCTTTAAAATATGTTAACTGCAAGAAATGTTAAGGAAATAAAAATCCTAGAACAAAGGTAAACTGAGTATGCAGGTTGAAGAAAATTTAATATAAATGGCTATCTTTGCATTTAGAAATAAAACCAGAGTAGAACAATTAAATTGAAAAATCCTTCATTCTGGTCTACATATGAAATGCGTGAAGGAAATGGAACATAAACACGTGTATGTGACTTTCCACTGCAGAGATTTTTTAATGTTTTTATTGTTCATGTCACCATCTATAGCAATAAAAATCTTATTTTTTCTGTATATTCTAGCAGATGTCCCCAAATGTAAACCAGTTGTTACAAGTACTGTTACAATTAATTGTCAAGCTTAACCCAGATTAAAATAAAAGGTTTGTAATTGCTTTGTGAAGATTCCAATACAATATTTAAGATGTTATGTGATGTACATTTCTCATACTGCTTTGTTTAAACATTCATTATTAAAGTTGTATTAAAAGATAAAAGTAGTATATTTCGATGTGAATATGAGAAGCACATCTGCTTTTTACATGCTGAATCTGCTGTATCTGTTTTCCATCCATGTGGTGTTGACACATTATAACCAACCATTAGTGCACTCTTTTGATACAGCCCAGTGAATCTCATATTCTGGCATGGAGTTTAAATATTGACTCGGAAACGTTTATTTTCTCGTTTCATAAAACATCATTGGACCCAAGGTAACACACAAATTCCTTCACTCTACCAAATTTTACTGGGATGAAAGCATAGGAAAAAAATGGCTAAATGGCTTCCAGCCGTGATCTCTGGTGCCTATCATGGCACTTGTATTTTGAAAAGTGATTTTTTTTTTTGGGGGGGGGGGGGTCTCTACCTACTGCCTTGAACAACTGAGAAAGGTGTGAGGTAAATCCAAATCAACATTCTAGGTACACGCCCTCCTTACTCCAAATGCTTTCAATCCTTAGTCATATAGGGGCTGATATTCAGATCACTGGAGGTAGCCGGGCTGCCTCCCGTGGTCAGCGGTCTGTTTCCAGTGACTGCCATTGAATATCCAGGTGGGGGGTTTTTTGGCTGGTTTCAACTTAACCAGCCAAGCCGATATTCAGCACCTATGTTCCTTTACAGAATAGGCTCCTCCCAGGTGCTCTTTGGGTGCCTAATTACAGGATTGCCTTCAATGAGGGGAGAAAGTAGAATCTTGAAGGAACGTTCAGGTTTTTGGCAGGTAAGTTTCAATGCAAACAATGCAGTACTTTGCATTCGGGAAGCAGAATTTTACAAAAGGCTCTGCTTAATGTGGAGTCTTTAAAACACATGTAAGGGCATGCAAGAGTGCACATATATTTGCTGGCATCTGTTTTGAAAACCTACATGTACAGAGACATATACTCTTTTGGCCTGTCCAAATTATGTCCCCTTTAAGGTTTAACACTTTTTATTGACGACAAAGCACAAATTTACAGCCTTTACACAAGTTGCACAGGGGGTCTTTTACTAAAGCTTAGCTCAAGTTATCTGCAGCAGGGTCCATTTTATTCCTATGGGCCCTGCAGCAGATAACTTGAGCTAAGCTTTAGTAAAAGACCCCCCACAATGAATAAAATGCACAAACAGATATAACACAAGAATGAACCACTCTGTCACTATGCCCTCTTTAAAACTTTGCATCCAGGCCATCTATATATGGAAATGGTGGCTTTCTGAAATCCTCCCAAAAATAGTGCAGAGCCAGTATAACAAGGAAAGGGACCCCTCAACTGCCCAGTATCACCGGCAATACTATCAGCCAGCTGCTCGGCATTTGTTCAGCTGAATTGTTGAGTCTGGACTGGAGGTTTTGGTGGACACCCTACTCCCGTAAGAAGTCTCAGTCATTCAAGTGATCCAGTGTTGCATCATATTGGATTGATTAAAGCTAGTATGGCAAGAGACTTTTGAGATTTGAACCATTTGAACATCGGCATTACTTTTCATATCCCAGCGATTAACAAGGTGGCTTTATCCTTGCATAAAGCAGTTTAACATCGAACAATTTGCCTTGAAAACGAACTGGTCAAGGCAATGATTTAATGACAACAACCTGGTGAATTATATGTGAAAAGTAAGTTGTTGCAAGTGGGGTTACACGGGGGAAGTGACATCCACTAAACCAATAGTGGGTTTAAGTTTAAGTACAAGTACATGGTTTGATGATGTTTTGATAATTAAAAAGATTAAATTGAAAAACAATATGTTTTACAAAGAACTAGTGGAGTGCATTTGTTAGCAGACTAAGATATAGGTGCCACAATAGGCTGCACTTAGCACCAATTCTATAATTATTTGTTACATTTGTATCCCACATCTTCCCACCTATTTGCAGGCTCAATGTGGCTTATATTGTCCCATAGAGGCGTTCGCCATCTCCGGTAGTGAAACAAATACAAGGAGTTAATGTGGTCGGATAAGGTTCAAGTGTTAAAGACACATTGGAAATCATAGAGAGAAAGAGTTATGAATAGTTTATTGCAAACTTTGGTATCGTTGAGTTATGAATAGTCTATTACAAGCTTTGGTATGGTTGTGTTGCAGGGTTTAGGCACTTAAGTTGGGTCGATGGGGTACGCCTTTTTGAACAGGTTGGTTTTTAGTGATTTCCGGAAGTTTAGGTGGTCGTACATTGTTTTCACAGCTTTTGGTAATGCATTCCACAATTGTGTGCTTATGTAGGAGAAACTGGATGCATAGGTTGATTTGTATTTGAGTCCTTTGCAGCTTGGGTAGTGGAGATTTAGGTATGTCCGTGATAATCTGATTGTGTTTCTTGTTGGTAGGTCTATGAGGTCTGTCATGTATTCCGGTGCTTCGCCGTAGATAATTTTATGGACCAGGGTGCAGATTTTGAAAGCAATACGTTCTTTGATTGGTAGCCAGTGTAGTTTTTCTCGGAGGGGTTTGGCGCTTTCGAATCACGTTTTTCCAAATATAAGCCTGGCTGCTGTGTTTTGGGCAGTATGAAGTTTCTTTATGAGTTGTTCTTTGCATCCCGTGTAGATTCCATTGCAGTAGTCTGCATGGCTTAGTACCATTGACTGTATCAAGCTACGTAATGTTTCACTCGTTTGAGTTTCCACATTGCGTCTAACCCATTATAGAATATTACTGCAAAGCCAAATTGGTGCGCCAAAATATAGATGCACTAATGGCAGCTCAATGACTAGTGTAAGCTGGTGAACCTAAGTGCATCATGAAATGCACACAACTAATAGTATTGTATAAGTTACGCGTATCACTTGGTAACACCAGTAGTGTAGTCAGACCTCAATTTCTGGGTGGGCCTGGCTCACACATTTCCTCTTTGCCCACTACCCCCCTCCCCCAAAGCAGTAAAAATTAAACAGCTTGGTTGGCAGGGATCCCCAAGTCCCACCAGCTGAAGAGTCCTCTCCAAAGCCCCCTCAGCTATGTCAACCCTGGGGCAGTCAGGGACACATTTCCAGCCACCAACACCCCCAGGGACGCTCAGTTCAACTGGCACATCCTTCCTCTCCCCTTCTGCTAACTGCGCATGTGCAGGTGTGCTGGTTGAAACGAGCATGAGTGGAAAGGAGGGTGCTGGGGCTGGCAGCTGGAAATGCGCTGCTGACTTCCTTAGGATTGATTCAAAAGTAAACTCAGGGTTCAACCACTGTACAAATTCAAATGATTTAAAAGGACAAAACAGGGTTAACTAGTGTTGTGGCACATGTGTGTATTGCTGGAGGAAAAAGCCTTGAGAAAACTCCTATTACATGCAAACAAATGCTTTAAACGGAGTTGGTCTTGCTCATCATCGGCTGAAAAAAACTCCAGATGTTATAAATTGAACTCTAAAGCTTTTCTACTTAGCTTTTTATGTCCATCAATGGTCTTGATCTTCACGTTTACTACTACTAGTAACATAGAGGAGTATTTTCAAAGCACTTAGCCTTACAAAGTTCCATAGGTTTCTATGGAACTTTGGAAGGCTAAGTGCTTTGAAAATATGCCTCATAGTAACATAGTAGATGACGGCAGAAAAAGACCTGCGCGGTCCATCCAGTCTGCCCAACAAGATAACTCATATGTGCTACTTTTTGTGTATACCCTACTTTGATTTGTACCTGTGCTCTTCAGGGCACAGACCGTATAAGTCTGCCCAGCACTATCCCCGCCTCCCAACCACCAGCCCCACCTCCCAACCACTGACTCTGGCACAGACCGGATAAGTCTGCCCAGCTCTATCCTCGCCTCCCAACCACCAGCCCCGCCTCCCAACCACCGGCTCTGGCACAGACCGTACAAGTCTGCCCAGCACTATCCCTGCCTCCCAACCACCAGTCCCGCTTCCCACCACTGGCTCTGGCACAGGCCGTATAAGTCTTCCCAGCACTATCCCCGCCTCCCTACCACCAGCCCCTCCTCCCGATCTTGACTAAGCTCCTGAGGATCCATTCCTTCGGCACAGGATTCCTTTAGGCCTATCCCACGCATGTTTGAATTCCGTTACCGTTTTCATTCCCACCACCTCCCGCGGGAGGGCATTCCAAGCATCCACCACTCTCTCCGTGAAAAAATACTTCCTGACACTTTTCTTAAGTCTGCCCCCCTTCAATCTCATTTCATGTCCTCTCGTTCTACCACCTTCCCATCTCCGGAAAAGGTTCGTTTGCGGATTAATACCTTTCAAATATTTGAACGTCTGTATCATATCACCCCTGTTTCTCCTTTCCTCCAGAGTATACATGTTTAGCTCAGCAAGCCTCTCCTCATATGTCTTGTAACGCAAATCCCATACCATTCTTGTAGCTTTTCTTTGCACCGCTTCAATTCTTTTTACATCCTTAACAAGATACGGCCTCCAAAACTGAACACAATACTCCAGGTGGGGCCTCACCAACGACTTATACAGGGGCATCAACACCTCCTTTCTTCTGCTGGTCACACCTCTCTCTATACAGCCTAACAACCTTCTAGCTACGGCCACCGCCTTGTCACCCTGTTTCGTCGCCTTCAAATCCTCAGATACTATCACCCCAAGATCCCTCTCTCGGCCCGTACCTATCAGACTCTCACCGCCTAACACATATGTCTCCCGTGGATTTCTATTCCCTAAGTGCATCACTTTGCATTTCTTCGCATTGAATTTTAATTGCCAAGCCTTAGACCATTCTTCTAGCTTCCTCAAATCCTTTTTCATGTTTTTCACTCCCTCCCGGGTGTCCACTCTGTTACAGATCTAAGTATCATCCGCAAATAGGCAAACTTTACCTTCTAACCCTTCGGCAATGTCACTCATAAATATATTGAACAGAATCGGCCCCAGCACCGATCCCTGAGGCACTCCACTACTCACCTTTCCCTCCTCCGAGCGAATTCCATTCACCACCACCCTCTGGCGTCTGTCCGTCAACCAGTTCCTAATCCAGTTCACCACTTCAGGTCCTATCTTCAGCCCATCCAGTTTATACTACTACTAGTACAAATCATTTCTATAGCGCTACCAGTCGTATGCAGCGCTTCACAATTAGGCATTGGCTGTGAACGTTGGCTGTGATCTATGGCGGCCAGCGTTTCAAATCCTATCTGCATCAGGATCACACACCAAGTTATCTCCGCTCAGTGTAGCCAGCAGTCACGAAAAAAGGATTGAGACAACTCGGGGGGGGGGGGGGGGGGGCTCAGGGATCCCCACCTGCTACACTGAAAATGTGCACCACCGCTAGGTGGACCTGAACAGAAACTAGGTGGGCCCCTGCCTGCCCATGGCTAGACCACTAGGTGACATGCCCATAGTCCATCCATACTCTGCACACATGTATGCCCCCTCGCAGTTAGGTGCTAAGTAACTTTGGTATACTTTGTAGAATAGCACCTGGCAATTAAGCACATAAATGCAAGTACTAGCATTCTGTAAACTATATGTGTACTTGGTGCCAAGTTATAGTGGGTGATAAGTTATAGAATAAGGGGTAAATCTTAGAATAGGTCATATATAATAGGTAATAATTCCCAGATACAGAAAATGAAGAAACCTTTTCATTCTAGCTGTTGAGAAAACAAAAAATTCAGATGTGTACTGGTTTGGCACTATTGTGAGTGCATCATGGTGTAGAATGAGTAGACGTGAATCGACGTTTTACTCTTTCAAATAGTATAAAAGACTAGGAAACACTCAATGAAGTTACATGAAAATACTTTTAAAACAAATAGGAGGAAATACGTTTTTTACTCAACGAATAGTTAAGCTCTGGAACTCATTGCCAGAGGATGTGGTAATAGCAGTTAGTGTATCTGGGTGTCAGGCTTCCTGTGAAACCACTGGGTTAGTGAGCCCTTGGACCCCTGCCGAGGAGCGGCAGCAGCAGGAGAATCACCCAAAACACAAGACAAGGCAGACCTCTGACAGAAAACCGCTGGACTTCACCCGCACTTGATCACCCTTCCCCAGGAGTTGAGCCCCTGAGTGCAGGCGGCTGGCAGGACTTACCAGACAAGGCAGGAACAGGATACCAACAAGGAGACAAGCCGGGTCCTGGGCAGGCAACAGATAGTAGCATAAACCAAAAGATAAGCCGGGTCTTGGGCAGGCAGCAGACAGTAGAGTAAACCAGGAGATAAGCCAGGTCTTGGGCAGGCAGCAGACAGTAGAATAAACCAGGAGATAAGCAGGGCCAAAGCTGAAACCGGAAAATAGCACAGACGCACTGCAACAACTCTCGCCGAGGGAAACTCCTCTGAGGACCTCTGTTGCAAGGCAAACTAGAAAGCATCCAGGTGGTTAATGAAGGCAAAGTACAAGGGAGGTCACCAGGTACGGGTACTGCTTAGTTCCAAAAACTCCCAAGACAGTCCGGAGGGCTGGAAAATCCGGACTGGAGTACCTTTTGGAACATGGGAAACAGTCAGCAGTCAATCCATAGCAGCCAGCAGTCAATCCATAGCAGCCACCAGGTGGCGAGATGAATGAGAGCATGAAACATGGGCCAAATCGTAACACTGGGTTTAAAAAAGGTTTGGACAAATTCCTGGAGGAAAAGTTATTAGTCTGCTATTGAGATAGACACTGCTTGCCCTGGGATTGGTAGCATGGAAAGTTGCTACTATTTGGGTTTCTGCCGGGTACTTGTGACCTGGATTGGCAACTGATGAAAACAGGATACTGGGCTAGATGGACCATTGATCTGACCCAGTATGACTATTCTTATGTTCATATGTTCATCTGAGGCCTAATGGACTGTGCTCCTACAGCGAGCTATGCTTCACCAATCAAATGGCTACCTCAGGACAAACATACAAACACAGAAGCTGTTCCCTGAAAGATGCAGCTTTTTTTTTTTTTTTAACTCTAGTGCTGGGAGTTCATTTTCTGATCTTGTTTGACAGCCTGGGATTTTAATTAATTCACCACTTAGCATCGATGGAGCCATTTGGTTGGTGAAACAGAGATCTTAGGTGCAAAGTCTGTGCTGGGTTAAACTTTGCTTTGGAACTGCTATTTTCTTGGATTCATTTCAGATTCATCCATTGCCAGCTCTGCTGGAAACATTCAAGTCAATATCAGAAATTCATGGTAGGCCTTTCAATTAACTGCAAGCCGTGGTATTTGCAATTATACCCAAATATTCAACACTGGCTATTATCTGGATATTGCCACTAAATATCTGGATATTTTGGGCAAAGACATGTTTATTTGGGAAATGGCAATGCACAATACCATTACTGAGAAAACCAGCAGGATGACTTAGGATAGCTATTTTGCTGTCCTGGGTTATCCGGATACTGGTGCTAAACAACACTGGTCTTCAGGTAACTCTCAAATCTGCCCCAGTATCCAGATAGTGCCAAGGAAGTCTGCAGAGATGTTTGCATTATCTATTCTAGATAATGCCACTCAAAATCTGGGTATGGCACTGATCAGTGGCACTTATCTGGGTAGCAGGCAGCATCAGCTGTCTGGGTAAGTGCTGCTGAACATTGTGCAGACTGTTTTTCAAATGGGATAGATGTTCTAGAACAGCTGTAGTGATGGACTATTTCAAGCTTACATAAGTATTGCCATACTGGGACAGACCGAAGGTCCATCAAGCTCAGCATCCTGTTTCTAACTGTAGCCAATCCAGGTCACAAGTACTTGGCAAGATTCCAAAAAAGTACAATACGTTTTATGCTGCTTATCAGCAGTGGATATTCCTCAAGTCCATTTTAATAATGGTCTATGGACTTTTCCTTCAGGAAGCCAGCCAAACCTTTTTCAAACCCCGCTAAGCTAACTGCTTTTACTAGATTCTCTGGCAACGAATTCAAGAATTTAATTACACGTTGAGTGAAGAAAATTTTTCTCTGATTTGTTTTAAATTTACTACTTATCTGCCCCTCATTCTATAACCTGGCATCTAAATTAGGCACCAACTCCTGGATTCTATATACAGTGCCCAGATTTGGGTGCTCAAATTAGTGCGATCCTGAGATGCATGAACAACTTCATTGGCTAACGAGCTGTAAACAAGAAATAATTGTCCATTAGCAAGCAATTATTGATGTTAATTTGCAGTTAGGATTTGCGCCCACATCTTGTTGCTCGCTATTATATAAACAGAAAGTGCTCAAATCCCATTGCATGCAGCTCAAAAGGGGGCATGGCCATGGGAGGGGCATAGGCATCTCGGGGGCATTCTGAAAAAGTTTCATGCATTGTTACAGAATACTGGGCTCCGTGGCCATTTTGGGCATCAGCATTTACACTAGGTTTCAGCAGGCATCAGCCTGGTGCCCAAAGTTAGGGTGCAGGAATCAGCCTTAAACATGATTCTATAAAAGGTTTGTGCCCTTTACAGAATTGAACTTAGTACCAATCTTTTCCAGCACCCATTTTTGATTGCAGTTTATAGAATCTGGCCCCAATTACATGCATAAGTTGTAGAATATTAGCACTTATATGCATATACCCATAGGCGGTCGGTGGCCCAACTGTTTGGGGAGGCTAAAGGGGGCGGGGTTAGGGGTAGGCCAGGGGCGGAGCTTACCTCCATAATTGTCTGACAACACACAGAAAAAAATAAGTAAAAATAAAAGTCATAATTAATACCTTTTATTAAATGTAGATATTAGATATGTATCACATGTAAAAGAATAAAGTGGTTGCTCAAAGCATATACTAACCACAATCACTCAACTGCAAAACACTATGCACAACTTTGTGCAAAAACACACTCAGAACCTTACTGTACCATAAATATTACACCGGGCAGACACTAATACACCAATATACCACCCATATGGAAAATGCAGACTGTCAACAATATGAAACAAGGGATCCTATCATCACAATTCTCATGCAGAGCCACAAAACACCCTTTTAGGGTGGATAGTGTTCACAATGAGCTCCTTTTATTAACGACCATATGTAGGTCCTTCAAGAGGTAGTGTGTCATGATTTAGGCTCTAAAACCCTTTCTGATGTTTTGGTGCCACCTCAGTAAGGCCAATACACAATCTCTCCACTGCAAAACACTATAAACAAACTTGTGCAAAAACACACTCATAAGCTTACCAAACCATAACAGCACTAATTCCAATCACAAGACGAGCTACAACCTTATGTGTGGAAAGACAGCAGTATAATTACACCGGGCTCTAAAACACCAGTAGGACTGCTAAATCCCTTCCTTAGGTAATGTTACTGTAAATATACATTTTTAATTAACCTCATAGAAGTCTGGAAGAAAAGATGAAAACTTCCTGGTGGTTTTTGAACATGGGCCATGGCTTCCAGCAGTGCACATCCTTAGCCGTGCTCAGCTTTTAGGGTATTATGTCTATTCCCAGCCATTATCACCTTATCAGCATAACATCCTTACAGAGATCCATCAGTGAAAATTCTCAAATAAAGTCAGCTTCAAAAAACAAGAGTAGTGAGCAAATCATCATTATACTAATTATACTAATTAGAAACCGTGACTACAAAAGATCCATATGATCACAAAGATTACCTCAAGCCTGATAATTGATTGATAACAACTTGAAGTCGGGAGAGGCAAGAGAATCTCGCTCCATGAGGAGTGCACGTGGCGTACTGCGAGTCGGCTTTGACCGCTTGACTAAACTGATTAGCGAGTAGCGAGCCGCTAGATAAACCAATTTTTGGACTCACGTGGAAACCGAGTCTCGACCTGACTGTAGTGGCGGATGCTCATGTCTTGTCCAGTGATCTGTTCCCCTCCCCTCCATGTCCAGCGATTCTCCCTGCCCTCGCCTTAACCGTTTTACTCTCCCTGGCAGCAGCGTCTGTGAAGAAAAAGGCACTGCAGGCTCACCTCCGGCTTCAGCTTTTCCCTTCACTTCGCTCTTCACACAGTGTCCCGCCTTCGCGGAAACAGGAAATGCATCATCGTGAAGGCGGGACACTGTCAGTGTTGCCAGGTGGGCGGTTTTACCGCCCAATTGGGCGGTTTTCCGCGACCCGCCGCGGGAAAGTTTTGCCTGCAGCGGGTCGCGGTTTTTTGGGCTTCTTTTTTTTTCTTTTTCGCGGTTTTTCGGGCGGTTTTTTCGGCCGCGGGGGGCGGGGTTTGTGACGTTTTGGGCGGGGTTAGTGATGTTCTGGGCGGGGCCGGTGACGGGGGAGGTGGGGCCGATGACGGGGGAGGCGGGGTGATGACGCGGGGGTGGGGGTGTCAGGGGCGGGGTTTGAGTTTGGGCGGGTTTTGGGCTGTTTTTAGGCTGGATTGGGTGGGAAAAAAATTTTCCACCTGGCAACCCTGGACACTGTGTGAAGAGCGAAGTGAAGGGAAAAGCTGAAGCCGGAGGCGAGCCTGCAGTGCCTTTTTCTTCACAGACGTTGCTGCCAGGGAGAGTAAAACGGTTGTACGCGGGGGGGTTACGTGCGGGGGGGGGGCAAGGAAGGCTGCCGGTCGGGAAGAGCAGGAAGGAAGAAGGGACGGTGGGCGAGCTCCCTGGATGCTGCGCAAGCCCTGCGTTTGTGAGGGCAGCAGCCAGGGGAAGGTCAAGTTTGGGCTTATACGGGGCGCCTAAGCATATACCCCTGGATTCCGTATATAGTGCCCAGATTTGCATGTGTACCCAAGATGCACATGCAAATTAATGGCTTAACAAGCTCAATGTCATCAGTAATTGGGTGCTAACAACCAATTATTGATATAATTGGCACACAATCATATTTGCGCACATCTGGCTATAAGGCAGTGCATCTAACTCCTATAGAGGGGCATAATCGAACGGGGCGCCCAAGTTTTCCTGAGGGCATCCTCGCAGGTCATCTCGATGAAGGGGCGAGGAAACCCATATTATTGAAACAAGATGTTCCATCATTCAAACTGAAAACATTTTATTTCCTTATGCCTTCTCTTGTGTATATAATATCCCGTTCTGAGTTAAAATTTAACACCAAGAAGTGCAGAGTGATGCACTTGGGGTGCAGAAATCTGAAGATGTATCAAATAGGAGGCGAGAGATTGATAAGCACAGCTCAGGAGAGGGACCTTGGGTTGATGGTGACTGAGGATCTCAAGGTGACGACACAATATGGCGGTGGCCATGACCACAAGGATGCTACCCTGCATAGAGAGGGATATAACTAGCAGAAGGAGGTGTTGATGCCCCTGTACCAGTTGTTAGTGAGGCCCCTCTTGGAGAATTGTATTCAGTTTTGGAGGCTGTATCTTGCTAACAACATAAAAGACTTGAAGCGGTTCAGAGAAAAGCAACGAAAATGGTATGGGGTTTGCGTCACAAGATGTATGCGGAGAGACTTGAGGACCTGAACATGTATACCATGGAGGAAAGGAGAAACAGGGATGATATGATACAGGCATTTGAAAGGTATTAATCTACAAAAAAACTTTTCCAGAGACAGGATGGTGGTAGAACTAAAGGACATGAATTGATGTTGAAAGGGGGCTGACTCAGAAATGATGTCAGGAAGAACTTTTTCACGGAGAGGGTGGTAGAAACCTGGAATGCCCTCCTGCGGGAGGAGATGGAGATGAAAACAGCAGTGGAATTCAAAAATGTGTGGGATAAACAAAAAGAAATCCTTCATAGATGACACGGAACCAAAGAAGCTTAGCAGTGATTAGATGGCAACACCAGTAACTGGGAAGCAAAGCCAGTGCTGGGCAGACTTCTACATTAATATTAACAATAAATTTATATACCACCATATACCTTTTGGTTCAGTGCGGATCACACATTAAAGAGGATTGGATATTTCTAGGAATAACAAAATGTAACCTAACACAGACAAAGAGGCTGATTTTCAAAGCACTTAGACTTACAAAGTTCCATAGGTTCAGTCTAAGTGCTTTGAAAATATGCCTCAATATATCCCTAAGCTACTTATTCTATTCAGCATGATTTAACACTATTTTTTAAAATAAGTTTTGATCTGTTTACGAAACAGGTTATAGTAAGTTTTGGACATCATAAAATGGCAAGGATAAATCAAGATCAAGTATACATATGTATTATCACATCATACCAATGAGTTTATCTTGTTGGGCAGACTAGATGGATTGTACAGGTCTTTATCTGCCTCATCTACTATGTTCCTATTTTACCTGGAGGATCATCGAGAACTCGTTCAGACCATCTAAACACAAGCCTTGGCTACTAAACCATCACAAGGAGAAGATTGGAGTGCCAAAGCTGACAAGTCAAAACTTTGTTTTAAAAGAGTTTTCAGCTTGCAATCCTGAAGGTCTTTAAGGGCAGTGCCCCCATCTACTGGGATAGTAGTCTTTTTTGTCACTTTTGTGACCAAAACATCCATTGTAGGAGGTTTGGAATGTCTATCCTCACTGTGAATACGGTAAAGTTTGGTCAGTGCTTTGGCCACACAGCACAGAGAGTGCGGCAAAGTCCAATCCACAAGAATCATGTCTCTAATGTCCTGATTCTTGGGACAACACCTAGACAGCTTCTCAATGCCCTTAACCAAGGGATTTACTGTTTTACTGCCAGCAGCTCGGGGGATTTCATCTTCCCCAAAACTAAGAACAGTACATACTTAGGAAATTAACTCAAGATAATTCATCTCTGTGAAAATTTCTCACAACTGAGGGGTCCTCCCCTGCCTCGGGATGAGTAATGTCCTCACCCCTCTAAATCCACTGCCCTGTCTAAAAGAGATTTTTTTTGCTGCAGAAGGAATTTGAGAGGTCAGGGACTTTTCTCCCTCTCAAAAAATCCCCTGATTTCCAGGCTCAAAACAAAGCTCACCCAAACTCTGTGGTGAAAACCATACTCCCCCCCCCCCCCCCCCACACACACACACGGCAATAAGTGCAGAGGAGCCTCCGGGATATGACCCAAATCATTAATGGTGGTGGTTCCTGCCAAAATCAACCCTTCCACCAGAGAAGTATCTTCCTGAGAATCACCCCCAGCTTGCTGGCTAGAGAAGTGGACCGCTTAGGCTCACTGCAAAATTCACAAGGGCTTCCCAGGAGTTCCATCCCCCTTTTGCCATAAGCCTTGCAGAGCTCATGACAAGTGAGAGAAAAACTTTTCAGCACGACCTCGGCAAAGAGCCCACCAAACACCAACAGTGAATTTCAGTAGACTGCAATACAGCCAAACAACCAGGTATCTGAGCTCTATAAATGTAAATAAGCTTCCAAATGAAGTGTACAATCTTTTTTTTTAAATTCTAAAGTGCTACAGACTGCATTAATTTCAGTACTCAAGACTCCCGAGACTCGCCTGGGGCTGAGGCATATCAGGTGGGAGAGAGAGATTAGGACCCAATTGCCTGGGTGTAACATCCCTAGGGAGTAAGTGGCTCCTATGGACCAACACCCCAATACTAGTAGCCGCTAAAGGGAGAACAGCTGCTTAATTTTTTTTTTAATTTGAAATAATTAAAAGGAAATAAATTTAGGAAGGTATCCCCTTGGGCCTACCAGGAACAGACTGCATGGGATGGACATCCACCATCTGCTGAAGACTGAGAACATAAGTACATAAGTACATAAGTAATGCCATACTGGGAAAAGACCAAGGGTCCATCGAGCCCAGCATCCTGTCCACGACAGCGGCCAATCCAGGCCAAGGGCACCTGGCAAGTTTCCCAAACGTACAAACATTCTATACATGTTATTCCTGGAATTTTGGATTTTTCCAAGTCCGTTTAGTAGCGGTTTATGGACTTGTCCTTTAGGAAACCGTCCAACCCCTTTTTAAACTCTGCTAAGCTAACCGCCTTCACCACTTTCTCTGGCAATGAATTCCAGAGTTTAATTACACGTTGGGTAAAGAAAAATTTTCTCCGATTTGTTTTAAATTTACTACAGTGTAGTTTCATCGCATGCCCCCTAGTCCTAGTATTTTTGGAAAGCGTGAACAGAAGCTTCACATCCACCTGTTCCACTCCACTCATTATTTTATATACCTCTATCATGTCTCCCCTCAGCCGTCTCTTCTCCAAGCTGTATAGCCCTAGCCTCCTTAGTCTTTCTTCATAGGGAAGTAGTCCCATCCCCGCTATCATTTTAGTCGCCCTTCGCTGCACCTTTTCCAATTCTACTATATCTTTCTTGAGATGCGGCGACCAGAATTGAACACAATACTCAAGGTGCGGTCGCACCATGGAGCGATACAACGGCATTATAACATCCTCACACCTGTTTTCCATACCTTTCCTAATAATACCCAACATTCTATTCGCTTTCTTAGCCGCAGCAGCACACTGAGCAGAACAATACAGATTGCCTAGCGGTTGTACAGGACTTTTATGCAGCTCTCAAGTTTGGTTGTCCTCAGTCTGTATCTGCTGGTAGGCTTGCATACCCCAAGAGTAGTATAACTCCATTGTTTTCATCAAATTTGACAGGTGCCATGCCGGGTTTCAGCCAATCAGAAGCGAGTACACACCCAAGACATACCCACTCCCTGTCCCTTTTGATGATGTCACCCCCCCCAAACCATGCCCACTCCCTGCCCCCAGGGATGACATCACTGAATATAACATCCTGACCCTGCCAAAGTCCCGTCCCTTTTGCACAACCATGCCCCTTGCCCAGCCTTATTCGCATAGCTCTGCTCAAGCCCCACCTTCTTTTTGTATAGTCCTGCCCAAAACCCCACCCTTTTTGGTGATGTCACAGGAAGTGATGTCATAGTCCAAACATGCCTAGCTTTGCCACATGTCATTACGTTTTTATACATGTGACTGTATGATAAATGAGAAAAAGGTGGGGTCCTGGGATGGGGCTGCAGAGAGTGAGAGGTATGCTCATCTGTAACTTGAATATTTCTCAGGTGAACACACTGCTAAAAGCAAAATAAAGAATTCAGATTGTATTCATTTCGACAGAAAACCAATGCCTGTTTTCTTTCTGGGAGGGGGGCTTTGGGTGGATGGCTAGAGAGAAGGAGGGGGCTATCCTTTTTGAAACAGAGCAGGGATTTCTTGTGTTTAGCCTGGGGCAGAGCTGGGATTATGCTGTAAAGCGAAGATACGTACCTGTAGCAGGTATTCTCCGAGGATAGCAGGCTGATTGTTCTCACATGTGGGTCAACGTCTGCGTCGTCCCAGGAATCGGCATTTTGCAAGCAAAATATAGACAAAGTTTTGACAGAGTCTTCTGGCGCGCGTGCAGCACACATGCGCGGACTGATTTCCCGCCTGCCACGCGAGCATACCTCCTCAGTTAAATCTAAAAGCAAATAAAGAAATAAATAACAACTCCAAAGGGGAGGTGGGCGGGTTTGTGAGAACAATCAGCCTGCTGTCCTCGGAGAATACCTGCTACAAGTAAGTATCTTTGTTTTCTCCGAGGACAAGCAGGCTGCTTGTTCTCACATGTGGGGTATCCCTAGCAACCAGGCTCACTCAAAACAATGAACATTGGTCAACTGGGCCTCGCAACAGCGAGGACATAACATAGATTGACCTGAAACCATAAACAACTGAGAGTGCAGCCTGGAACAGAACAAAATTGGGTCTAGTGGGGTGGAGTTGGAGTCTGCAGCACCGACTGCCCAAACCGACTGTCGAGTTGGGTATCCTGCTGAAGGCAGTAGTGAGATGTGAATGTGTGGACTGATGACCACTTCGCAGCCTTGCAAATCTCTTCAATGGAGGCTGACTTTAAGTGAGCCACTGACGCAGCCATGGCTCTAACATTATGAGCCGTGACATGACCCTCAAGAGTAAGCCCAGCTTGGGCATAAGTGAAGGAAATGCAATCTGCTCGCCAATTTGAGATAGTGCGTTTTCCGATGGCAACTCCCCTCCTGTTGGGATCAAAAGAAACAAACAACTGGGCGGACTGTCTAAAGGGCTTTGTCCGCTCCACGTAAAAGGCCAATGCTCTCTTGCAGTCCAAGGTATGCAAACTGCTTTCGTTAGGGCGGGTATGAGGATGGGGAAAGAAAGTTGGCAAGGCAATTGACTGGTTCAGATGGAACTCCGCACGTACTTGGCACTACTAACTCTCTCTTTAAGAGCCCTTCAACTGTAACTACTCCCCTAACAAGGCTCATATATGATTTTAACCTCCACCTTAACCATATATCATATAGAGATCATTCATATGTTTTTTATCGCCTCAGCAGTGCACATGACCAACTTCACTCTTTTATTGGACATTCAACAGCACCCAAATCCTCACTGGCGATAATATTTTATTAAACTGTTTCTTCATTTACTTATTTAACTGTTCATTTTACTTTTTAATTTTTAATCTCTAAGTTACTTATAAGCAATACTTAACTTGCACTGAACGGTCAGACCAGGGGTTCAACAATGCCCGACATGCATGTTTTGCCCTAAAAGGCTGTGTCAAGGGCTCCCCCTTAGCCGTTCTTAGTACCAGCCTCGCAATGTTTTCTTTCTGGATTTCCAGACAGGTCAAGATGTCCTACCTGGTGATGTCATCCCTCGGGTGGGAAATAGGTGTGACTTAGGTGGTGACATCATCACAAGGTAGGTGTGGCTTCGGTGTATCCTTGCTTCTGATTGACTGAAATCTGGAACTGGGCATGGCACCTATCGAATTGGACGAAAATGTTTTTGAAAAGCATAACAGGTGCACTTCTTCTTCTGAAATCACTTTTACATAGACATAGGGCCAGCCTAACCATTAGGCAAGTCTAGGCGATCACTTAACAGCTGCAGTCAAAAGCAAAACAATAGATCTCCTGACATCCACAGTATCATCTTATTTTCTTTTCCATGTTTTATTTTGTTTGATTTCTACTGACATCCACACAAACTCAAAGAACCATCAACATGCACTAGTACCTGCAGGAAAGGTAGGCAATTTTCAAATAGCCCATTTATCTCAGTAAATTACTTTTGGAAAATGTTCACATATAGAAACAAAAGTTTAATATTTAAAAGCACGATTATCTTTGGTGGGATTTTTTTATGTCCAAGAACTTTATTGGTTTTAGAAAGAGATACACAATTTATCAAGCAATAACATCAAGTAATAACATCAACTGTAACACAGAATTCAAACAAAAAACCCCTGCAAATCAAAATAATAAATCTTAAACAAGTTACCTAACATTATAAGATTTCAGATAATTATCCACGAGACCAAATTTTAGCAGTAGAAAATCTCATCCATTTTGTCTGCAACAGAGGTTTCAAATTTATGAATCTGTAAAATTGAATGCCACCAAAAAGTAGAAGGTAAAATTATGTATAATCATACCTGATAATTTTCTTTCCATTACTCATAGCTGATCAATCCATAGACTGGTGGGTTGTGTCCATCTACCAGCAGGTGGAGATAGAGAGCAAACTTTTGCCTCCCTATATGTGGTCATGTGCTGCCGGAAACTCCTCAGTATGTCGATATCAAAGCTCCATCCGCAGGACTCAGCACTTAGAGAATTACACCCACGAAGGGACACTCTGCCCAGCTCACCACCGCCGAAACGGGGGAGGGGAATTAACCCAGCTCATCCCCACACAAGTGGGGGAGGGGAATCCGTCCAGCTCATCCCCGCGGAGCGGGGGAGGGACACCACACCCGCCGATGCGGGGGGATCTGGCTTATCCTGCAACCGCAACCGCGGGAGGAGCTGACTGACCCTAACACCGCCGAAGCGGGAGGGGTACAAAGCTGCCCTACAGCCGCACGAAGCGGGAGGGAGTGCCGGCAGAATTTAAATCTCAATCCAGCCCCGTAAAACGGAGGGGAGAGGAATGCAGCAGCTCACTGTAACACAAACTCGTCTCAACTCTTGAAGAATCCAAGTGAAGGAAGAACTTGCACACGAAGTCTTTCTGAAGTAACTGAAGACTAAACTTGAACCTGAAATGCAACCAGAATAAAAACAGTACAGATATCTGGGAGGGGCTATGGATTGATCAGCTATGATTAATGGAAAGAAAATTATCAGGTATGATTATACATAATTTTACCTTCCATATCATCAAGCTGATCAATCCATAGACTGGTGGGATGTACCGAAGCAGTACTCACCCAGGGCGGGACATAGAAATCCCTGACCTCAACACTGAAGCTCCAAACCGGGCCTCCGCCCGTGCAGCCACAGTCAAACGGTAATGCTTGGAGAATGTATGAGCCGAAGCCCAAGTTGCCGCCTTGCATATCTCTTCCAAGGAGACGGATCCGGCCTCTGCCATCGAGGCCGCCTGAGCTCTCGTGGAGTGAGCCTTCAGCTGGATAGGCGGCACCTTCCCCGCGGCCACATAAGCCGCTGCAATGGCTTCCTTGACCCATCTTGCCACTGTAGGCTTAGCAGCCTGCAGACCCTTACGAGGACCTGCAAACAGGACAAACAGATGATCCGATTTCCGGAAATCATTGGTCACTTCCAAGTATCTGATGATGACTCGTCTCACATCCAGATATTTAAGAGCAGAGTACTCCTCTGGGTAGTCCTCCCTACGAAAGGAAGGGAGACAGAGCTGCTGATTCACATGGAAGCGAGAAACAATCTTGGGCAGGAAGGAAGGCACTGTGCGAATAGTCACTCCTGCCTCAGTGAACTGCAGAAAAGGCTCTCGACATGAGAGCGCCTGGAGCTCGGAAACTCTTCTGGCTGAAGTGATAGCCACCAAAAAGACTGCTTTCAACGTCAGGACTTTCAGAGATGCCCTCAACAAGGGTTCAAAAGGCGGCTTCTGCAATGCTCTCAGCACCAGGTTGAGATTCCACGCAGGCACCACTGAGTGCAGAGGAGGGCGCAGGTGATTAACTCCCTTGAGAAAGCGCACCACATCTGGCTGTGAAGCCAGGGAAGCACCCTTCAGGCGGCCCCTGAAGCAAGCCAGAGCCGCTACCTGGACTTTAAGGGAACTGAGCGACAGGCCTTTCTCCAGACCTTCTTGCAGGAACGCCAACACTGAAGAAATTGGAACAGTGAAGGGAGAAAGTGAGCCTGCTTCACACCACGCTGCAAAGATACGCCAAACCCTGGCGTAAGCAGTAGAAGTAGAGCGCTTCCTCGCTCTCAGCATAGTGGCGATGACCTTGTCTGAGAAGCCCTTCTTCCTCAGACGCTGCCGCTCAATAGCCAGGCCGTAAGACCAAAGGGGGAGGGATCCTCCATCACCACGGGACCCTGATGTAACAGGCCCTGCTCCACTGGCAGTCGCAGAGGATTGTCCACTGAGAGCCTGATCAAGTCCGCATACCAGGGACGTCTGGGCCAATCCGGACCCACCAGGATTACCCTGCCGGGATGCTTTGCCACCCGGTCTAGCACCCTGCCCAACATGGGCCAGGGCGGGAACACATAGAGGAGCTCTTGTGTCGGCCACTGTTGGAGAAGAGCATCTACTCCCAGGGATCGAGGGTCCCGTCCTCTGCTGAAGAAGCGCGGCACTTGGCAATTGGCCGATGACGCCATCAGATCTAGGCTCGGCTGGCCCCAGCGCTTCGTGATGTCCAAGAACGCCTGAGCAGATAGCTGCCACTCTCCGGGCTCCAAGGTATGGCGACTGAGAAAGTCCGCCTTGACATTCATGACTCCGGCAATGTGGGCCGCTGAAAGCTGCTCCAGGTTCGCTTCCGCCCACTGGCAAAGATACATAGCCTCCTTGGCTAGAGGGGCGCTCTTGGTACCTCCCTGGCGGTTGACATAGGCCACAGCCGTGGCATTGTCCGACAGGACCCGTACAGGCTTCCACACCAGTACCGGGATGAACTCCAAAAGCGCCAACCGAATGGCTCTGAGTTCCAGGAGGTTGATAGACCACTTTGCCTCTGCAGGAGACCAGAGCCCCTGCGCTGTCCTTCCCAAGCAGTGGGCTCCCCAGCCCGACAAAGAGGCGTCCGTCGTGACGACAATCCACTCTGGGGTCACCAGAGGCATTCCCGCAGACAATTTGTCTGTCTGCATCCACCAGCTCAGCGCCTTGCGCACTGCTGGGTCCAAGGGAAGTCGCACAGCATAATCCTCCGACATCGGAGTCCAGCGCTGCAGCAAGGAGTGTTGAAGTGGTCTCATATGAGCCCTGGCCCAGGGCACTACTTCCATCGTGGCCGTCATAGAGCCCAACAGCTGCACATAGTCCCAAGCCCGAAGAGGAGAGGCTCCCAGGAACTGGTCCACCTGAGCCTGAAGTTTGACAATCCGATTGTCTGGCAGGAACACTCTGCCCACTTGGGTGTCGAATCGAACTCCCAGGTACTCCAGGGACTGAGTCGGGCGCAGCTGGCTCTTCTCCCAGTTGATGATCCATCCCAGGGAGCTCAAAAGAGCAACTACCCGGTCCACAGCTTTGCCGCACTCTGCATAAGAGGGGGCTCGGATCAACCAGTCGTCCAGATAAGGATGGACTTGTATACCTTCCTTTCGTAGGAAGGCCGCGATGACCACCATTACTTTGGAAAAGGTCCGCGGAGCAGTAGCCAACCCGAATGGGAGGGCTCTGAACTGGAAGTGTCGTCCCAGGACTGCAAAACGCAGGAAGCGTTGATGAGGAGGCCAGATGGGAATATGCAGGTACGCTTCCTTGATGTCCAAGGAAGCCAAGAACTCTCCTGCCTTCACTGCCGCTATAACAGAGCGGAGAGTCTCCATGCGAAAGTGCCGCACTTTCAAGGCCCGATTGACCCCTTTGAGGTCGAGGATAGGCCGGACAGAACCTCCTTTCTTTGGTACCACAAAGTAAATGGAGTAACGTCCCTTGCCAAGCTGACTTTCTGGCACAGGAATGACCGCGCCCAGGCGGATCAGATTGTCCAAGGTCTGCTGCACTGCCACAGCTTTGACCGGAGACTTGCAGGGAGAGAGTACAAACCCGTCTTTTAAGGGTCGGCAGAACTCTAGCTTGTAGCCGTCTCTGATGACTTCCAGCACCCACGCGTCTGAAGTTATTGTGGTCCACTCGCCCAGAAACGAGGACAGCCGTCCTCCAATCTGCACTGGGGCGTGGACCAAGGCCCCGTCATTGGGTACGAGACCCTGGGGGAGGACCGGAGGAAGCACCTACTACTACTACTACTACTACTATTTAGCATTTCTATAGCGCTACAAGGCATACGCAGCGCTGTACAAACATAGAAGAAATGCTGCTTGGGGGAGAAATTCCTCTTGAAGGAAGAGGGGGCAGAGGAACCCGACTTGCCCGGGAGGTACCGACGTGCTTCCTGCAACCGTCCTCTGGAGGTACCGGGACGAGTACTAGCCCGAGCCCTGACCTCTGGTAATTTCTTGCCCTTAGACGTGCCGAGATCGGTCACGATTTTGTCCAGCTCGACCCCAAAGAGCAGCTTGCCTTTAAAAGGCAATCTAGCCAGGCGGGATTTAGAGGCGTGGTCAGCAGACCAATGTTTCAGCCAAAGCCACCGCCGCGCAGAGATTGTCTGAGCCATGCCTTTAGCTGAGGCCCTCAAGACATCATACAGCAAGTCTGCCAAATAGGCTAAGCCCGATTCCAGGGCAGGCCAATCAGCCCTCAAGGAATGATCCGAGGGGGAAGCCCGCTGCACCATAGTCAGGCACGCCCTGGCCACATAGGAGCCGCAAACTGAGGCCTGCAAACTTAAAGCAGCCGCCTCAAAGGACGACCTTAAGGCCGCCTCCAATCTTCTGTCTTGGGCGTCCTTTAGGGCCGTGCCACCTTCCACCGGCAACGCCGTTTTCTTAGTCACCGCAGTGATTAAAGAATCCACGGTAGGCCACAGATAGGCCTCACGTTCACTCACAGCCAAAGGATAGAGGCGGGACATAGCCCTAGCCACTTTAAGGCTCGCTTCCGGGACATCCCATTGAGCCGAAATTAAGGTGTGCATGGCATCATGCACGTGGAAGGTTCTAGGCGGGTGCTTCGTCCCCAGCATAATGGCAGAGCCAACAGGGGCTGAGGGAGAGACGTCCTCCGGAGAGGAAATCTTCAAAGTGTCCATGGCCTGTAACAACAGGTTGGGCAAATCCTCTGGGCTAAAAAGCCGCGCTGCAGAGGGGTCATCCGCTCCATCCGAGCGGGGATCCGTCTCCTCCAAGGAATCCGCAAAGGACCGTTGGGAGACCTCAGACACGCTGCCCTCATCTACATCGGAGAAGACAAAATCCTCCAAGGCCTGGGAATCAACCCGAGGGCGTTTACCTCTGGGAACCTCAACCTCTTTACCAGACGAGGGAGCAGGGGCAGCGTTTTGCATGAGGAAGCCTGATGCAGCAGCAAAACAAACTCGGGGGAGAAACCCCCCAGACTGTGCACTTCCGCAGCCTGGGCAACAGCCCTAGACGCACCCTCAACCGGCGCTCGCAAGAGCGGGGGAGAGACATGCTGCGCATCCAAAATGGCGTCCGGCGCGACACTCCGCGAAGGAGCCGCGCGGGAAGAACGGCGCTTAACTTTAGCCGCTTTTGTGCCGTCGCCCAAATTAAGGGCGTTCATGGCATTAATGTCTCCAACCTCAAGGGTGGCCCATGAAGAAGCCGTCCGAGCCGCGTGGCCGGCCAAGATGGCGGAGGCGAGGAGCGGGGGATGGGCGTTTATGGCGGGAAAAACCGCCACGCCGGAGGAAGGACCGGGACATTCATCGGTCACGAAACTGTCACCCAACAAGGGCGAATCAGGCTGTAAGACCCCCGCATCCCCTCTAGAAGCGCTCAAGCGATCCGGGGAGCGACCCTTTGCGCCCTCGCCCTCCGACGCCATATGCCACGAGGAGAAGAATCGGGGAACCCCCTGCCCGCTATAAAAAGGTAAAAATTACCTGCTGTCCGCTCCGAGCTGTAACGAACTGGTGTCCCAGTGAGTAGCTGCAATGAACGTTTAAATAAACGTCGAAATAAACGCCTTTAAGGACGTTTAAAAATTTTTTTTTTTTTAACGGAGCCAGCGGGAGGGGGGAGAAAAGGAGGGACCTGGCACCACCAGGTTTGCACTTGCTCAAAAGAGCCCTCAACCCCAGGCACTCAACAAAACCTAAAAATTAGGCTTGGAGGCCTAGCCAGAGCTGCTGCTGTGTGTGACCACCACCTGCTGAGATAGAGAACATACTGGGGAGTTTCCGGCAGCACATGACCACATATAGGGAGGCAAAAGTTTGCTCTCTATCTCCACCTGCTGGTAGATGGACACAACCCACCAGTCTATGGATTGATCAGCTTGATGATATGGAATTAAGAATAGAATTATCTTTCCAATGCATAAGAACCAGTTTCAGCGCAGCAACAATTAAAATGTTCAGTAATTTTTGTTGGTAAACATCCAATTGATCTTGGAACAGCACAGAACCTAACATAATAATTGAAGGAGTAATTGGACCCTGTACAGGAAGAGTATTTGAGATAAAAGACCACACCTGACACCAAAAGTCTTAAGTTATTCTACAATCAAAGATCATATGAAGCAAGGCACCAGTGTGCGAGCCACAGGACCAACATTTGTTGTTATTCGAAAGACCAGCTACCGTCAATTTATGAGGAGTCCAAATCGCCCTATGATGAAAAAAATATAATGACTGCACGTAGCTGGCCGAAGCTATAGGCCTGCTCACTTTAGACCAGAGATAAGAGCATTGATTGGGTGATATCTGAATTTGAAGATCGTTTTCTCAAACTGAACATAGGCTTAGTTTGCTGCTTAAAAAACTTTTGTATTCAAAATTTGTATAATTGTGATACAACATGGCCTTTGTAACAGATTCTAGAGAGGAAATCATGTATAGGAGGAGACTTTACATTTAGGTTAGAGAGATCTTTGTTCTGGGTTAGGCAATGTTTAATCTGGAGCCACTTATTGGCTGACTGGTAAAAAAAAAGCCAAAACAGAGATCCTCAAAGGAAACAACTGAATTACCAGAATACACACGAGCAATTGTCCTTATCCCATTTTTTGCCCAAACTTCCCAATATACTGCTTATTAATTTTGATTAAAGGGTTGCCCCATAAGCAGTGGCGTAGCCAAGGGCGGGCTGGGGTGGGCCCAGGCCCACCCACTTTAGGTTCAGGCCCACCAAGTAGCAGCACACCTATAATGTGGCTGGCAGGGATCCCAAGCCCCACCACCCAAAAACTCCCAATAACTTTTTGCTGCCGGTGAAAATCTGGTATTTAAAAGGTATACGGGGGAGAGGGGATGTTTGAAAGACCATATGGCATGCAGGCGAGAGAGGGAGAATCCAAATCACTTGTAGGACAAGGTGGAGTTCTGCCCACCCATCTTGGGTCCAGGCCCACCCAAACTTGGGTGTCTGGCTACGCACCCTGCCCATAAGGTGGAATCAAGGGAACTAGAGTTTGAAAATTCCATATAAATATCAAGTTCATGCAAACAAGAGAAAGAGGAAAGAATTATATTACTATTTTTCAATCGTTCTGGAATAAATAACGGCAAGAGATGGGGACTTAAAGAAGAGCCCCACATCAGTTGCTCCATTGCTAACCAAACCGGTTGATAATGTAGAGGTTTTATCAGCCAGTATGACGCCTGACCTAAAATGTGGTAAACAAAAAAATCAGGAAAGAGGACACCTGCATTTCCTTTGGTGTTTTTAAGAGTTTTCAGAGCAATCCTAGGAGGCTTATTATTCCACAAAAATTTAGTTAAGATATCTATTTGAGTATAAGAAACTTTCGGAAAAAGGATATCAATAGAAATCAAACAAAATAAAACATGGAAAAGAAAATAAGATGATACCTTTTTTATTGGACATAACTTAATACATTTCTTGATTAGCTTTCGAAGGTTGCCCTTCTTCGTCAGAGTGGACTAACACGGCTACCACACCTCTCTACATAAGATGGAAAAAGGACAGGAAGAATACTAAGGATAAAGTTGACTTTGGGCATTAGCATCATTTTAATAGTCTCCAATCGACCCCACCAAGAAAGATGTAATTGTTTCCAAGAAAGAGATAGAGATTTAACCAACTTCAGGATATACTTCCTATTCAATTCCAATGTACCTTCCAAAGAGGGACATACATTAATACCTAATGATCGAATATGCTGTGAAGACCATAACAGACCATGCGGCAAAACCAGATCAGAAGTAGCACGAGCATTAAGAGGAAGAACCTTTGTCTTAAATTTATTAATTTTATAACCAGAGATATTACAGTAAATAGAAACAAGTTGAAACAAAGCCGTTGAGGAGGCTGGATTTGTCAAGATCAGCATTATATTATCAGCATAAGCGGAGATTTTGACTTCCAAATTTCCAATAGAAATTCCGGTTATATTTATATTATCTCTAATTACTATAAGAATGGCTCTAGAGCTATATTAAATAGATAAGGAGACAGGGGACAGCCTTACCTGGTACCTTTTTCCAACTGAATCGGATCCGATAGTGTATTATTAATCAAAATTCGGGCCGTTGGATTATTATATAAAATTTTGATCCTGCATTATAAAAAATTCTGGGGCTCCAAACCATTCAAGAACTTTAAATAAAAAGGGCCACTCGACTCTATCAAATGCCTTCTCCGCATCTATGGACAAAGCAATAATTGGAGATAATTGTGATTTAGCTAAAATAGAAATTTGGTGAAAGAGTCTTGAATTGTCTGTAATAAGACGGTGAGGTATAAAGCCAACTGATTAGGGTGGATAATACTGCCTATAATTTTAGAAAGTCTATTGGATAGAAATTTTGCATTAATTAAAAAAAAAAACACATTTAGTAAGGAAATTGGTCTGTAGTTGGAGATTAAAGTAGCATCTTTTTCAGGCTTTGGAAGAACTATGATGCCTTCCGCAAACCTATTATTGATGGTTGGGTTATTTTCAAGTAACTGATAATAAGAGAGCAGATGAGGCAAAACATCTTTAAGAAAGAGACGATAAAATTCACAAGAAATGCCATCGGGACCCGGAGACATTTTAACTAGTTGAGAAACTGCTTTTTGAAGTTCCTCAGGCATTATAGGAGATTGCATGTTTAATATCACTGGCCTTCCAACCATTACTTGGGAGCGAATGCGAAAAAAGATCCAATTCTGACGAGTCACCTGAAACTTCAGACTTATATGGAGCTGAAAAATATGAATGAAAGGCTTCCCGAATATTATCGGAGGAAGACAAGATTTTATTATTATGATTGATAATTGGAATTTATATTTTAAGTCTTTTATGCTTCAAATAATTGGCCAGAGAAGTTCCACCTTGGTTCATTTAATCTTTGGTGGGATTAACGACAGGGAATTGGGGGGGGGGGGGGGGGCAGAGGTGGCACACAAGCTGAAGGCTTTGCCTAGGGGCGCCAGTCTTGAAAGGAGAGGTGAGTGAGCGATGATGCGTGTCTCATACGATAAAGCATCACACTGAAGAGAGTCCTCAGGAATCAATAAAACTGCAAGTCCCAGCACGTCATTAGCCAAGCCTATAGTGTGCTGCGTCATGCACACTAGCAACCGCTAACCCTGATCGCATCCACAACACAAGGGGGGGGGAGGGGAGCAGAGCAGCTGCGCTCAAAAAACGTAACTGGGAGAGTTAAGGAAGGACACAGACACAAGAGAAAGTGCCGAGTCACTACAAGGGTGTGCCGTCTCTCCCTGCTGGGGGGGAGGGGGTATCACGCCGCGTTTCGCTCGGCTCCCGCCTTGTATAACAGAGGCAGTACTGAGAGCTGGTCGGTATCAAAACTTAGTTGTAACAGAAAGTAGATGAAGAAGGAAAAAAGAAAATCCTAGTACGTGAGGGCAGTAGGTTGATGGATCCCTTTATTTCAGCCTTGAGTTTATAAAGGGGAAAAAAAAGCAGGGAGTACGAGAAGGACGTGACGGTAACGCTCTTCCGCCTTTTCACCAAAGCGAGGAAAATAGAAAACGGGCTTTAGTAGTAACTGCCGTTTGCCGTGAGAAAGACTCCACGACCACTAGCAGCCACATTCTCGCTCCTAGTAGCATCGGGGAGATCTGTAGTCTCCAGTACAGGCAGTACCGGCTCCGGCTAGTAGAGGAAGCGAAAGAGCTTTGCTCTCGAGGCGTTGGGATTGAGGGGCGGGGAAAGTAGGACGTACTACGCGGCTGCCGGCGCCAAGAAGAGGTAAAACCGCACCGGTTCTCGTGCGCTCGATATGGGCCTCCTGTCTCATGGGTCGCCGCTGAGCTGGGAAGAGACCAAGAAGTATGCGGACTATGTTCGAAATCACGGTATCGTTCAGTTTCTCAACATCTACCACAAGGTCAAAGAGCGCCAGAAGGACGTTCTGAAGTGGGGCGACGAGGTGAGTTGATTGCAAGGTGTTTGACAGTGTATGGGTAGAAGTGTCAGTTAATGGACGGGAGTGATGGTGCGGAGTGAGTGAACGGCCTTTAGAAGCTGATGATGATAGTGTAAAGAACGCAGAATCTGTTAACTTACCTTACCTAACTGCCTGGGGGGAGGGGGCACGCGCGTGAAGTCGGCAGTCGCACGTGCTAGGACCCACCGCTGCTACTTCATGTAAATAAAAAGAGCAATGCGAGCCGTGACGTCAATAGGCAGGAAAGGCAGGGCTGCCCACCAACCCACCCAATCCTTGCCCTTTGCCCCGGGGTTTTTTTTTTTAATGCTGATTTAGGTTGCGTACTTTTCGCTGTCCGCAGTAGTTCTTTCAAGTTTAAGATCTGTTGTATAGCTTTAGTTAGGGAGCGTTCTGAAGTCCAGCGATGAGGATTTGCCACAAAGTCATTAGTGTGAGATGGCCTACAAACTGAATTAAGAACAATTCAGATGTTTCTGTGCAGATTTGACAAAAACAGTGGGGTTTCCTTGTATGTAGACTGAGATCTTTGAGTTCAGTTAACTGTAATTTCATTCTGAAGTGGCTACCTATTCTTCCGGAAGGTGCCTAGGAGCCAGCTCTTCATTATTTTTTTTTTTGGAGGGGGGCGGGAGAGGTGGACTGAGGAGGCAACATATGACACCCCCCCCCCCCCCTCAGGGTGTGTTAAAAATAATATCTTTGCTGGCAGGGACACGGAGGCTAGTACTATAAACATTGTAGTGGGGGTACTAAAATATCAGTACATCTACCGGAAAGCTAAACAAACCTAATAACTACAGATTGTTACTAGAATACCAGGTCTTTCACATATGCAGAATCTCACCAAGACTAATAACAAAAATTAAATTGACCTCCCAAGAAGCCAAACGTGCTGCATGGGTCCTTAATAGTTGTGATTGGAATAATTAGGAAGTCAGATCGTTATGGGGAATCTTAATTGTACGCCTTTATGAATAAGTAGGTCGTTAATAACTTTTGGAAGGTTGTCAGGTCTTGTGTTTTTATGGTGGTATAGTTGTGTGCAGGTGTATGAGAAACTGGATGTATGTACGGACTTGTATTTAAGTCCTCTTCAGTTGGGATAATGAAGGTCTAAGCAGGTGCATGATGAACTTTTGTTATTTCTCTCTGGTAAGTCAATTAGGTCTGACATATATGATGGGGCGTCTCCATAAATGATTTTATGGACCAAGGTATATAACTTGAATGCAATAGGATCTTGCAGTGGGAGCCAATGCAGGCTTTCTCTAAGGGGTCTGGCACTTTCATATTTCACCTTGCCGAATATTAATCAGGCTGCGGTGTTCTGGGCTGTCGATGCATGGCCGCCTGTACTGTGCAAAATATAAAGAGAGCATGTATAAATTTAAAAAATCGACATTCTAATCACACTTCAAATTAAGAAAAGGAAACAAAAGGAAAGGGGATGGGACTTGATGCACTGCCTTTCTGTGGTTACATTCAAAGCGGTTTACATAGTATTTACAGGTACTTATTTGTACCTGGGGCAATGGAGGGTTAAGTGACTTGCCCAGAGACACAAAGAGCTGTGATGGGAATTGAAAAAAGCCTGCTGCACCAACCACTAGGCTACTACCTTTTTATTGGATTAACTTATAGTATACTGGCCTTTCTTGAGGAAGGAGTTTTTTTTGTCCTCTAAAAGCTAGTCAAAAATGTTTTTAAGTTAGTCTAATAAAAGATTTTATTATTTTTCCATTAAAAAAAAAATTTTATTTATTAATTTCTAGAGTAAATTAACACAGCTACCACACTACTTTATGCTAAATTAAAAATAAAATTCTTTTTTCTACCTTCGTTGTTTGGTCATTTAATTTTTCTAATTGTGTTGATCCTAGTCCTTGATTTCTGCTCTCCTGTCTTCTCTTAACAGGGTTTCCTGTCCTTTTGACATTTTTTCAGTGTCCTCCGGTCTTCACCACCTCCACTACATCCATTTCATTTATTCTTACTATCCAGTCTTGAATTTCCTGTTTGTAAAATACATGTATCTACATCTTTCCATCTGTTTCCCACACTCCTTTTCTCCCATTCCCCATCCTCTTATTTCCCAGTCTCTCACTATCCTACCCCACTTCCATCCAGTGTCTCTTTTCTTCCCTCGGCATCTTGTCCCCTTGTATCCTGCATCTGCTCTTTTTGTACTCCCTTCCACCCAGAATTTCTCCCCTCTCCCTTCTAATTCAGCATCTCCCCTCTCTATCTTTGCCTCTTCTATCCAACATCTGCCTTTTTTCTCCCCCTTTTATCCAGCATTTCTCCTTTCTATCCAGCATCTGCCTTCTCCTCCCTATTCTCAATTCCATCCAGTAACTTCGTCCTCTCCACCCTTTCCAGCTGTTGTCTTCACCCTTCCAACCAATCTGTCCTTTTCCAGCCAGCATGTATTCTTCCATCTTACATCAAACATCTCCTCTTCTTCCTTCTATCCAGCCAGTGTTTCCCTCCCGCCAACCCTGCAGAAAGAATGATCAGCAAAAAAGTGACATTATTATTATTTGTATAGCGCTACCAGACGCACATGAAAATTAAACTGCAGTATATATAGATATTTCTTAGGCTATTAAATTAGATGCTTATACCTCCATAGAGTTCTGCAGCCAGACTACTCTTCTTACACATCCTACTTACCCTCAACCATCAGGTCCTGTATGATGATATAATAAAGTAAAAGTTTTTGAAGTCACAATCTCTCCGTTGCAGGACACTACACACAAACTTGTGCAAAAGTACACTCAGAACATTACCATACCAGCACTAACTCCTAGGACTCAAAAAGACTTTATGCATGGAAAGGCAGCACCAATGCCCCACTTAGTAAGAAAACAGGACTGCTACAAGATCTCCACACTAGCAGAATATTGCACATTGGCCACTGGTACAAAATGGAGACAGACCTTCAACAAATATGAAACAAGGGACCACATACCAGTAGTTGACATGAAGGCAAAACGATGAACTGGAAACCTCAAGAAGTCGCTTTGCATTTACAGCAATAGTAAAGAAACAGATACTAAAATGTAAGATATCAGATATACAGTTTTGAGAGCTTTTGGAAATGGCACAAGGAAAGATACTTGAACTCTACTGATAATAATCCAGTTAACCTCAATATTAAAAATGGAGGAAAAAAGACCTCATATGCCAGAGCACACATCCCCTTGTTTGCTAAGCCATCCGGCAGTTCTGACACAGCCCATTCAAAGTGAATGGGCTGTGTTGGCATTAGTGCATGGCAGCCGCTAATGTGGTTTAGTAAATGTGGGGTATATGATTAACAGGCTTATTTTTGAAGCCCATAATGGGGGGGGGGGGGAGGGCATCCCTGACGAGCATTTGGACGACTTTACCTGGTCCAGTTTTTCTTATGACCAAGGCACAAAAAGGTCCCCGAATTTACCAGATGACCACTGGAGGGAATCGGGGGATGACCTCCCCTTACTCCCCCAGTGGCCACTAACCCCCTCCCACCCTCAAAAAAGAATTTTACAAATATTTTGTACCAGCCTCAAATGTCATACTCGGGTCCATGACAACAGTATGCAGGTCCTTGGAGCAGTTTTAGTGGGTGCAGTGCACTTCAGGCAGGCGGACCCAGGCCCACCTCTTACATTTGTGATGGTAAATGTGAGCCCTTCAAAACCCACCAGAAACCCACTATACCCACATGTAGGTACCCCCCTTCACCCATGGCTATGGTAGTGGTGTACAGTTGTGGGTAGTGGATTTTTGGGGGCTCAGCACACACGGTAAGGGAGCTATGTACCTGGGAGCTTTTTCTGAAGTCCACTGCAGTGCCCCCTAGGGTGCCCAGTTGGTGTCCTGGCATGTCAGGGGGACCAGTGCACTATGAATGCTGGCTCCTCCCACGACCAAAGGGTTTCATTTGGTCGTTTCTGAGATGGGCGTCCTTAGTTTCCGTTATTGCCGAAAATCAGAAACGACCAAGTCTGAGGACGACTATCTCTAAGGACGACCTAAATGTCAAAGATTTGGGCGTCCCCGACTGTATTATCGAAATGAAAGATGGACGCCCATCTTGTTTCGATAATACAGTTTATACCAAAGAGAGAGTGAATTTTGGTTGGCAGGCACATGCAGGGACACAGTGTCCAATGTGGTGAAAGGGGTAAGATTACCATCAGAATTTCTCAGAGAGGCTAGATAATGTCTGAGCTATAAAAATGAGTAAAAGTATCTTTGTGGTATATTCCAAGCTAACTGGCATTACGAGAAGGCAGGGCACCATCCCAGTCCTATCACTTGTCCCACATATCTGCAGCCCCCTTTAACCCAGAGCCCAAAAGGTGGCCCGACCTGGCCAGATCCAAAGGCCTCTATTCTATCCTCATCCTTCTTATCTATCTGCTGCTTTTGACACTGTTGATCACAGCCTACTCCTTGATACGCTGTCCTCACTTGGATTTCAGGGCTCTGTTCTTTCCTGGTTTTCTTCTTATCTCTCCCATCGTACTTTTAGTGTATACTCTGGTGGATCCTCCTCCACTTCTATTCCACTGTCAGTTGGTGTACCTCAGGGATCTGTCCTGAGACCTCTTCTTTTCTCCATCTATACTTCTTGGTACTCTGATCTCATCCCATGGTTTTCAGTATCATCTTTACGCTGATGACTCCCAGATCTACCTCCCCACACCAGAAATCTCAGCAGGAATTCAGGCCAAAGAATCAGCATGCCTGTCTGACATTGCCGCCTGGATGTCTCGCTGCCATCTGAAACTAAACGTTACCAAGACTGAGCTTCTTATCTTTCCCCCTAAACCAACCTCTCCTCTTCCCCCATTCTGTATTTCTGTGAATAACACTCTCATCCTCCCTGTCTCATCAGCTCGTAACCTTGGGGTTCTCTCTCTCTCTCTCAACATATTCAGCAGACTGCAAAAACCTGTAGTTTCTTTCTCTATAATATCAGCAAAATTCGCCCTTTCCTTTCTGAGCACACTACCAGAACCCTCATCCACTCTGTTTATACCTCTCGTTTAGACTATTGCAACTTGCTTCTCACAGGTCTCCCACTTAGCCATCTCTCTCCAGTCTGTTCAAAATTCTGCCGCATGACTTATATTCCGCCAGTGTCGCTATGCTCATATTAGCCCTCTCCTCAAGTCACTTCACTGGCTCCCTATCTGTTTCTGCATACAGTTCAAACTCCTCTTATTGACTTATAAGTGCATTCAGTCTGCAGCTACTCAGTACCTCTCCACTTTCATCTCTCCCTACACTCCTCCCCGGGAACTCCATTCACTAGGTAAATCTCTCTTATCTGCACCCTTATCCTGCATCCTAACTCCAGACTCTTCCTTTTATCTTGCTGCACCATAAGCCTATAATAAACTTCCTGAGTTGGTCTGTCAAGCTCCATCTCTGGCCATCTTCAAATCTAGGCTAAAAGCCCACCTTTTTGATGCTGCTTTTAACTCCTAAACCTTACTCACTTGTTCAGTACCCTTATTTTATGATGCCCACCTTAGTAATTCCCTTATTCTCTTATTTGTCCTGTTTGTTCTAATTAGATTGTAAGCTCTGTCGAGCAGGAACTGTCTCTTCATTATCAAGTGTACAGTGCTGCGATCATCTTGTTGCGCTATAGAAATAAGTAGTAGTAGTAGTAATATGGGTTTCCCCACCCCTTCACCGGGACGTCCTGCGAGGACATCCTCAGGAAAACTTGGGCACCCCTTTCGATTATGCCCCTCCAAGTGTCATAAATTGGCTGTGGATATTTTTCACAGGTCAAAAACCTCTGTTTAATATTTTGATGTTTGTGATGTTAATTGAAGAAAAAGTTGAAAAAGGAAAATTACTTATACAAAGATTTCCAAAAGCTGAAATATTCCAATTAGTAAATTGTTGTCTTAGCATTATATTTTTCTAGTCATGTTGGTCCAGTGTCTATATTTTTTTTTTTTCTTTTTTTGCAGGATCCCCTGTCTGTTTGGCATTTCTTCTGTCTCCATGTTCACCATAGGCGTAGTTTGACTGTTTCATTTTTTTTTTTTTTGGGGGGGGGGGGGCAAAGGAATGGGCGGGCATATTAGCATAATCATTTGCATATATGTATATGCAAATTATGCTAATACGAAGGAAGGAAGGGAGCAAGAGCTGACTTTTTTGGGGGAATAACCATAATGAATATGTATGAGATATCTCATACATATACATTATGGTTATTCCCCAAAAAAAAACCAGCTCTTTCTCCCTTCCTTCTTACCCAGCACTCCCTCTTCCTCTCCAGTAGTATTTCCCCACCCCCTTTCCCATCATACAGATGCACATTTCCAAAAGCTGACATATTCCAATTAATAAATTCTGAATAAAATACTTTTTTGTACCTTTGTTGTCTGATCATTTCGTTTTTAAGTACATAAGTAATGCCATACTGGGAAAAGACCAAGGGTCCATCGAGCCCAGCATCCTGTCCACGACAGTGGCCAATCCAGGCCAAGGGAACCTGGCAAGCTTCCCAAATGTACAAACATTCTATACATGTTATTCCTGGAATTTTGGATTTTTCCAAGTCCGTTTAGTAGCGGTTTATGGACTTGTCCTTTAGGAAACCGTCCAACCCCTTTTTAAACTCTGCTAAGCTAACTGCCTTCACCACTTTCTCCGGCAACGAATTCCAGAGTTTAATTACACGTTGGGTGAAGAAAAATTTTCTCCGATTTGTTTTAAATTTACTACACTGTCGTTTCATCGCATGCCCCCTAGTCCTAGTATTTTTGGAAAGTGTGAACAGATGCTTCACATCCACCTGTTCCACTCCACTCATTATTTTATATACCTCTATCATGTCTCCCCTCAGCCGTCTCTTCTCCAAGCTTTATAGCCCTAGCCTCCTTAGTCTTTCTTCATAGGGAAGTCGTCCCATCCCCGCTATCATTTTAGTCGCCCTTCGCTGCACCTTTTCCAATTCTACTATATCTTTCTTGAGATGCGGCGACCAGAATTGAACACAATACTCAAGGTGCGGTCGCACCATGGAGCGATACAACGGCATTATAACATCCTCACACCTGTTTTCCATACCTTTCCTAATAATACCCAACATTCTATTCGCTTTCTTAGCCGCAGCAGCACACTGAGCAGAAGGTTTCAGCTTGTTATCGACGACGACACCCAGATCCCTTTCTTGGTCCGTAACTCCTAACGTGTAACCTTGCATGACGTAGCTATAATTCGGGTTCTTTTTTCCCACATGCATCACCTTGCACTTGCTCACATTAAACATCATCTGCCATTTAGCCTCCCAGTCTCGTAAGGTCCTCTTGTAATTTTTCACAATCCTGTCGCGATTTAACGACTTTGAATAACTTTGTGTCATCAGCAAATTTAATTACCTCGCTAGTTACTCCCATCTCTAAATCATTTATAAATATATTAAAAAGCAGCGGTCCTAGCACGGACCCCTGAGGAACCCCACTAACTACCCTTCTCCATTGTGAATACTGCCCATTTAACCCCAGTGTCTTCTTTCCACACACTGCTTAGAATGAAAGTCTGAGGCCCAGATGCACTAAACGTTTTTCATCGTTAAATGAGCCCTTAAGGAAGAATTTCCTATCCTTTCCATGCACTAAAGCCTATTTTTCGACGGCAGTAGCAGCTAACGAAACTGGAATGCAAATGAGAAACTACCATTGAAATGTAGACAATTCGGAATGCACTAACCATACCGACGATAGCAACGATTCACTTACCACCAGAAATTTAACGTCAGCTCAGACCTGTCGTTAAAGCCTGAGCTGTCATCTCCCCACTGCCCCCTGCACGATGAAAAACCAAATTGCTGGCATGTTTTAAAAGAAAAGTGGCTCCCTGCTTCCCTGTGCCTAAAATAAAAAAGGAAACTAAATTAAAAAAGGATCTGGAGGGGGCAAAGGTGCTCATCAGCAGCGTCCTGTATGGACGGCCTGGCCTTGCCTTGCCTGCCCCCCCCCCCCCCCCCGAAGTCCCCGCTGCTCCCCGCTGCTCCGTTTGTGAAATAAAAGCTTTTAAAAATGAAACCTTTGCAGTTGCTGGGCTCCCCCTCCCTTCCTGTGTCTCTCTTCTTTAGTCGGCAATGCTCCGCCTCCTGCCCTCCTCCACCTCCGTGCCCCGCCCTCCCGATTTCGTCCAAGCCGCTCCCCCCCCCCCACCAGACCCCCCCTCCACCATAATGGCCGGTGCAGCGCCTCTCACCTATGTTTGAAGGCGCTGCACAGGATGGATCAGCTATCCTTTAGCTCTTCTGTCTCCTCCATGTCTCCTTTTTCTTCCTGTGTCCGCCATCCTCTGACGTCAGTTATCTACGTAGATAGCTGACATCAGAGGAGGGCGGATACAGGAAGAAAAAGGAGACATCGGAGGAGACAGAAGAGCTAAAGAAGAGCTGATCCATCCTGTGCAGCGCCTTCAAACATAGGTGAGAGGCGCTGCACCGGCCATTATGGTGGAGGGGGGGTCCGGTGTGGGGGGGGGGGGGCGGTGGGGACGAAATCGGGGGGGCGGGGCACGGAGGTGGAGGAGGGCAGGAGGCGGAGCATTGCCGACTAAAGAAGAGAGACACAGGAAGGGAGGGGGAGCCCAGCAACTGCAAAGGTTTCATTTTTAAAAGCTTTTATTTCACAAACAGAGCAGCAGGGAGCAGCGGGGACCTCGGGGGGGGGGGGGGCAAGGCCAGGCCGTCCATACAGGACGCTGCTGATGAGCGCCTTTGCCCCCTCCCGATCCTTTAATGTTTGTGGAGACATGCAGGGGAAAGTGGGGAGCCACGTGTTTGTGTTTTCTTTTTTTTCTTACGTTTCTGGCATGCGCAGAGCAGCCAGCATAACGCTTGGCTGCTTTGCGCATGCTTTACGAGCCGATTACCGACGGGGATTAGTGCATCGTTCTTTCCAATACCGCACCAAACTTTTTGGGGCTGTGTTTTTGGAGCATGCTTCGTTATTTGAGATTCGGTAAAGGTTTTTACGTTTCTGATTTTTTTACGTTTGCTTGATGCATCTACCCCTTATTAACCCTTTCCGTGCTTAAAATACGCTTGGGAGAACTTCTGGCCTAATTTTTATGGGTGCTTGGCTATCATTTGCTTTGTAAGAGACAAAGATTTTAATGTCCCACTAACTGCTCCCTTTCTTTCAAGATGTTTGTTTTCAGACTGATAATCTAGTTGATGCTACACAGCAGCCTTTCCACCTCCCCAGGATTGCATTTTGCAGAGTCTGTTAATCTCATCCCACCCATTTCTCTGCTTGTAAATTCTCTGTCTTCTTATCTTGCCTGCTGTAATTATTATGATAACTGCAACCACAATATCAATTGATGTGATGTGCCATAAAATATGCTTCAACAGAGCTGTGCTCTGTAAAGACCTGTTAAGTGCATGCGCCGCTTCTGTCCTGTGATTTTACTGCAAAGCTGTCAGTCACCTTGTTGTGCTTGATCCCTTTCAGCAACTTTGTACCAGATCTGAGCAGAGATGTGATCACTGAAGTCAGCAGGGCCAGAGCATTAGCCATGGTCTACAGAACGATGACCTCTCTCGCCAGTCTGTAGCTTTGATCCCCAAACACTCGATCATTCCACTCCCTCCGATTCCTGACTTTATAGTTTAACCTTTTTATTTGCAGAGGCAGCACCAGTGGTAAAGAAGTAAACACTGCAGGCTCCCTCCAATTTCTCCCTTTCCTCACAGTGTCCCGCCTTCTGCATGATGCATTTTCTGTTTCCGCGAAGGGAAGGGAGAAGCTGGAGGCGAGCCTGCAGTGTTTACTTCTTTACTGCCGTCGCTGCCTTTGCAAATAAAAAAGTAAAACGCGCCGGGGGGTGGGGGGGGTGGGGAGAAGGAACGGGGAGCTGAGGGCGGGACAAAGGGAGAGCTGCCTGCTGTGCCGGCCCTGCGTTTGGGGGGCATTGCCCCCCTCCCCCCCCCCCAAACTACGCCCATGATGTTCACCATCCATCTTTCCTCTGTGTCCCTATTGGCCCTGTCTAGCATCTCTATTCTGATTCCCTATCTTCCCCTTACATTCAGCATCTTCTCTCTGTCTTGCCTCTCCTGAATTTCCCCCGTTTCTCCCTTCCCCACCCAACTATGTCCAGCATTACCTCTGTGTGTCCCTATCCTTTTTCCATTTAGCGTAAGCGGGGGGGCTATTTCCTGAGAGAATAGTGAAGTGCAATAACATGTTTGCTTTTTGAAGTGGTTTTTTAAAGTAAATATTTAAAAGTAACTTCACAGGAGGTTTTTTTATGCCTATGATAGTGTTGTAGCTGTTTTTTTGACCACAGATGCTAAAGCGGATCTTAATTCATTGAGACTTTTTCCTCGTGTTTTTTTAATTGCTAATTATTTAAAGATTTCTTTAATGATATGTCACTTCCATGGTGCATATGATAATAGATGTGAGGATTTTATATGATTTTTGCACTCCCAACTCCTTTTGTATAGTTAGTGTGAACCAATGAAGCAATATGCCAACATGGAAAATATATATTATATAATAATAAAAATGAGTAAAACAGCAAGCAAACATAAAAATAAATACTATTAGGATTACACCAAAGAGATATGTATCACTAAGAATTACACAAAAATAGACATCTGTGTGTGTGTATATATATCTGTAACAGTGCTGAGAATTGTACCTGAGAATACTAAAAGCCAAATATCTCTTGGCTAATAAACCGTGCTCATGATCTATCTGCTCTAAACTATAGGAACTAACCCTGGATTCTCACTAGAGAATGACATAGGGACAAAGTTTGTCCCCATGAGCTCTGTCTCCATCTCTGTGGACTCTGTCCCCGCCCATCCCTGCAAGCTCTGTCTGATCCCATCCGCAGAAGCCTCGAACAGTTAGGATTTTATATTTAAATTATTTTATTAAAGTATAAAAACACAATATTCTGTACAACTGTACAATTCTGACCCATTCAAGTTCTTCATGGAGGGGAGGAAGGGGGAGGAAAATTTAATGTGAACAGATATCAAACTGTTCACATTAAATTTTCATGTTTTATACACAAAACAACTTTTAAAAGTATTAAATGGCATGGTGTTTCTTAAGAAACTGAGTTCAGGAAGAGAGGGGAACAAGTGATGAATAAAAGCTCTATATTGTAGATTTAATGTGATTTTTTTTGTTTGGTTGAATGTGATATATTTGTAATGTTTACAACGAAAACAAAGAAACACTTCATGAAGGTGATGCAGAAAATAGATTTCTTCTTTATTGATTACCATAATTTTACAGTTTGACTTCTACAACCCTCCTACAGAGGGTGCTATTACCCACATGCTATGCCCTAAATGTTAGTCAGAAAGTCTCCCTCACAGCTAAGCCTGTTAAGCTCTTCCAAACTCTGCTTCTGTTCTTCTAAGGCATCTTCTATTGCAAATGAGTATTCTTGACTTTTGGAAACGGTAAAAAAGAGCCTATGTTCTATGCCTGCTCCTTCCTTTGTTCTTCCCTCCCTTACCTTCCTCCCCATCACTACTACCGTACTTATCATTTCTAATCACAGCGCTAAGGAGATTCCCCATAGGCCTGCTCTGGGGCTCTCCCTCCTCCAGTTCCTGCCTTCTGTAACTTCCTGTTTTGTGAAACAGGAAGTTGCATCAGAAGGCAGGAGTCAGCAGAGGAGGGAAGACCCTGGAGGAGGTCTGTGGGGGAATATCCTTGCATCACAACAGGGAGGAAGAATAAAGGAAGGAGGGAGAGAGGAGAAGCTTGGACCCATGGTAATTGCATTTTTTTTTTAACTGCGGGGCCGAAGTTTTTACCACTCCCACAGAGCGATTAAGTTTCGTTCCTGCACCTGCGGTATACCTTGGCAGAAATTTATTTTTTTACTGCAGATACCGTCCCTGTGTCATTCTCTAATTCTCAAAACAAAAATTCACTCAAGCTCAAAAATATAAATCAGAAAATCAATATCCAACTATTCTCTTCCAGCCCTTGCGTGGGGACTCTGTAGCAAGACAACAGTCCGTCGCACTTCAAAAATTAGTGGAGAAAAGTTGAGCCACCCAGCCAACTACAGTTCCTTAGCATACCTCCGGACCGGCCAAGACACTGACTGATGGGTTCTGCATGCCTTTCAGTAGGTGGAGACTGAGAATTCTGATTGAACAGAGTGAGCCAATAAGAGCCCTCGGTAGGGCTATAAAGGTCCAGTAATCTTAGTCTCCAGCAGGTAGAAGGTTGTGAGCCATTCAGTCTCTATGAATTTTCTTTTCCTTTCTGTGCTGAGTCCTTTATTTTTTCCTTACTTCTGTGCACCTAGGCTATCATACATATAAATGGCAAGAGGCGTACTCACTCGCAAATGCGCACTAGAGACCCTCTCTGTCCCGCCCCCGTGTCAATATGTGATGACGGGGGCGTGACAGAGAGGGAACCTGCGCACCTGAGAGTGACTGAACCGCCGTCGCCACCCAGGGTTGCCACGACCGCTCCCCCCACCCACCCGGAGTCGCCGCCACTCACCCTCCACCCGGCCCGGGTACCTGGCTTCACCATTCAAACCGCCGGAATGCAGCACACAGCTCATCTGAGCTGCCGTTGGCCTTCCTTACCTGCCTGTGTCCCGCCCTCGCCAACGTTACGTCACACAAGGGCGGAACACACGCAGAGAAGAAGGAAGGCGGCAGGCAGCTCATTTGAGCTGTGTGCTGCATTCCGGCGGTTTAAATAGTGAAGCCACGTACCCGGCCCGGGTGGAGGGGTGGCGGAGGGGACTCCGGGGGGGGGGGGCGGCGGCGGCGACCTATCCGGGGGGGGGGCCTTTTAAACCCCCCCTTCCTTTACTAGCCCGTTTTTACGGGCTCAACGGCTAGTATAGAATAACCTGTTCTCTGGAGGCTGAGGTCCGCAGGGGTCTATTCCAGCTTGGGGGTGTTACACTCGGGTGGCCGGGTCCCTCCCCCCCAATCCTTTCTTTCACAGTCTTCAGTGGTGTGCTGGTTGAGCCTCAGCCTCTTCAGGGGAAGAGTGTCTAGGCAGGGAGAGGCAGCCGTTTTCTCTTGGTTCACAAGAGAACTTGTATCAGCAAAGTTTGTTATAAAAAAAGAATAACTGTGCAGCTTGGGCATTGTCCTTTTAAGTATTCACAGGCATACCGGCTCTCCTGGACTTGTTTTTCGGCTGCTCTCTCCTCCTTCCATCGGAGTTGCTGGTTTAAAAAAAAAACGCGTCGCGGCTTCTTTATAGCTGAGAAGTGCTTGTTTGAAAAAAATGGAGAAAAAAACCCTCAGAAACCGTAGGCCAATCGCCTAAAGGTTTAGAGCGTGGTTAGAGATGATCTTACATCAGCTTATAAAACACGCTACAGTTCGATCATTGGGCCAAAAAACTCCATTTTAAAAAGGGGGCTCAAAAAAATTTTAATCGCCTCAATATTATATTGTTGATAAAAGTTTCTTTCAATAGATTCAAATCGTTCAAGTGCTTTTTCAAGGAATTATCACATCAGCATATCAGAAAAAGTAACACTTAGCTTTTAAATGTGTTAGGATCAGGCACTCATCGCTGTCCGATTTGAATCTATTGAAAGAAACTTATTTTGTTTATCAACAATATAATATTGAGGCGATTAAAATTTTTTTGAGCCCCCTTTTTAAAATGGAGTTTTTTGGCCCAATGATCGAACTGTAGCGTGTGTTATAAGCTGATGTAAGATCATCTCTAACCACGCTCTAAACCTTTAGGCGATTGGCCTACGGTTTCTGAGGGTTTTTTTCTCCATTTTTTTCAAACAAGCACTAGTTAGCCAACTTTTTGCCAGAGCGGTTTTTTGGTATTAGGTTACTCTTTTTGCTCTAGCACACTGCTTTTGTTCAGTTTGATTGAGTTCTTTCCAATCCCCTGTTCATCCATCCCAATGAAGGTGTCCAGGCCCAACCTCTAGTGCCTGTAGGGGCACATTCGGCACAGTTTTACTGGAGGTGGGTCTAAATTACCTCCAACCAATGGGTTCTGGAGGTTATTTGAGAAGGGTATGCCGTAAAGTTTGCATGGCCTCTCTGACGCATTTCTGGAGTCCCCTTGTCGGATTTGTCTCAAAGCGGGTGTCATCCGGGGAACTCTGGAAAGACTTCTCAACCTCAAGGATATTTGTCCAGCCCCCCTTTCGGAGCTCAGGCAGGGGCGCTGTTCCATTTATTTCACTGTCCCCAAAAAGGAAAGCTCTTTCAGGCCCATTTTAGACTGCAAAGTAGTCAATCAGGCACTAAAGGTCTCTTTCATTCATATGGACACTCTGCAGTCAGTCATAGTAGTGGTACGGTCCAGAGAGTTTTTGACTGCCTTAAATCTCACCAAAGTACATCGCCATATTCCAATCCGCCCCTTGCACCATCTTTGCAATTTTCAGCCAGCATTTTCAGTTTCAGGCGTTGCCCTTTGTTCTGGCAACAGCTCCACGCGCTTTCACCAAGGTAATGGTAGTGATTGCAGCAGCCCTCAGAAGGGACCGAATTCTGGTCCATACTTATCTGGATGATTGGTCGATCAGAGAGAAGTCACACAGCAAGAGTCTTCACGTCATGAAGAGAGTGGTCAATTTTTTCCGGTCCCTTGGATGGGTAGTCAGTGCGCAGAAGAGTTGGCTACAGCCATCTCAATCCTTGGATTATCTAGGAGTGTGCTTTGATACTCAGAGAAGTTGAATGTTTCTCACCCAAGAAAGGATTCTCAAGTTGCAGACGTTGATTCGTCAGTTTCTGCAGTCAGCGCTGCCGTGTGCGCGGGATTATCTGCAGGTTTTGGGCTCCATGGCGGCGAGAATAGAAGCTGTGCCATGGGCCAGGGTGCATATGAGACCTTTTCAACCATCTCTTCTCTGCAGGTGGTCACCGTAGAGGGACTCCCTCCTGCGAAAGTTGTCACTACCAGCACAGGAGAGAGGCAGTCTTCGCTGGTGGCTCCGGACACCAAATTTGTCCAGAGGGACGCCTCTGGAGAGACCGCAGTGGATTGTGGTCACGAAAAATGCCAGTCTTTCATTGTCAGGGCAGTATGCCCAGGGCCTATGGTCGCAGGAGAAGGCATCTTGCTCTATCAATCTCTTGGAGACCAGAGCAATGCGTTTGGCCCTCCAAGCATTCTGTCCTCTACAGAAAGGTGCATCAATCCACATCATGTCAGACAATGCCACGGCTGTGTCCTATGTCAGTTGTCAAGGAGAAACTCGAAGTCTGCGTCTAGAGCAGGAAATGGCTTAGCCCATGAGCTGGGCGGAGTGGCATCTGGAGGCCCTCTCGGTGGCTCATGTAGCGGGAGTGGAGAATGTTCAGGTGGACTTCCTCAGTTGCACCACGCTGGATCCTGGGAAGTGGGCTGTCAGCGACAAGGCATTTTGGATAATAGTGGCTTGCTGGGGTCTTCCAGTCATGGATCTCTTCACCTCGGTGTCCAACACGAAAGTCCTGCAGTTCTTCAGGTACTGAAAGAACTCAAGGGTGCAGGAAGTTGATGCGCTTCTACAGCCACGGCCGTCGGATCTTCTGTATGCTTTTCCTCCGTGGCCCCTGGTAGGTCATCTGCTTCAACAGCTGGAGCTGCATCCGGGTGGCGTGATTGGCCCCGCAGGCCCTGGTATGCCGATCTCCAGCGTTTGCTTGTCGAGCCCCCTCTCAGACTTCCCAGGGATCCCGACCTGTTGGTCCGATGGTTCATCCAGACCCGGCTCGATTTTTGTCTTATGGCTTGACTCTTGAGCGGGCACGGCTAACTAAGAGAGGTTTTTCAGTGAGTGTCGTCTCCGTTATGCTTCGCTTGATACGTCGGTCCACTTCTCTTAACTATATCAGGACATAGAGACTCTATGAAGCATGGTGTGCCAACTTGAAGTTCTCTCCCTTTCAGGCCACGGTGGCTCAGATCCTAGAGTGTATTTGATATCTGATAATCTGAGAAGTGGATTTCAAAACTTCTTTAAAATCCGTATTTTTTTTCTGTTTCCATAGTTTGTGGAGGCCCCCCTCCCCCACATGGTTTTTGTTGTAAGCAATTGGTATAGAATAGGTGTGGCTAAACGTCTCCATGAGGTCTGTCTCTACCGGAGGAGCTGGAAGGAGTTGAAAGCTCACAGATAAGACTATTTCAGATTATCCCTACCTTTAGAGCTGTGGTTTTGGGCATTTCTGGTGCATTTCAATGCAGCTTTAGAGAGAGGTTACAGCAAACACATTCCACAGGTCTTAAGCTTAAGCCCACCCACCCTGCCCCACAATCTACCCACCCCAAGACTGACACTTCCTAAATAGCTTTCCCAAATACACTACTTATCACAAATTAACTCCACCCTAATTACAACCCCATCATAGTACATAATCTACTTAGGAAGGATAGAGGTGGTTGTAAAGGTGGAGGAGTAGCTCTGTATGTGAGAAATGCTATCGTAGCGACTGAAATGACAGGGACCTGGAGAAAGGAAGAAGCGATATGGATCACCTTAAAAAGAGATGATAGAATCTCTGTCCACGTGGGTGTTGTCTACAGACCCCCGACACAATTGGAGGAACTAGATAAAGATCTGATTGCAGATATTCAAAAGTTGGGAAAGAAGAGAGAGGTACTGTTGCTGGGAGATTTCAATCTGCCGGATGTAGATTGGAAGGTTCCATCTGCGGAATCGGAAAGAAGTTGGTGTAGTTTGACAAGTTTTGGGCTATCTTGCTAAGGAGAGTCATGTTGTCCGTCTCGTGTTCTTAGTTATTTAAAAAAAAAAAAAAAAAGTCAAAATGAGCACAGATTTGCATGCTTGAGCAAGTTCCTGCAGTGCTGTTAGTGCCTTTCTTATCGACAGGCACACCCAGTATATGGCACAGACTCGGTGGTAGTCTGGTGCTGGTGGCTGCTCAGGTTCCCAGTCGCACAGAATGTGTCTCTGTTTTTCTCCTGCTTTGGTACAATATACTGGATCTTTCTATTCCTATTGAGGGCTCTTATTGGCTCACTCTGTTCAATCAGAATTCTCAGTCTCCACCTGCTGGAAGACGTGCACAACCCATCAGTCACAGGCTGGGCCGTTCCGGAGGGACTAAAGGAAAGTAAATTAGCAGGTAAGGCCTAATTTCTCCTTATAAGGCCTGAGACTGGCCAATCTTTTGGCCCAATCAGATTAATGTTATCCAGTGTTAATCCAGACACTCTCCCCTTGAGAGCTGGCACCAACCGTTATAGGCTTATGTGGTGTAAATCTGTCTTGTAACCAGCTTCACCCTCTAAGATGATGTGCAGATGTCCTTGGGCTGACACAGGAAATGTTCATGCTGTCATTGTCTTGCTCAGAAAAGATGTTTCAGGTCCAGGCCTTAGTTGCACACAAGGGGACACACCAGGGACACTCCTATAAACTATAAAAGTAGGAAAGGTACTTTCGTATACTGTGATTTTGGTACCCAACCAAAAGTCCATCACCAATGTGCACAGGTTCTCAAACATCTAGGCCCAAAAAGTGGTGTTTGAATTTTCTGCTTTGTTGCATAGGCTTAGAAGCTGCACAAAACTTTAAAGCATCATGAGTCCAGAAAATGTATGTGCAGATGTCATACTTCCATCCTGGCTAGCTTTCTATGTTGGCTCCAGAATGCGAAGTTGGGCAAAGGAGCCACAGCCACCCACCTTAAAACACAAGCTAATTAGAGGTAAGCTCCCAACACAGACTCAAAAAGAAAAGAATGGCACACATCCTTGCAATATATCCAGCTGCAAACTATTCCAAAACATTTCACAGGACCCCCACGGTCATTCACAAAGGAAAAATATTCAACATTAAGGAATCTTTCATGTGCTCATCTTCCAATGTGGTATATATCATTCAGTGTAAAAAAAATGCAAAGAAAGGCTGCTACATTGGAGAAAAAAGTCAGATGCTAAAGAAGAGATTTAATTTACATAGACACTGTATGAAAAATGCTAGCACCAATAAAGATGTCCCGCCTGTGGGGCAGCACTTTACAAAACCAGAACACTGTACCAGTGATTTTCATGGTAAGAATCCTGAAAGGGAGCTTTAAAAACAATACAGGAACGTAAGACCTTTGAAGTCAGAATGAATAAATATTTTGAAACCCACCAAACAGGACTTAACAAAGATCTGGGTTTTCTAGCCCATTATAAACCATAAAATTGTACTGCTTTGTCACCCTCATGTCTCTATGCATATCTCCCTGTCCCTCATCCACCCGACTCTTCCTGTCTCTCACCTATCCACCCCCATCCTGTTAGACTGTCACCGGAATGCTTTGATGTTTCGCTTACCATTTGCTTATTTCCAATCTGACGAAGAAGGGCAACCTTTGAAAGCTAATCAAGAAATGTATTAAGTTATGTCCAATAAAAAAGGTATCTTATTTTCTTTTCCATGTTTTATTTTGTTTCATTTCTATTGATTAGCATTCTATTGATTACCTTTGTAGTAATTTTGAAATTGGGCAGTGTCATTATCACTAGCGTCATTTTTCAAAAAATTATTTTCTAGAGTTTTAATGCAAGCAATTTTATCTGCTAAATCTTTTTTTTCTTTTCAGCATTTTTCCCTGCAGAATAACTAATGATGTGACCTCTAATATTAGATTTAAATGCATCCCACCAAGTCAGAACCTTATAATCTTCAATAGGATTAAATTCAAAATATTCTAATATTTTTGTTTTTATATATTGAACAAAGTTTTCATCCTATAACATGGAGTTAAATCTCCAGGATGATATCTTTTGATTAATCAATATATCAAAGGTGAGAGATATTGGAGAATGATCAGACAAGGTCTTACTGAGAATTTTAGCATTATTAATATTAGGTAATAATGAAGAGGAGACTAGAAAATAGTCAATTCTAGAGTAACTGCCATGTGGGGGTGAGTAGAAAGTGTAATCTCTCTTAGTGGGATGGAAAAGGCGCCACGGATCCATTAATCCAAGAGTGGATTTTAAGTCTTGGATTTTAACTAAGGTTTTGGTTGGTCTGGGAGGACACTTAGATTTTCTATCTAAAATATGATCTTGTATTTGATTGAAATCCCCTCCTATCACTATATTCTGAGAACCAAAGGAAACAATCTCTGAGATAATATTGTGGAAAAAGAAAGGAGAGTCAACATTTGGAGCATATAAATTAATTAACACAAGATTTGAGTTATGAAGAGATATCTTAAGTATTACCCATCTGCCTTCATTGTCAGAAAGTTGTTTTTCAACACAACTGTAGAGATTTACGTATTAATATAGCTACACCATTACGTTTATGAGAAGCAGGTGAGAAACTAGCAAGAGAAAAAAAATTGTTTTGTAATCTCATACAGTCAGATCTATTAAGATGGGTCTTTTGAATAAGGGTTATATTAGCATTTAGACATTTAAAGTATACGGACAGTTTTTTATGTTTTATAGGGTTATTTAGACCCTGTGCGTTAATAGAGAAAATCTTCATTATATGAGTATAAAGATATTCTAACACTAGGAAAGCAGATGGGCAAATCTATAAAATAAGCCTTCAAAGTATGAATTAGCCAGACGACATACCAAGTGGTGCATAGAGTAATATAGTTATAAGCCAACATTAATTATTTGAAAAAACAAAGCGCAAAGGCGCAAACTAACCAAAAGAGGAATCTGCTGAGGAGAAAAATAACCTGGGGAGTGGAGGTCAAGGCACATGGCAGCCGAATCTCCCAATCAATAAGAAAAACAATGAGTTAACATCTCGTCAAATAAAGACATACATATGTTTAAGCATAGTAATGGGAAACCTGAAAATACTCTTAGAACAAAAGAGAGCTTTAAAGACAAATATAAGCAATGCCTGAGTAATTTTTACAAGAAAAACTGCATCGGGTACAGTTACTTATCAGTACTTTACTATTTAAAGGAGTCCAAAAAGATGTTCAGTTGCTCAGGGTTGTCGAAATTACGAGTTGTGTTGTGAACCGTCATTCTCATTCTAGCTGAGTAGAACAGTCCGAACTGAGCCCCAATATTTCTCAGACGATATCTGAAGGAGAGAGAGGTTTTTCTTTTTTTGAACAGTGGGTTTGTTAAGGTCCGGATAAATATAGAGCTTCATTCCTTCAAAAACGTGGAGCCTTCAGTTTAGCCCTGTGCAAGATGTTCAGAGCTAAAGGGATATTGCGGAAGTTTGATGATCATGGGTCTGGGA